>NC_139527.1:13274118-13740118 GCF_947247035.1 Vipera ursinii
ATGGTTTTTTGGTCTTCGGGGAGGATGGGGAACATGAATATGTGTTTGTTTTTCGAATTTGAGATCTTTCTGCAATGGGCACTTTTCATACTGTAAGCAGTTTTTCCTAACAAATGCAAGATTTAACATTGGCTATCTCCGCAAGGAAACATCAGATCTGCTCAAGCCATGGTTTTTTGGTCTTCGGGGAGGAGGGGGAACATGAATATGTGTTTCTTTTTCGAATTTGAGCTCTTTCTGCAATGGGCACTTTTCATACTATAAGCAGTTTTTCCTAACAAATGCAAGATATAACTTGGGCTATCTCCGCAAGGAAACATCAGATCTGCACAACTCATGGTTTTTTGGTCTTCGGGGAGGATGGGGAACATGAATATGTGATTGTTTTTCGAATTTGAGCTCTTTCTGCAATGGGCACTTTTCATGCTAATAAGCAGTTTTTCCTAACAAATGCAAGATATAACATTGGCTATCTCTGCAAGGAAACATCAGATCTGCACAACTCATGGTTTTTTGGTCTTCGGGGAGGATGGGGAACATGAATATGTGTTTGTTTTTCGAATTTGAGATCTTTCTGCAATGGGCACTTTTCATACTGTAAGCAGTTTTTCCTAACAAATGCAAGATTTAACATTGGCTATCTCCGCAAGGAAACATCAGATCTGCTCAACCCATGGTTTTTTGGTCTTCGGGGAGGAGGGGGAACATGAATATGTGTTTCTTTTTCGAATTTGAGCTCTTTCTGCAATGGGCACTTTTCATACTATAAGCAGTTTTTCCTAACAAATGCAAGATATAACATGGGCTATCTCCGCAAGGAAACATGAGATCTGCAAACGTTATGGTTTTTTGGTCTTCGGGGAGGATGGGGAACATGAATATGTTTTTGTTTTTCGAATTTGAGCTCTATCTGAAATGAGCACTTTTCATGCTCTAAGCAGTTTTTCCTAACAAATGCAAGATATAACATGGGAAATCTCCGCAAGGAAACATCAGATCTGCACAACTCATGGTTTTTTGGTCTTCGGGGAGGATGGGGAACATGAATATGTGATTGTTTTTCGAATTTGAGCTCTTTCTGCAATGGGCACTTTTCATGCTAATAAGCAGTTTTTCCTAACAAATGCAAGATATAACATTGGCTATCTCTGCAAGGAAACATCAGATCTGCACAACTCATGGTTTTTTGGTCTTCGGGGAGGATGGGGAACATGAATATGTGTTTGTTTTTCGAATTTGAGATCTTTCTGCAATGGGCACTTTTCATACTGTAAGCAGTTTTTCCTAACAAATGCAAGATATAACATGGGCTATCTCCGCAAGGAAACATGACATCTGCAAAAGTTATGGTTTTTTGTTCTTCGGGGAGGATGGGGAACATGAATATGTGTTTGTTTTTCGAATTTGACCTCTATCTGAAATGAGCACTTTTCATGCTCTAAGCAGTTTTTCCTAACAAATGCAAGATATAACATTGGCTATCTCCGCAAGGAAACATCAGATCTGCACAACTCATGGTTTTTTGGTCTTCGGGGAGGATGGGGAACATGAATATGTGATTGTTTTTCGAATTTGAGCTCTTTCTGCAATGGGCACTTTTCATGCTATAAGCAGTTTTTCCTAACAAATGCAAGATATAACATTGGCTATCTCCGCAAGGAAACATCAGATCTGCACAATTCATGGTTTTTTGGTCTTCGGGGAGGATGGGGAACATGAAAATGTGTTTGTTTTTCGAATTTGACCTCTATCTGAAATGGGCACTTTTCATGCTATAAGCAGTTTTTCCTAACAAATGCAAGATATAACATGGGATATCTCCGCAAGGAAACATGAGATCTGCAAAAGTTATGGTTTTTTGGTCTTCGGGGAGGATGGGGAACATGAATATGTGATTGTTTTTCGAATTTGAGCTCTTTCTGCAATGGGCACTTTTCATGCTAATAAGCAGTTTTTCCTAACAAATGCAAGATATAACATTGGCTATCTCTGCAAGGAAACATCAGATCTGCACAACTCATGGTTTTTTGGTCTTCGGGGAGGATGGGGAACATGAATATGTGTTTGTTTTTCGAATTTGAGATCTTTCTGCAATGGGCACTTTTCATACTGTAAGCAGTTTTTCCTAACAAATGCAAGATTTAACATTGGCTATCTCCGCAAGGAAACATCAGATCTGCTCAACCCATGGTTTTTTGGTCTTCGGGGAGGAGGGGGAACATGAATATGTGTTTCTTTTTCGAATTTGAGCTCTTTCTGCAATGGGCACTTTTCATACTATAAGCAGTTTTTCCTAACAAATGCAAGATATAACATGGGCTATCTCCGCAAGGAAACATGAGATCTGCAAACGTTATGGTTTTTTGGTCTTCGGGGAGGAAGGGGAACATGAATATGTTTTTGTTTTTCGAATTTGAGCTCTATCTGAAATGAGCACTTTTCATGCTCTAAGCAGTTTTTCCTAACAAATGCAAGATATAACATTGGCTATCTCCGCAACGTAACATCAGATCTGCACAACTCATGGTTTTTTGGTCTTCGGGGAGGATGGGGAACATGAATATGTGATTGTTTTTCGAATTTGAGCTCTTTCTGCAATGGGCACTTTTCATACTATAAGCAGTTTTTCCTAACAAATGCAAGATATAACATGGGCTATCTCCGCAAGGAAACATGAGATCTGCAAAAGTTATGGTTTTTTGTTCTTCGGGGAGGATGGGGAACATGAATATGTGTTTGTTTTTCGAATTTGACCTCTATCTGAAATGAGCACTTTTCATGCTCTAAGCAGTTTTTCCTAACAAATGCAAGATATAACATTGGCTATCTCCGAAGGAAACATCAGATCTGCACAACTCATGGTTTTTTGGTCTTTGGGGAGGATGGGGAACATGAATATGTGATTGTTTTTCGAATTTGAGCTCTTTCTGCAATGGGCACTTTTCATGCTATAAGCAGTTTTTCCTAACAAATGCAAGATATAACATTGGCTATCTCCGCAAGGAAACATCAGATCTGCACAACTCATGGTTTTTTGGTCTTCGGGGAGGATGGGGAACATGAAAATGTGTTTGTTTTTCGAATTTGACCTCTATCTGAAATGGGCACTTTTCATGCTATAAGCAGTTTTTCCTAACAAATGCAAGATATAGCATGGGATATCTCCGCAAGGAAACATGAGATCTGCAAAAGTTATGGTTTTTTGGTCTTCGGGGAGGATGGGGAACATGAATATGTGTTTGTTTTTCGAATTTGACCTCTATCTGAAATTAGCACTTTTCATGCTCTAAGCAGTTTTTCCTAACAAATGCAAGATATAACATTGGCTATCTCCGCAAGGAAACATCAGATCTGCACAACTCATGGTTTTTTGGTCTTCGGGGAGGAGGGGGAACATGAATATGTGTTTGTTTTTCGAATTTGAGATCTTTCTGCAATGGGCACTTTTCATACTATAAGCAGTTTTTCCTAACAAATGCAAGATATAACATTGGCAATCTCCGCAAGGAAACATCAGATCTGCTCAACTCATGGTTTTTTGGTCTTCGGGGAGGAGGGGGAACATGAATATGTGTTTGTTTTTCGAATTTGAGCTCTTTCTGCAATGGGCACTTTTCATACTATAAGCAGTTTTTCCTAACAAATGCAAGATATAACATGGGATATCTCCGCAAGGAAACATGAGATCTGCAAAAGTTATGGTTTTTTGGTCTTCGGGGAGGATGGGGAACATGAATATGTGTTTGTTTTTCGAATTTGACCTCTATCTGAAATTAGCACTTTTCATGCTCTAAGCAGTTTTTCCTAACAAATGCAAGATATAACATTGGCTATCTCCGCAAGGAAACATCAGATCTGCACAACTCATGGTTTTTTGGTCTTCGGGGAGGAGGGGGAACATGAATATGTGTTTGTTTTTCGAATTTGAGATCTTTCTGCAATGGGCACTTTTCATACTATAAGCAGTTTTTCCTAACAAATGCAAGATATAACATTGGCAATCTCCGCAAGGAAACATCAGATCTGCTCAACTCATGGTTTTTTGGTCTTCGGGGAGGAGGGGGAACATGAATATGTGTTTGTTTTTCGAATTTGAGCTCTTTCTGCAATGGGCACGTTTCATACTATAAGCAGTTTTTCCTAACAAATGCAAGATATAACATGGGCTATCTCCGCAAGGAAACATGAGATCTGCAAACGTTATGGTTTTTTGGTCTTCGGGGAGGATGGGGAACATGAATATGTTTTTGTTTTTCGAATTTGAGCTCTATCTGAAATGAGCACTTTTCATGCTCTAAGCAGTTTTTCCTAACAAATGCAAGATATAACATGGGCTATCTCCGCAAGGAAACATGAGATCTGCACAACTCATGGTTTTTTGGTCTTCGGGGAGGATGGGGAACATGAATATGTGATTGTTTTTCGAATTTGAGCTCTTTCTGCAATGGGCACTTTTCATGCTAATAAGCAGTTTTTCCTAACAAATGCAAGATATAACATTGGCTATCTCTGCAAGGAAACATCAGATCTGCACAACTCATGGTTTTTTGGTCTTCGGGGAGGATGGGGAACATGAATATGTGTTTGTTTTTCGAATTTGAGATCTTTCTGCAATGGGCACTTTTCATACTGTAAGCAGTTTTTCCTAACAAATGCAAGATATAACATGGGCTATCTCCGCAAGGAAACATGAGATCTGCAAAAGTTATGGTTTTTTGTTCTTCGGGGAGGATGGGGAACATGAATATGTGTTTGTTTTTCGAATTTGACCTCTATCTGAAATGAGCACTTTTCATGCTCTAAGCAGTTTTTCCTAACAAATGCAAGATATAACATTGGCTATCTCCGCAAGGAAACATCAGATCTGCACAACTCATGGTTTTTTGGTCTTCGGGGAGGATGGGGAACATGAATATGTGATTGTTTTTCGAATTTGAGCTCTTTCTGCAATGGGCACTTTTCATGCTATAAGCAGTTTTTCCTAACAAATGCAAGATATAACATTGGATATCTCCGCAAGGAAACATCAGATCTGCACAACTCATGGTTTTTTGGTCTTCGGGGAGGATGGGGAACATGAAAATGTGTTTGTTTTTCGAATTTGACCTCTATCTGAAATGGGCACTTTTCATGCTATAAGCAGTTTTTCCTAACAAATGCAAGATATAACATGGGATATCTCCGCAAGGAAACATGAGATCTGCAAAAGTTATGGTTTTTTGGTCTTCGGGGAGGATGGGGAACATGAATATGTGATTGTTTTTCGAATTTGAGCTCTTTCTGCAATGGGCACTTTTCATGCTAATAAGCAGTTTTTCCTAACAAATGCAAGATATAACATTGGCTATCTCTGCAAGGAAACATCAGATCTGCACAACTCATGGTTTTTTGGTCTTCGGGGAGGATGGGGAACATGAATATGTGTTTGTTTTTCGAATTTGAGATCTTTCTGCAATGGGCACTTTTCATACTGTAAGCAGTTTTTCCTAACAAATGCAAGATTTAACATTGGCTATCTCCGCAAGGAAACATCAGATCTGCTCAAACCATTGTTTTTTGGTCTTCGGGGAGGAGGGGGAACATGAATATGTGTTTCTTTTTCGAATTTGAGCTCTTTCTGCAATGGGCACTTTTCATACTATAAGCAGTTTTTCCTAACAAATGCAAGATATAACATGGGCTATCTCCGCAAGGAAACATGAGATCTGCAAACGTTATGGTTTTTTGGTCTTCGGGGAGGAAGGGGAACATGAATATGTTTTTGTTTTTCGAATTTGAGCTCTATCTGAAATGAGCACTTTTCATGCTCTAAGCAGTTTTTCCTAACAAATGCAAGATATAACATTGGCTATCTCCGCAACGTAACATCAGATCTGCACAACTCATGGTTTTTTGGTCTTCGGGGAGGATGGGGAACATGAATATGTGATTGTTTTTCGAATTTGAGCTCTTTCTGCAATGGGCACTTTTCATACTATAAGCAGTTTTTCCTAACAAATGCAAGATATAACATGGGCTATCTCCGCAAGGAAACATGAGATCTGCAAAAGTTATGGTTTTTTGTTCTTCGGGGAGGATGGGGAACATGAATATGTGTTTGTTTTTCGAATTTGACCTCTATCTGAAATGAGCACTTTTCATGCTCTAAGCAGTTTTTCCTAACAAATGCAAGATATAACATTGGCTATCTCCGCAAGGAAACATCAGATCTGCACAACTCATGGTTTTTTGGTCTTTGGGGAGGATGGGGAACATGAATATGTGATTGTTTTTCGAATTTGAGCTCTTTCTGCAATGGGCACTTTTCATGCTATAAGCAGTTTTTCCTAACAAATGCAAGATATAACATTGGCTATCTCCGCAAGGAAACATCAGATCTGCACAACTCATGGTTTTTTGGTCTTCGGGGAGGATGGGGAACATGAAAATGTGTTTGTTTTTCGAATTTGACCTCTATCTGAAATGGGCACTTTTCATGCTATAAGCAGTTTTTCCTAACAAATGCAAGATATAACATGGGATATCTCCGCAAGGAAACATGAGATCTGCAAAAGTTATGGTTTTTTGGTCTTCGGGGAGGATGGGGAACATGAATATGTGTTTGTTTTTCGAATTTGACCTCTATCTGAAATTAGCACTTTTCATGCTCTAAGCAGTTTTTCCTAACAAATGCAAGATATAACATTGGCTATCTCCGCAAGGAAACATCAGATCTGCACAACTCATGGTTTTTTGGTCTTCGGGGAGGAGGGGGAACATGAATATGTGTTTGTTTTTCGAATTTGAGATCTTTCTGCAATGGGCACTTTTCATACTATAAGCAGTTTTTCCTAACAAATGCAAGATATAACATTGGCAATCTCCGCAAGGAAACATCAGATCTGCTCAACTCATGGTTTTTTGGTCTTCGGGGAGGAGGGGGAACATGAATATGTGTTTGTTTTTCGAATTTGAGCTCTTTCTGCAATGGGCACTTTTCATACTATAAGCAGTTTTTCCTAACAAATGCAAGATATAACATGGGCTATCTCCGCAAGGAAACATGAGATCTGCAAACGTTATGGTTTTTTGGTCTTCGGGGAGGATGGGGAACATGAATATGTTTTAGTTTTTCGAATTTGAGCTCTTTCTGCAATGGGCACTTTTCATGCTATAAGCACTTTTTCCTAACAAATGCAAGATATAGCATTTGCTATCTCCGCAAGGAAACGTAAGATCTGCACAACTCATGGTTTTTTGGTCTTCGGGGAGGCTGGGGAACATGAAAATGTGTTTGTTTTTCGAATTTGAGCTCTTTCTGCAATGGGCACTTTTCATACTATAAGCAGTTTTTCCTAACAAATGCAAGATATAACATGGGCTATCTCCGCAAGGAAACATGAGATCTGCAAACGTTATGGTTTTTTGGTCTTCGGGGAGCATGGGGAACATGAATATGTTTTTGTTTTTCGAATTTGAGCTCTATATGAAATGAGCACTTTTCATGCTCTAAGCAGTTTTTCCTAACAAATGCAAGATATAACATTGGCTATCTCCGCAACGAAACATCAGATCTGCACAACCCATGGTTTTTTGGTCTTCGGGGAGGATGGGGAACATGAATATGTGATTGTTTTTCGAATTTGAGCTCTTTCTGCAATGGGCACTTTTCATACTATAAGCAGTTTTTCCTAACAAATGCAAGATATAACATGGGCTATCTCCGCAAGGAAACATGAGATCTGCAAAAGTTATGGTTTTTTGTTCTTCGGGGAGGATGGGGAACATGAATATGTGTTTGTTTTTCGAATTTGACCTCTATCTGAAATGAGCACTTTTCATGCTCTAAGCAGTTTTTCCTAACAAATGCAAGATATAACATTGGCTATCTCCGCAAGGAAACATCAGATCTGCACAACTCATGGTTTTTTGGTCTTCGGGGAGGATGGGGAACATGAATATGTGTTTGTTTTTCGAATTTGAGATCTTTCTGCAATGGGCACTTTTCATACTGTAAGCAGTTTTTCCTTACAAATGCAAGATTTAACATTGGCTATCTCCGCAAGGAAACATCAGATCTGCTCAACCCATGGTTTTTTGGTCTTCGGGGAGGAGGGGGAACATGAATATGTGTTTCTTTTTCGAATTTGAGCTCTTTCTGCAATGGGCACTTTTCATACTATAAGCAGTTTTTCCTAACAAATGCAAGATATAACATGGGCTATCTCCGCAAGGAAACATCAGATCTGCACAACTCATGGTTTTTTGGTCTTCGGGGAGGATGGGGAACATGAATATGTGATTGTTTTTCGAATTTGAGCTCTTTCTGCAATGGGCACTTTTCATGCTAATAAGCAGTTTTTCCTAACAAATGCAAGATAGAACATTGGCTATCTCTGCAAGGAAACATGAGATCTGCAAACGTTATGGTTTTTTGGTCTTCGGGGAGGATGGGGAACATGAATATGTTTTTGTTTTTCGAATTTGAGCTCTATCTGAAATGAGCACTTTTCATGCTCTAAGCAGTTTTTCCTAACAAATGCAAGATATAACATGGGCTATCTCCGCAAGGAAACATGAGATCTGCACAACTCATGGTTTTTTGGTCTTCGGGGAGGATGGGGAACATGAATATGTGATTGTTTTTCGAATTTGAGCTCTTTCTGCAATGGGCACTTTTCATGCTAATAAGCAGTTTTTCCTAACAAATGCAAGATATAACATTGGCTATCTCTGCAAGGAAACATCAGATCTGCACAACTCATGGTTTTTTGGTCTTCGGGGAGGATGGGGAACATGAATATGTGTTTGTTTTTCGAATTTGAGATCTTTCTGCAATGGGCACTTTTCATACTGTAAGCAGTTTTTCCTAACAAATGCAAGATATAACATGGGCTATCTCCGCAAGGAAACATGAGATCTGCAAAAGTTATGGTTTTTTGTTCTTCGGGGAGGATGGGGAACATGAATATGTGTTTGTTTTTCGAATTTGACCTCTATCTGAAATGAGCACTTTTCATGCTCTAAGCAGTTTTTCCTAACAAATGCAAGATATAACATTGGCTATCTCCGCAAGGAAACATCAGATCTGCACAACTCATGGTTTTTTGGTCTTCGGGGAGGATGGGGAACATGAATATGTGATTGTTTTTCGAATTTGAGCTCTTTCTGCAATGGGCACTTTTCATGCTATAAGCAGTTTTTCCTAACAAATGCAAGATATAACATTGGATATCTCCGCAAGGAAACATCAGATCTGCACAACTCATGGTTTTTTGGTCTTCGGGGAGGATGGGGAACATGAAAATGTGTTTGTTTTTCGAATTTGACCTCTATCTGAAATGGGCACTTTTCATGCTATAAGCAGTTTTTCCTAACAAATGCAAGATATAACATGGGATATCTCCGCAAGGAAACATGAGATCTGCAAAAGTTATGGTTTTTTGGTCTTCGGGGAGGATGGGGAACATGAATATGTGATTGTTTTTCGAATTTGAGCTCTTTCTGCAATGGGCACTTTTCATGCTAATAAGCAGTTTTTCCTAACAAATGCAAGATATAACATTGGCTATCTCTGCAAGGAAACATCAGATCTGCACAACTCATGGTTTTTTGGTCTTCGGGGAGGATGGGGAACATGAATATGTGTTTGTTTTTCGAATTTGAGATCTTTCTGCAATGGGCACTTTTCATACTGTAAGCAGTTTTTCCTAACAAATGCAAGATTTAACATTGGCTATCTCCGCAAGGAAACATCAGATCTGCTCAACCCATGGTTTTTTGGTCTTCGGGGAGGAGGGGGAACATGAATATGTGTTTCTTTTTCGAATTTGAGCTCTTTCTGCAATGGGCACTTTTCATACTATAAGCAGTTTTTCCTAACAAATGCAAGATATAACATGGGCTATCTCCGCAAGGAAACATGAGATCTGCAAACGTTATGGTTTTTTGGTCTTCGGGGAGGAAGGGGAACATGAATATGTTTTTGTTTTTCGAATTTGAGCTCTATCTGAAATGAGCACTTTTCATGCTCTAAGCAGTTTTTCCTAACAAATGCAAGATATAACATTGGCTATCTCCGCAACGTAACATCAGATCTGCACAACTCATGGTTTTTTGGTCTTCGGGGAGGATGGGGAACATGAATATGTGATTGTTTTTCGAATTTGAGCTCTTTCTGCAATGGGCACTTTTCATACTATAAGCAGTTTTTCCTAACAAATGCAAGATATAACATGGGCTATCTCCGCAAGGAAACATGAGATCTGCAAAAGTTATGGTTTTTTGTTCTTCGGGGAGGATGGGGAACATGAATATGTGTTTGTTTTTCGAATTTGACCTCTATCTGAAATGAGCACTTTTCATGCTCTAAGCAGTTTTTCCTAACAAATGCAAGATATAACATTGGCTATCTCCGCAAGGAAACATCAGATCTGCACAACTCATGGTTTTTTGGTCTTTGGGGAGGATGGGGAACATGAATATGTGATTGTTTTTCGAATTTGAGCTCTTTCTGCAATGGGCACTTTTCATGCTATAAGCAGTTTTTCCTAACAAATGCAAGATATAACATTGGCTATCTCCGCAAGGAAACATCAGATCTGCACAACTCATGGTTTTTTGGTCTTCGGGGAGGATGGGGAACATGAAAATGTGTTTGTTTTTCGAATTTGACCTCTATCTGAAATGGGCACTTTTCATGCTATAAGCAGTTTTTCCTAACAAATGCAAGATATAACATGGGATATCTCCGCAAGGAAACATGAGATCTGCAAAAGTTATGGTTTTTTGGTCTTCGGGGACGATGGGGAACATGAATATGTGTTTGTTTTTCGAATTTGACCTCTATCTGAAATTAGCACTTTTCATGCTCTAAGCAGTTTTTCCTAACAAATGCAAGATATAACATTGGCTATCTCCGCAAGGAAACATCAGATCTGCACAACTCATGGTTTTTTGGTCTTCGGGGAGGAGGGGGAACATGAATATGTGTTTGTTTTTCGAATTTGAGATCTTTCTGCAATGGGCACTTTTCATACTATAAGCAGTTTTTCCTAACAAATGCAAGATATAACATTGGCAATCTCCGCAAGGAAACATCAGATCTGCTCAACTCATGGTTTTTTGGTCTTCGGGGAGGAGGGGGAACATGAATATGTGTTTGTTTTTCGAATTTGAGCTCTTTCTGCAATGGGCACTTTTCATACTATAAGCAGTTTTTCCTAACAAATGCAAGATATAACATGGGCTATCTCCGCAAGGAAACATGAGATCTGCAAACGTTATGGTTTTTTGGTCTTCGGGGAGGATGGGGAACATGAATATGTTTTAGTTTTTCGAATTTGAGCTCTTTCTGCAATGGGCACTTTTCATGCTATAAGCACTTTTTCCTAACAAATGCAAGATATAGCATTTGCTATCTCCGCAAGGAAACGTAAGATCTGCACAACTCATGGTTTTTTGGTCTTCGGGGAGGCTGGGGAACATGAAAATGTGTTTGTTTTTCGAATTTGAGCTCTTTCTGCAATGGGCACTTTTCATACTATAAGCAGTTTTTCCTAACAAATGCAAGATATAACATGGGCTATCTCCGCAAGGAAACATGAGATCTGCAAACGTTATGGTTTTTTGGTCTTCGGGGAGCATGGGGAACATGAATATGTTTTTGTTTTTCGAATTTGAGCTCTATCTGAAATGAGCACTTTTCATGCTCTAAGCAGTTTTTCCTAACAAATGCAAGATATAACATTGGCTATCTCCGCAACGAAACATCAGATCTGCACAACCCATGGTTTTTTGGTCTTCGGGGAGGATGGGGAACATGAATATGTGATTGTTTTTCGAATTTGAGCTCTTTCTGCAATGGGCACTTTTCATACTATAAGCAGTTTTTCCTAACAAATGCAAGATATAACATGGGCTATCTCCGCAAGGAAACATGAGATCTGCAAAAGTTATGGTTTTTTGTTCTTCGGGGAGGATGGGGAACATGAATATGTGTTTGTTTTTCGAATTTGACCTCTATCTGAAATGAGCACTTTTCATGCTCTAAGCAGTTTTTCCTAACAAATGCAAGATATAACATTGGCTATCTCCGCAAGGAAACATCAGATCTGCACAACTCATGGTTTTTTGGTCTTCGGGGAGGATGGGGAACATGAATATGTGTTTGTTTTTCGAATTTGAGATCTTTCTGCAATGGGCACTTTTCATACTGTAAGCAGTTTTTCCTAACAAATGCAAGATTTAACATTGGCTATCTCCGCAAGGAAACATCAGATCTGCTCAACCCATGGTTTTTTGGTCTTCGGGGAGGAGGGGGAACATGAATATGTGTTTCTTTTTCGAATTTGAGCTCTTTCTGCAATGGGCACTTTTCATACTATAAGCAGTTTTTCCTAACAAATGCAAGATATAACATGGGCTATCTCCGCAAGGAAACATCAGATCTGCACAACTCATGGTTTTTTGGTCTTCGGGGAGGATGGGGAACATGAATATGTGATTGTTTTTCGAATTTGAGCTCTTTCTGCAATGGGCACTTTTCATGCTAATAAGCAGTTTTTCCTAACAAATGCAAGATAGAACATTGGCTATCTCTGCAAGGAAACATCAGATCTGCACAACTCATGGTTTTTTGGTCTTCGGGGAGGATGGGGAACATGAATATGTGTTTGTTTTTCGAATTTGAGATCTTTCTGCAATGGGCACTTTTCATACTGTAAGCAGTTTTTCCTAACAAATGCAAGATTTAACATTGGCTATCTCCGCAAGGAAACATCAGATCTGCTCAACCCATGGTTTTTTTGTCTTCGGGGAGGAGGGGGAACATGAATATGTGTTTCTTTTTCGAATTTTAGCTCTTTCTGCAATGGGCACTTTTCATACTATAAGCAGTTTTTCCTAACAAATGCAAGATATAACATGGGCTATCTCCGCAAGGAAACATGAGATCTGCAAACGTTATGGTTTTTTGGTCTTCGGGGAGGATGGGGAACATGAATATGTGTTTGTTTTTCGAATTTTAGCTCTTTCTGCAATGGGCACTTTTCATGCTCTAAGCAGTTTTTCCTAACAAATGCAAGATATAACATTGGCTATCTCCGCAAGGAAACATCAGATCTGCACAACTCATGGTTTTTTGGTCTTTGGGGAGGATGGGGAACATGAATATGTGATTGTTTTTCGAATTTGAGCTCTTTCTGCAATGGGCACTTTTCATGCTATAAGCAGTTTTTCCTAACAAATGCAAGATATAACATTGGCTATCTCCGCAAGGAAACATCAGATCTGCACAACTCATGGTTTTTTGGTCTTCGGGGAGGATGGGGAACATGAAAATGTGTTTGTTATTCGAATTTGACCTCTATCTGAAATGGGCACTTTTCATGCTATAAGCAGTTTTTCCTAACAAATGCAAGATATAACATGGGATATCTCCGCAAGGAAACATGAGATCTGCAAAAGTTATGGTTTTTTCGTCTTCGGGGAGGATGGGGAACATGAATATGTGTTTGTTTTTCGAATTTGACCTCTATCTGAAATTAGCACTTTTCATGCTCTAAGCAGTTTTTCCTAACAAATGCAAGATATAACATTGGCTATCTCCGCAAGGAAACATCAGATCTGCACAACTCATGGTTTTTTGGTCTTCGGGGAGGAGGGGGAACATGAATATGTGTTTGTTTTTCGAATTTGAGATCTTTCTGCAATGGGCACTTTTCATACTATAAGCAGTTTTTCCTAACAAATGCAAGATATAACATTGGCAATCTCCGCAAGGAAACATCAGATCTGCACAACTCATGGTTTTTTGGTCTTCGGGGAGGAGGGGGAACATGAATATGTGTTTGTTTTTCGAATTTGAGCTCTTTCTGCAATGGGCACTTTTCATACTATAAGCAGTTTTTCCTAACAAATGCAAGATATAACATGGGCTATCTCCGCAAGGAAACATGAGATCTGCAAACGTTATGGTTTTTTGGTCTTCGGGGAGGATGGGGAACATGAATATGTTTTTGTTTTTCGAATTTGAGCTCTTTCTGCAATGGGCACTTTTCATGCTATAAGCACTTTTTCCTAACAAATGCAAGATATAGCAATTGCTATCTCCGCAAGGAAACGTAAGATCTGCACAACTCATGGTTTTTTGGTCTTCGGGGAGGCTGGGGAACATGAAAATGTGTTTGTTTTTCGAATTTGAGCTCTTTCTGCAATGGGCACTTTTCATGCTCTAAGCAGTTTTTCCTAACAAATGCAAGATATAACATTGGCTATCTCCGCAACGAAACATCAGATCTGCACAACCCATGGTTTTTTGGTCTTCGGGGAGGATGGGGAACATGAATATGTGATTGTTTTTCGAATTTGAGCTCTTTCTGCAATGGGCACTTTTCATACTATAAGCAGTTTTTCCTAACAAATGCAAGATATAACATGGGCTATCTCCGCAAGGAAACATGAGATCTGCAAAAGTTATGGTTTTTTGTTCTTCGGGGAGGATGGGGAACATGAATATGTGTTTGTTTTTCGAATTTGACCTCTATCTGAAATGAGCACTTTTCATGCTCTAAGCAGTTTTTCCTAACAAATGCAAGATATAACATTGGCTATCTCCGCAAGGAAACATCAGATCTGCACAACTCATGGTTTTTTGGTCTTTGGGGAGGATGGGGAACATGAATATGTGATTGTTTTTCGAATTTGAGCTCTTTCTGCAATGGGCACTTTTCATGCTATAAGCAGTTTTTCCTAACAAATGCAAGATATAACATTGGCTATCTCCGCAAGGAAACATCAGATCTGCACAACTCATGGTTTTTTGGTCTTCGGGGAGGATGGGGAACATGAAAATGTGTTTGTTTTTCGAATTTGACCTCTATCTGAAATGGGCACTTTTCATGCTATAAGCAGTTTTTCCTAACAAATGCAAGATATAACATGGGATATCTCCGCAAGGAAACATGAGATCTGCAAAAGTTATGGTTTTTTGGTCTTCGGGGAGGATGGGGAACATGAATATGTGTTTGTTTTTCGAATTTGACCTCTATCTGAAATTAGCACTTTTCATGCTCTAAGCAGTTTTTCCTAACAAATGCAAGATATAACATTGGCTATCTCCGCAAGGAAACATCAGATCTGCACAACTCATGGTTTTTTGGTCTTCGGGGAGGAGGGGGAACATGAATATGTGTTTCTTTTTCGAATTTGAGCTCTTTCTGCAATGGGCACTTTTCATACTATAAGCAGTTTTTCCTAACAAATGCAAGATATAACATGGGCTATCTCCGCAAGGAAACATCAGATCTGCACAACTCATGGTTTTTTGGTCTTCGGGGAGGATGGGGAACATGAATATGTGATTGTTTTTCGAATTTGAGCTCTTTCTGCAATGGGCACTTTTCATGCTAATAAGCAGTTTTTCCTAACAAATGCAAGATAGAACATTGGCTATCTCTGCAAGGAAACATCAGATCTGCACAACTCATGGTTTTTTGGTCTTCGGGGAGGATGGGGAACATGAATATGTGTTTGTTTTTCGAATTTGAGATCTTTCTGCAATGGGCACTTTTCATACTGTAAGCAGTTTTTCCTAACAAATGCAAGATTTAACATTGGCTATCTCCGCAAGGAAACATCAGATCTGCTCAACCCATGGTTTTTTTGTCTTCGGGGAAAATGGGGAACATGAATATGTGTTTGTTTTTCGAATTTTAGCTCTTTCTGCAATGGGCACTTTTCATACTGTAAGCAGTTTTTCCTAACAAATGCAAGATTTAACATTGGCTATCTCCGCAAGGAAACATCAGATCTGCTCAACCCATGGTTTTTTGGTCTTCGGGGAGGAGGGGGAACATGAATATGTGTTTCTTTTTCGAATTTGAGCTCTTTCTGCAATGGGCACTTTTCATACTATAAGCAGTTTTTCCTAACAAATGCAAGATATAACATGGGCTATCTCCGCAAGGAAACATCAGATCTGCACAACTCATGGTTTTTTGGTCTTCGGGAAGGATGGGGAACATGAATATGTGATTGTTTTTCGAATTTGAGCTCTTTCTGCAATGGGCACTTTTCATGCTAATAAGCAGTTTTTCCTAACAAATGCAAGATAGAACATTGGCTATCTCTGCAAGGAAACATCAGATCTGCACAACTCATGGTTTTTTGGTCTTCGGGGAGGATGGGGAACATGAATATGTGTTTGTTTTTCGAATTTGAGATCTTTCTGCAATGGGCACTTTTCATACTGTAAGCAGTTTTTCCTAACAAATGCAAGATATAACATGGGCTATCTCCGCAAGGAAACATGAGATCTGCAAACGTTATGGTTTTTTGGTCTTCGGGGAGGATGGGGAACATGAATATGTGTTTGTTTTTCGAATTTTAGCTCTTTCTGCAATGGGCACTTTTCATACTGTAAGCAGTTTTTCCTAACAAATGCAAGATTTAACATTGGCTATCTCCGCAAGGAAACATCAGATCTGCTCAACCCATGGTTTTTTTGTCTTCGGGGAGGATGGGGAACATGAATATGTGTTTGTTTTTCGAATTTGAGCTCTATATGAAATGAGCACTTTTCATGCTCTAAGCAGTTTTTCCTAACAAATGCAAGATTTAACATTGGCTATCTCCGCAAGGAAACATCAGATCTGCTCAACCCATGGTTTTTTGGTCTTCGGGGAGGAGGGGGAACATGAATATGTGTTTCTTTTTCGAATTTGAGCTCTTTCTGCAATGGGCACTTTTCATGCTATAAGCAGTTTTTCCTAACAAATGCAAGATATAACATTGGCTATCTCCGCAAGGAAACATCAGATCTGCACAACTCATGGTTTTTTGGTCTTCGGGGAGGATGGGGAACATGAAAATGTGTTTGTTTTTCGAATTTGACCTCTATCTGAAATGGGCACTTTTCATGCTATAAGCAGTTTTTCCTAACAAATGCAAGATATAACATGGGATATCTCCGCAAGGAAACATGAGATCTGCAAAAGTTATGGTTTTTTGGTCTTCGGGGAGGATGGGGAACATGAATATGTGATTGTTTTTCGAATTTGAGCTCTTTCTGCAATGGGCACTTTTCATGCTAATAAGCAGTTTTTCCTAACAAATGCAAGATATAACATTGGCTATCTCTGCAAGGAAACATCAGATCTGCACAACTCATGGTTTTTTGGTCTTCGGGGAGGATGGGGAACATGAATATGTGTTTGTTTTTGAAATTTGAGATCTTTCTGCAATGGGCACTTTTCATACTGTAAGCAGTTTTTCCTAACAAATGCAAGATTTAACATTGGCTATCTCCGCAAGGAAACATCAGATCTGCTCAACCCATGGTTTTTTGGTCTTCGGGGAGGATGGGGAACATGAATATGTGTTTGTTTTTCGAATTTGACCTCTATCTGAAATGAGCACTTTTCATGCTCTAAGCAGTTTTTCCTAACAAATGCAAGATATAACATTGCCTATCTCCGCAAGGAAACATCAGATCTGCACAACTCATGGTTTTTTTGTCTTCGGGGAGGATGGGGAACATGAATATGTGATTGTTTTTCGAATTTGAGCTCTTTCTGCAATGGGCACTTTTCATGCTATAAGCAGTTTTTCCTAACAAATGCAAGATATAACATGGGCTATCTCCGCAAGGAAACATCAGATCTGCACAACTCATGGTTTTTTGGTCTTCGGGGAGGATGGGGAACATGAATATGTGTTTGTTTTTCGAATTTGAGATCTTTCTGCAATGGGCACTTTTCATACTATAAGCAGTTTTTCCTAACAAATGCAAGATTTAACATTGGCTATCTCCGCAAGGAAACATCAGATCTGCTCAACCCATGGTTTTTTGGTCTTCGGGGAGGATGGGGAACATGAATATGTGTTTGTTTTTCGAATTTGAGCTCTTTCTGCAATGGGCACTTTTCATGCTATAAGCAGTTTTTCCTAACAAATGCAAGATATAACATTGGCTATCTCCGCAAGGAAACATGAGATCTGCAAACGTTATGGTTTTTTGGTCTTCGGGGAGGATGGGGAACATGAATATGTTTTTGTTTTTCGAATTTGAGCTCTATCTGAAATGAGCACTTTTCATGCTCTAAGCAGTTTTTCCTAACAAATGCAAGATATAACATTGGCTATCTCCGCAAGGAAACATCAGATCTGCACAACTCATGGTTTTTTGGTCTTCGGGGAGGATGGGGAACATGAATATGTGATTGTTTTTCGAATTTGAGCTCTTTCTGCAATGGGCACTTTTCATACTATAAGCAGTTTTTCCTAACAAATGCAAGATATAACATGGGCTATCTCCGCAAGGAAACATGAGATCTGCAAAAGTTATGGTTTTTTGTTCTTCGGGGAGGATGGGGAACATGAATATGTGTTTGTTTTTCGAATTTGACCTCTATCTGAAATGAGCACTTTTCATGCTCTAAGCAGTTTTTCCTAACAAATGCAAAATATAACATAGGCTATCTCCGCAAGGAAACATCAGATCTGCTCAACCCATGGTTTTTTGGTCTTCGGGGAGGATGGGGAACATGAATATGTGATTGTTTTTCGAATTTGAGCTCTTTCTGCAATGGGCACTTTTCATACTATAAGCAGTTTTTCCTAACAAATGCAAGATATAACATGGGCTATCTCCGCAAGGAAACATCAGATCTGCACAACTCATGGTTTTTTGGTCTTCGGGGAGGAGGGGGAACATGAATATGTGTTTGTTTTTCGAATTTGAGATCTTTCTGCAATGGGCACTTTTCATACTATAAGCAGTTTTTCCTAACAAATGCAAGATTTAACATTGGCTATCTCCGCAAGGAAACATCAGATCTGCTCAACCCATGGTTTTTTGGTCTTCGGGGAGGATGGGGAACATGAATATGTTTTTCTTTTTCGAATTTGAGCTCTTTCTGCAATGGGCACTTTTCATACTATAAGCAGTTTTTCCTAACAAATGCAAGATATAACATGGGCTATCTCCGCAAGGAAACATGAGATCTGCAAACGTTATGGTTTTTTGGTCTTCGGGGAGGATGGGGAACATGAATATGTTTTTGTTTTTCGAATTTGAGCTCTATCTGAAATGAGCACTTTTCATGCTCTAAGCAGTTTTTCCTAACAAATGCAAGATATAACATTGGCTATCTCCGCAAGGAAACATCAGATCTGCACAACTCATGGTTTTTTGGTCTTCGGGGAGGATGGGGAACATGAATATGTGATTGTTTTTCGAATTTGAGCTCTTTCTGCAATGGGCACTTTTCATACTATAAGCAGTTTTTCCTAACAAATGCAAGATATAACATGGGCTATCTCCGCAAGGAAACATGAGATCTGCAAAAGTTATGGTTTTTTGTTCTTCGGGGAGGATGGGGAACATGAATATGTGTTTGTTTTTCGAATTTGACCTCTATCTGAAATGAGCACTTTTCATGCTCTAAGCAGTTTTTCCTAACAAATGCAAGATATAACATTGCCTATCTCCGCAAGGAAACATCAGATCTGCACAACTCATGGTTTTTTTGTCTTCGGGGAGGATGGGGAACATGAATATGTGTTTGTTTTTCGAATTTGAGCTCTTTCTGCAATGGCCACTTTTCATGCTATAAGCAGTTTTTCCTAACAAATGCAAGATATAACATGGGCTATCTCCGCAAGGAAACATGAGATCTGCAAAAGTTATGGTTTTTTGTTCTTCGGGGAGGATGGGGAACATGAATATGTGTTTGTTTTTCGAATTTGACCTCTATCTGAAATGAGCACTTTTCATGCTCTAAGCAGTTTTTCCTAACAAATGCAAAATATAACATTGGCTATCTCCGCAAGGAAACATCAGATCTGCACAACTCATGGTTTTTTGGTCTTCGGGGAGGATGGGGAACATGAATATGTGTTTGTTTTTCGAATTTGAGATCTTTCTGCAATGGGCACTTTTCATACTATAAGCAGTTTTTCCTAACAAATGCATGCTATTACATTGGCAATCTCCGCAAGGAAACATCAGATCTGCTCAACTCATGGTTTTTTGGTCTTCGGGGAGGAGGGGGAACATGAATATGTGTTTGTTTTTCGAATTTGAGCTCTTTCTGCAATGGCCACTTTTCATACTATAAGCAGTTTTTCCTAACAAATGCATGATATAACATGGGCTATCTACGCAAGGAAACATGAGATCTGCAAACGTTATGGTTTTTTGGTCTTCGGGGAGGATGGGGAACATGAATATGTTTTTGTTTTTCGAATTTGAGCTCTATCTGAAATGAGCACTTTTCATGCTCTAAGCAGTTTTTCCTAACAAATGCAAGATATAACATTGGCTATCTCCGCAAGGAAACATCAGATCTGCACAACTCATGGTTTTTTGGTCTTCGGGGAGGATGGGGAACATGAATATGTGATTGTTTTTCGAATTTGAGCTCTTTCTGCAATGGGCACTTTTCATACTATGTTTTTCCTAACAAATGCAAGATATAACATTGGCTATCTCCGCAAGGAAACATCAGATCTGCACAACTCATGGTTTTTTGGTCTTCGGGGAGGATGGGGAACATGAATATGTGTTTGTTTTTCGAATTTGAGATCTTTCTGCAATGGGCACTTTTCATACTATAAGCAGTTTTTCCTAACAAATGCAAGCTATTACATTGGCAATCTCCGCAAGGAAACATCAGATCTGCTCAACTCATGGTTTTTTGGTCTTCGGGGAGGAGGGGGAACATGAATATGTGTTTGTTTTTCGAATTTGAGCTCTTTCTGCAATTGGCACTTTTCATACTATAAGCAGTTTTTCCTAACAAATGCATGATATAACATGGGCTATCTACGCAAGGAAACATGAGATCTGCAAACGTTATGGTTTTTTGGTCTTCGGGGAGGATGGGGAACATGAATATGTTTTTGTTTTTCGAATTTGAGCTCTATCTGAAATGAGCACTTTTCATGCTCTAAGCAGTTTTTCCTAACAAATGCAAGATATAACATTGGCTATCTCCGCAAGGAAACATCAGATCTGCACAACTCATGGTTTTTTGGTCTTCGGGGAGGATGGGGAACATGAATATGTGATTGTTTTTCGAATTTGAGCTCTTTCTGCAATGGGCACTTTTCATACTATGTTTTTCCTAACAAATGCAAGATATAACATTGGCTATCTCCGCAAGGAAACATCAGATCTGCACAACTCATGGTTTTTTGGTCTTCGGGGAGGATGGGGAACATGAATATGTGTTTGTTTTTCGAATTTGAGATCTTTCTGCAATGGGCACTTTTCATACTATAAGCAGTTTTTCCTAACAAATGCAAGCTATTACATTGGCAATCTCCGCAAGGAAACATCAGATCTGCTCAACTCATGGTTTTTTGGTCTTCGGGGAGGATGGGGAACATGAATATGTGATTGTTTTTCGAATTTGAGCTCTTTCTGCAATGGGCACTTTTCATGCTAATAAGCAGTTTTTCCTAACAAATGCAAGATAGAACATTGGCTATCTCTGCAAGGAAACATCAGATCTGCACAACTCATGGTTTTTTGGTCTTCGGGGAGGATGGGGAACATGAATATGTGTTTGTTTTTCGAATTTGAGATCTTTCTGCAATGGGCACTTTTCATACTGTAAGCAGTTTTTCCTAACAAATGCAAGATTTAACATTGGCTATCTCCGCAAGGAAACATCAGATCTGCTCAACCCATGGTTTTTTTGTCTTCGGGGAGGATGGGGAACATGAATATGTGTTTGTTTTTCGAATTTTAGCTCTTTCTGCAATGGGCACTTTTCATACTGTAAGCAGTTTTTCCTAACAAATGCAAGATTTAACATTGGCTATCTCCGCAAGGAAACATCAGATCTGCTCAACCCATGGTTTTTTGGTCTTCGGGGAGGAGGGGGAACATGAATATGTGTTTCTTTTTCGAATTTGAGCTCTTTCTGCAATGGGCACTTTTCATACTATAAGCAGTTTTTCCTAACAAATGCAAGATATAACATGGGCTATCTCCGCAAGGAAACATCAGATCTGCACAACTCATGGTTTTTTGGTCTTCGAGAAGGATGGGGAACATGAATATGTGATTGTTTTTCGAATTTGAGCTCTTTCTGCAATGGGCACTTTTCATGCTAATAAGCAGTTTTTCCTAACAAATGCAAGATAGAACATTGGCTATCTCTGCAAGGAAACATCAGATCTGTACAACTCATGGTTTTTTGGTCTTCGGGGAGGATGGGGAACATGAATATGTGTTTGTTTTTCGAATTTGAGATCTTTCTGCAATGGGCACTTTTCATACTGTAAGCAGTTTTTCCTAACAAATGCAAGATATAACATGGGCTATCTCCGCAAGGAAACATGAGATCTGCAAACGTTATGGTTTTTTGGTCTTCGGGGAGGATGGGGAACATGAATATGTGTTTGTTTTTCGAATTTTAGCTCTTTCTGCAATGGGCACTTTTCATACTGTAAGCAGTTTTTCCTAACAAATGCAAGATTTAACATTGGCTATCTCCGCAAGGAAACATCAGATCTGCTCAACCCATGGTTTTTTTGTCTTCGGGGAGGATGGGGAACATGAATATGTGTTTGTTTTTCGAATTTGAGCTCTATCTGAAATGAGCACTTTTCATGCTCTAAGCAGTTTTTCCTAACAAATGCAAGATTTAACATTGGCTATCTCCGCAAGGAAACATCAGATCTGCTCAACCCATGGTTTTTTGGTCTTCGGGGAGGAGGGGGAACATGAATATGTGTTTCTTTTTCGAATTTGAGCTCTTTCTGCAATGGGCACTTTTCATGCTATAAGCAGTTTTTCCTAACAAATGCAAGATATAACATTGGCTATCTCCGCAAGGAAACATCAGATCTGCACAACTCATGGTTTTTTGGTCTTCGGGGAGGATGGGGAACATGAAAATGTGTTTGTTTTTCGAATTTGACCTCTATCTGAAATGGGCACTTTTCATGCTATAAGCAGTTTTTCCTAACAAATGCAAGATATAACATGGGATATCTCCGCAAGGAAACATGAGATCTGCAAAAGTTATGGTTTTTTGGTCTTCGGGGAGGATGGGGAACATGAATATGTGATTGTTTTTCGAATTTGAGCTCTTTCTGCAATGGGCACTTTTCATGCTAATAAGCAGTTTTTCCTAACAAATGCAAGATATAACATTGGCTATCTCTGCAAGGAAACATCAGATCTGCACAACTCATGGTTTTTTGGTCTTCGGGGAGGATGGGGAACATGAATATGTGTTTGTTTTTCGAATTTGAGATCTTTCTGCAATGGGCACTTTTCATACTGTAAGCAGTTTTTCCTAACAAATGCAAGATTTAACATTGGCTATCTCCGCAAGGAAACATCAGATCTGCTCAACCCATGGTTTTTTGGTCTTCGGGGAGGATGGGGAACATGAATATGTGTTTGTTTTTCGAATTTGACCTCTATCTGAAATGAGCACTTTTCATGCTCTAACCAGTTTTTCCTAACAAATGCAAGATATAACATTGCCTATCTCCGCAAGGAAACATCAGATCTGCACAACTCATGGTTTTTTTGTCTTCGGGGAGGATGGGGAACATGAATATGTGTTTGTTTTTCGAATTTGAGCTCTTTCTGCAATGGGCACTTTTCATGCTATAAGCAGTTTTTCCTAACAAATGCAAGATATAACATGGGCTATCTCCGCAAGGAAACATCAGATCTGCACAACTCATGGTTTTTTGGTCTTCGGGGAGGATGGGGAACATGAATATGTGTTTGTTTTTCGAATTTGAGATCTTTCTGCAATGGGCACTTTTCATACTATAAGCAGTTTTTCCTAACAAATGCAAGATTTAACATTGGCTATCTCCGCAAGGAAACATCAGATCTGCTCAACCCATGGTTTTTTGGTCTTCGGGGAGAATGGGGAACATGAATATGTGTTTGTTTTTCGAATTTGAGCTCTTTCTGCAATGGGCACTTTTCATGCTATAAGCAGTTTTTCCTAACAAATGCAAGATATAACATTGGCTATCTCCGCAAGGAAACATCAGATCAGCACAACTCATGGTTTTTTGGTCTTCGGGGAGGATGGGGAACATGAATATATGTTTGTTTTTCGAATTTGAGATCTTTCTGCAATGGGCACTTTTCATACTATAAGCAGTTTTTCCTAACAAATGCAAGCTATTACATTGGCAATCTCCGCAAGGAAACATCAGATCTGCTCAACTCATGGTTTTTTGGTCTTCGGGGAGGATGGGGAACATGAATATGTGATTGTTTTTCGAATTTGAGCTCTTTCTGCAATGGGCACTTTTCATACTATAAGCAGTTTTTCCTAACAAATGCAAGATATAACATGGGCTATCTCCGCAAGGAAACATGAGATCTGCAAAAGTTATGGTTTTTTGTTCTTCGGGGAGGATGGGGAACATGAATATGTGTTTGTTTTTCGAATTTGACCTCTATCTGAAATGAGCACTTTTCATGCTCTAAGCAGTTTTTCCTAACAAATGCAAAATATAACATAGGCTATCTCCGCAAGGAAACATCAGATCTGCTCAACCCATGGTTTTTTGGTCTTCGGGGAGGATGGGGAACATGAATATGTGATTGTTTTTCGAATTTGAGCTCTTTCTGCAATGGGCACTTTTCATACTATAAGCAGTTTTTCCTAACAAATGCAAGATATAACATGGGCTATCTCCGCAAGGAAACATCAGATCTGCACAACTCATGGTTTTTTGGTCTTCGGGGAGGAGGGGGAACATGAATATGTGTTTGTTTTTCGAATTTGAGATCTTTCTGCAATGGGCACTTTTCATACTATAAGCAGTTTTTCCTAACAAATGCAAGATTTAACATTGGCTATCTCCGCAAGGAAACATCAGATCTGCTCAACCCATGGTTTTTTGGTCTTCGGGGAGGATGGGGAACATGAATATGTTTTTCTTTTTCGAATTTGAGCTCTTTCTGCAATGGGCACTTTTCATACTATAAGCAGTTTTTCCTAACAAATGCAAGATATAACATGGGCTATCTCCGCAAGGAAACATGAGATCTGCAAACGTTATGGTTTTTTGGTCTTCGGGGAGGATGGGGAACATGAATATGTTTTTGTTTTTCGAATTTGAGCTCTATCTGAAATGAGCACTTTTCATGCTCTAAGCAGTTTTTCCTAACAAATGCAAGATATAACATTGGCTATCTCCGCAAGGAAACATCAGATCTGCACAACTCATGGTTTTTTGGTCTTCGGGGAGGATGGGGAACATGAATATGTGATTGTTTTTCGAATTTGAGCTCTTTCTGCAATGGGCACTTTTCATACTATAAGCAGTTTTTCCTAACAAATGCAAGATATAACATGGGCTATCTCCGCAAGGAAACATGAGATCTGCAAAAGTTATGGTTTTTTGTTCTTCGGGGAGGATGGGGAACATGAATATGTGTTTGTTTTTCGAATTTGACCTCTATCTGAAATGAGCACTTTTCATGCTCTAAGCAGTTTTTCCTAACAAATGCAAAATATAACATTGGCTATCTCCGCAAGGAAACATCAGATCTGCACAACTCATGGTTTTTTGGTCTTCGGGGAGGATGGGGAACATGAATATGTGTTTGTTTTTCGAATTTGAGATCTTTCTGCAATGGGCACTTTTCATACTATAAGCAGTTTTTCCTAACAAATGCATGCTATTACATTGGCAATCTCCGCAAGGAAACATCAGATCTGCTCAACTCATGGTTTTTTGGTCTTCGGGGAGGAGGGGGAACATGAATATGTGTTTGTTTTTCGAATTTGAGCTCTTTCTGCAATGGCCACTTTTCATACTATAAGCAGTTTTTCCTAACAAATGCATGATATAACATGGGCTATCTACGCAAGGAAACATGAGATCTGCAAACGTTATGGTTTTTTGGTCTTCGGGGAGGATGGGGAACATGAATATGTTTTTGTTTTTCGAATTTGAGCTCTATCTGAAATGAGCACTTTTCATGCTCTAAGCAGTTTTTCCTAACAAATGCAAGATATAACATTGGCTATCTCCGCAAGGAAACATCAGATCTGCACAACTCATGGTTTTTTGGTCTTCGGGGAGGATGGGGAACATTATGTGATTGTTTTTCGAATTTGAGCTCTTTCTGCAATGGGCACTTTTCATACTATGTTTTTCCTAACAAATGCAAGATATAACATTGGCTATCTCCGCAAGGAAACATCAGATCTGCACAACTCATGGTTTTTTGGTCTTCGGGGAGGATGGGGAACATGAATATGTGTTTGTTTTTCGAATTTGAGATCTTTCTGCAATGGGCACTTTTCATACTATAAGCAGTTTTTCCTAACAAATGCAAGCTATTACATTGGCAATCTCCGCAAGGAAACATCAGATCTGCTCAACTCATGGTTTTTTGGTCTTCGGGGAGGAGGGGGAACATGAATATGTGTTTGTTTTTCGAATTTGAGCTCTTTCTGCAATGGGCACTTTTCATACTATAAGCAGTTTTTCCTAACAAATGCATGATATAACATGGGCTATCTACGCAAGGAAACATGAGATCTGCAAACGTTATGGTTTTTTGGTCTTCGGGGAGGATGGGGAACATGAACATGTTTTTGTTTTTCGAATTTGAGCTCTTTCTGCAACGAGCACTTTTCATGCTATAAGCAGTTTTTCCTAACAAATGCAAGCAATTACATTGTCAATCTCCGCAAGGAAACATCAGATCTGCACAACTCATGGTTTTTTGGTCTTCGGGGAGGATGGGGAACATGAATATGTGATTGTTTTTCGAATTTGAGCTCTTTCTGCAATGGGCACTTTTCATGCTAATAAGCAGTTTTTCCTAACAAATGCAAGATATAACATTGGCTATCTCTGCAAGGAAACATCAGATCTGCACAACTCATGGTTTTTTGGTCTTCGGGGAGGATGGGGAACATGAATATGTGTTTGTTTTTCGAATTTGAGATCTTTCTGCAATGGGCACTTTTCATACTGTAAGCAGTTTTTCCTAACAAATGCAAGATTTAACATTGGCTATCTCCGCAAGGAAACATCAGATCTGCTCAACCCATGGTTTTTTGGTCTTCGGGGAGGATGGGGAACATGAATATGTGTTTGTTTTTCGAATTTGACCTCTATCTGAAATGAGCACTTTTCATGCTCTAAGCAGTTTTTCCTAACAAATGCAAGATATAACATTGCCTATCTCCGCAAGGAAACATCAGATCTGCACAACTCATGGTTTTTTTGTCTTCGGGGAGGATGGGGAACATGAATATGTGTTTGTTTTTCGAATTTGAGCTCTTTCTGCAATGGGCACTTTTCATGCTATAAGCAGTTTTTCCTAACAAATGCAAGATATAACATGGGCTATCTCCGCAAGGAAACATCAGATCTGCACAACTCATGGTTTTTTGGTCTTCGGGGAGGATGGGGAACATGAATATGTGTTTGTTTTTCGAATTTGAGATCTTTCTGCAATGGGCACTTTTCATACTATAAGCAGTTTTTCCTAACAAATGCAAGATTTAACATTGGCTATCTCCGCAAGGAAACATCAGATCTGCTCAACCCATGGTTTTTTGGTCTTCGGGGAGGATGGGGAACATGAATATGTGTTTGTTTTTCGAATTTGAGCTCTTTCTGCAATGGGCACTTTTCATGCTATAAGCAGTTTTTCCTAACAAATGCAAGATATAACATTGGCTATCTCCGCAAGGAAACATCAGATCAGCACAACTCATGGTTTTTTGGTCTTCGGGGAGGATGGGGAACATGAATATATGTTTGTTTTTCGAATTTGAGATCTTTCTGCAATGGGCACTTTTCATACTATAAGCAGTTTTTCCTAACAAATGCAAGCTATTACATTGGCAATCTCCGCAAGGAAACATCAGATCTGCTCAACTCATGGTTTTTTGGTCTTCGGGGAGGATGGGGAACATGAATATGTGATTGTTTTTCGAATTTGAGCTCTTTCTGCAATGGGCACTTTTCATACTATAAGCAGTTTTTCCTAACAAATGCAAGATATAACATGGGCTATCTCCGCAAGGAAACATGAGATCTGCAAAAGTTATGGTTTTTTGTTCTTCGGGGAGGATGGGGAACATGAATATGTGTTTGTTTTTCGAATTTGACCTCTATCTGAAATGAGCACTTTTCATGCTCTAAGCAGTTTTTCCTAACAAATGCAAAATATAACATAGGCTATCTCCGCAAGGAAACATCAGATCTGCTCAACCCATGGTTTTTTGGTCTTCGGGGAGGATGGGGAACATGAATATGTGATTGTTTTTCGAATTTGAGCTCTTTCTGCAATGGGCACTTTTCATACTATAAGCAGTTTTTCCTAACAAATGCAAGATATAACATGGGCTATCTCCGCAAGGAAACATCAGATCTGCACAACTCATGGTTTTTTGGTCTTCGGGGAGGAGGGGGAACATGAATATGTGTTTGTTTTTCGAATTTGAGATCTTTCTGCAATGGGCACTTTTCATACTATAAGCAGTTTTTCCTAACAAATGCAAGATTTAACATTGGCTATCTCCGCAAGGAAACATCAGATCTGCTCAACCCATGGTTTTTTGGTCTTCGGGGAGGATGGGGAACATGAATATGTTTTTCTTTTTCGAATTTGAGCTCTTTCTGCAATGGGCACTTTTCATACTATAAGCAGTTTTTCCTAACAAATGCAAGATATAACATGGGCTATCTCCGCAAGGAAACATGAGATCTGCAAACGTTATGGTTTTTTGGTCTTCGGGGAGGATGGGGAACATGAATATGTTTTTGTTTTTCGAATTTGAGCTCTATCTGAAATGAGCACTTTTCATGCTCTAAGCAGTTTTTCCTAACAAATGCAAGATATAACATTGGCTATCTCCGCAAGGAAACATCAGATCTGCACAACTCATGGTTTTTTGGTCTTCGGGGAGGATGGGGAACATGAATATGTGATTGTTTTTCGAATTTGAGCTCTTTCTGCAATGGGCACTTTTCATACTATAAGCAGTTTTTCCTAACAAATGCAAGATATAACATGGGCTATCTCCGCAAGGAAACATGAGATCTGCAAAAGTTATGGTTTTTTGTTCTTCGGGGAGGATGGGGAACATGAATATGTGTTTGTTTTTCGAATTTGACCTCTATCTGAAATGAGCACTTTTCATGCTCTAAGCAGTTTTTCCTAACAAATGCAAGATATAACATTGCCTATCTCCGCAAGGAAACATCAGATCTGCACAACTCATGGTTTTTTTGTCTTCGGGGAGGATGGGGAACATGAATATGTGTTTGTTTTTCGAATTTGAGCTCTTTCTGCAATGGCCACTTTTCATGCTATAAGCAGTTTTTCCTAACAAATGCAAGATATAACATGGGCTATCTCCGCAAGGAAACATGAGATCTGCAAAAGTTATGGTTTTTTGTTGTTCGGGGAGGATGGGGAACATGAATATGTGTTTGTTTTTCGAATTTGACCTCTATCTGAAATGAGCACTTTTCATGCTCTAAGCAGTTTTTCCTAACAAATGCAAAATATAACATTGGCTATCTCCGCAAGGAAACATCAGATCTGCACAACTCATGGTTTTTTGGTCTTCGGGGAGGATGGGGAACATGAATATGTGTTTGTTTTTCGAATTTGAGATCTTTCTGCAATGGGCACTTTTCATACTATAAGCAGTTTTTCCTAACAAATGCATGCTATTACATTGGCAATCTCCGCAAGGAAACATCAGATCTGCTCAACTCATGGTTTTTTGGTCTTCGGGGAGGAGGGGGAACATGAATATGTGTTTGTTTTTCGAATTTGAGCTCTTTCTGCAATGGCCACTTTTCATACTATAAGCAGTTTTTCCTAACAAATGCATGATATAACATGGGCTATCTACGCAAGGAAACATGAGATCTGCAAACGTTATGGTTTTTTGGTCTTCGGGGAGGATGGGGAACATGAATATGTTTTTGTTTTTCGAATTTGAGCTCTATCTGAAATGAGCACTTTTCATGCTCTAAGCAGTTTTTCCTAACAAATGCAAGATATAACATTGGCTATCTCCGCAAGGAAACATCAGATCTGCACAACTCATGGTTTTTTGGTCTTCGGGGAGGATGGGGAACATGAATATGTGATTGTTTTTCGAATTTGAGCTCTTTCTGCAATGGGCACTTTTCATACTATGTTTTTCCTAACAAATGCAAGATATAACATTGGCTATCTCCGCAAGGAAACATCAGATCTGCACAACTCATGGTTTTTTGGTCTTCGGGGAGGATGGGGAACATGAATATGTGTTTGTTTTTCGAATTTGAGATCTTTCTGCAATGGGCACTTTTCATACTATAAGCAGTTTTTCCTAACAAATGCAAGCTATTACATTGGCAATCTCCGCAAGGAAACATCAGATCTGCTCAACTCATGGTTTTTTGGTCTTCGGGGAGGAGGGGGAACATGAATATGTGTTTGTTTTTCGAATTTGAGCTCTTTCTGCAATGGGCACTTTTCATACTATAAGCAGTTTTTCCTAACAAATGCATGATATAACATGGGCTATCTACGCAAGGAAACATGAGATCTGCAAACGTTATGGTTTTTTGGTCTTCGGGGAGGATGGGGAACATGAATATGTTTTTGTTTTTCGAATTTGAGCTCTATCTGAAATGAGCACTTTTCATGCTCTAAGCAGTTTTTCCTAACAAATGCAAGATATAACATTGGCTATCTCCGCAAGGAAACATCAGATCTGCACAACTCATGGTTTTTTGGTCTTCGGGGAGGATGGGGAACATGAATATGTGATTGTTTTTCGAATTTGAGCTCTTTCTGCAATGGGCACTTTTCATACTATGTTTTTCCTAACAAATGCAAGATATAACATTGGCTATCTCCGCAAGGAAACATCAGATCTGCACAACTCATGGTTTTTTGGTCTTCGGGGAGGATGGGGAACATGAATATGTGTTTGTTTTTCGAATTTGAGATCTTTCTGCAATGGGCACTTTTCATACTATAAGCAGTTTTTCCTAACAAATGCAAGCTATTACATTGGCAATCTCCGCAAGGAAACATCAGATCTGCTCAACTCATGGTTTTTTGGTCTTCGGGGAGGAGGGGGAACATGAATATGTGTTTGTTTTTCGAATTTGAGCTCTTTCTGCAATGGGCACTTTTCATACTATAAGCAGTTTTTCCTAACAAATGCATGATATAACATGGGCTATCTACGCAAGGAAACATGAGATCTGCAAACGTTATGGTTTTTTGGTCTTCGGGGAGGATGGGGAACATGAACATGTTTTTGTTTTTCGAATTTGAGCTCTTTCTGCAACGAGCACTTTTCATGCTATAAGCAGTTTTTCCTAACAAATGCAAGCAATTACATTGTCAATCTCCGCAAGGAAACATCAGATCTGCACAACTCATGGTTTTTTGGTCTTCGGGGAGGATGGGGAACATGAATATGTGATTGTTTTTCGAATTTGAGCTCTTTCTGCAATGGGCACTTTTCATGCTAATAAGCAGTTTTTCCTAACAAATGCAAGATATAACATTGGCTATCTCTGCAAGGAAACATCAGATCTGCACAACTCATGGTTTTTTGGTCTTCGGGGAGGATGGGGAACATGAATATGTGTTTGTTTTTCGAATTTGAGATCTTTCTGCAATGGGCACTTTTCATACTGTAAGCAGTTTTTCCTAACAAATGCAAGATTTAACATTGGCTATCTCCGCAAGGAAACATCAGATCTGCTCAACCCATGGTTTTTTGGTCTTCGGGGAGGAGGGGGAACATGAATATGTGTTTCTTTTTCGAATTTGAGCTCTTTCTGCAATGGGCACTTTTCATACTATAAGCAGTTTTTCCTAACAAATGCAAGATATAACATGGGCTATCTCCGCAAGGAAACATGAGATCTGCAAACGTTATGGTTTTTTGGTCTTCGGGGAGGATGGGGAACATGAATATGTTTTTGTTTTTCGAATTTGAGCTCTATCTGAAATGAGCACTTTTCATGCTCTAAGCAGTTTTTCCTAACAAATGCAAGATTTAACATTGGCTATCTCCGCAAGGAAACATCAGATCTGCTCAACCCATGGTTTTTTGGTCTTCGGGGAGGAGGAGGAACATGAATATGTGTTTGTTTTTCGAATTTGAGCTCTTTCTGCAATGGCCACTTTTCATGCTATAAGCAGTTTTTCCTAACAAATGCAAGATATAACATGGGCTATCTCCGCAAGGAAACATGAGATCTGCAAAAGTTATGGTTTTTTGTTCTTCGGGGAGGATGGGGAACATGAACATGTTTTTGTTTTTCGAATTTGAGCTCTTTCTGCAACGAGCACTTTTCATGCTATAAGCAGTTTTTCCTAACAAATGCAAGCAATTACATTGGCAATCTCCGCAAGGAAACATCAGATCTGCACAACTCATGGTTTTTTGGTCTTCGGGGAGGATGGGGAACATGAATATGTGATTGTTTTTCGAATTTGAGCTCTTTCTGCAATGGGCACTTTTCATGCTAATAAGCAGTTTTTCCTAACAAATGCAAGATATAACATTGGCTATCTCTGCAAGGAAACATCAGATCTGCACAACTCATGGTTTTTTGGTCTTCGGGGAGGATGGGGAACATGAATATGTGTTTGTTTTTCGAATTTGAGATCTTTCTGCAATGGGCACTTTTCATACTGTAAGCAGTTTTTCCTAACAAATGCAAGATTTAACATTGGCTATCTCCGCAAGGAAACATCAGATCTGCTCAACCCATGGTTTTTTGGTCTTCGGGGAGGAGGGGGAACATGAATATGTGTTTCTTTTTCGAATTTGAGCTCTTTCTGCAATGGGCACTTTTCATACTATAAGCAGTTTTTCCTAACAAATGCAAGATATAACATGGGCTATCTCCGCAAGGAAACATGAGATCTGCAAACGTTATGGTTTTTTGGTCTTCGGGGAGGATGGGGAACATGAATATGTTTTTGTTTTTCGAATTTGAGCTCTATCTGAAATGAGCACTTTTCATGCTCTAAGCAGTTTTTCCTAACAAATGCAAGATTTGACATTGGCTATCTCCGCAAGGAAACATCAGATCTGCTCAACCCATGGTTTTTTGGTCTTCGGGGAGGAGGAGGAACATGAATATGTGTTTGTTTTTCGAATTTGAGCTCTTTCTGCAATGGCCACTTTTCATGCTATAAGCAGTTTTTCCTAACAAATGCAAGATATAACATGGGCTATCTCCGCAAGGAAACATGAGATCTGCAAAAGTTATGGTTTTTTGTTCTTCGGGGAGGATGGGGAACATGAATATGTGTTTGTTTTTCGAATTTGACCTCTATCTGAAATGAGCACTTTTCATGCTCTAAGCAGTTTTTCCTAACAAATGCAAAATATAACATTGGCTATCTCCGCAAGGAAACATCAGATCTGCACAACTCATGGTTTTTTGGTCTTCGGGGAGGATGGGGAACATGAATATGTGATTGTTTTTCGAATTTGAGATCTTTCTGCAATGGGCACTTTTCATGCTATAAGCAGTTTTTCCTAACAAATGCAAGATATAACATTGGCTATCTCCGCAAGGAAACATCAGATCTGCACAACTCATGGTTTTTTGGTCTTCGGGGAGGATGGGGAACATGAATATGTGTTTGTTTTTCGAATTTGAGATCTTTCTGCAATGGGCACTTTTCATACTATAAGCAGTTTTTCCTAACAAATGCATGCTATTACATTGGCAATCTCCGCAAGGAAACATCAGATCTGCTCAACTCATGGTTTTTTGGTCTTCGGGGAGGAGGGGGAACATGAATATGTGTTTGTTTTTCGAATTTGAGCTCTTTCTGCAATGGCCACTTTTCATACTATAAGCAGTTTTTCCTAACAAATGCATGATATAACATGGGCTATCTACGCAAGGAAACATGAGATCTGCAAACGTTATGGTTTTTTGGTCTTCGGGGAGGATGGGGAACATGAATATGTTTTTGTTTTTCGAATTTGAGCTCTATCTGAAATGAGCACTTTTCATGCTCTAAGCAGTTTTTCCTAACAAATGCAAGATATAACATTGGCTATCTCCGCAAGGAAACATCAGATCTGCACAACTCATGGTTTTTTGGTCTTCGGGGAGGATGGGGAACATGAATATGTGATTGTTTTTCGAATTTGAGATCTTTCTGCAATGGGCACTTTTCATACTGTAAGCAGTTTTTCCTAACAAATGCAAGATTTAACATTGGCTATCTCCGCAAGGAAACATCAGATCTGCTCAACCCATGGTTTTTTGGTCTTCGGGGAGGAGGGGGAACATGAATATGTGTTTCTTTTTCGAATTTGAGCTCTTTCTGCAATGGGCACTTTTCATACTATAAGCAGTTTTTCCTAACAAATGCAAGATATAACATGGGCTATCTCCGCAAGGAAACATCAGATCTGCACAACTCATGGTTTTTTGGTCTTCGGGGAGGATGGGGAACATGAATATGTGATTGTTTTTCGAATTTGAGCTCTTTCTGCAATGGGCACTTTTCATGCTAATAAGCAGTTTTTCCTAACAAATGCAAGATATAACATTGGCTATCTCTGCAAGGAAACATCAGATCTGCACAACTCATGGTTTTTTGGTCTTCGGGGAGGATGGGGAACATGAATATGTGTTTGTTTTTCGAATTTGAGATCTTTCTGCAATGGGCACTTTTCATACTGTAAGCAGTTTTTCCTAACAAATGCAAGATTTAACATTGGCTATCTCCGCAAGGAAACATCAGATCTGCTCAACCCATGGTTTTTTGGTCTTCGGGGAGGAGGGGGAACATGAATATGTGTTTCTTTTTCGAATTAGAGCTCTTTCTGCAATGGGCACTTTTCATACTATAAGCAGTTTTTCCTAACAAATGCAAGATATAACATGGGCTATCTCTGCAAGGAAATATCAGATCTGCAAACGTTATGGTTTTTTGGTCTTCGGGGAGGATGGGGAACATGAATATGTGTTTGTTTTTCGAATTTGAGCTCTATCTGAAATGAGCACTTTTCATGCTCTAAGCAGTTTTTCCTAACAAATGCAAGATATAACATTGGCTATCTCCGCAACGAAACATCAGATCTGCACAACTCATGGTTTTTTGGTCTTCGGGGAGGATGGGGAACATGAATATGTGATTGTTTTTCGAATTTGAGCTCTTTCTGCAATGGGCACTTTTCATACTATAAGCAGTTTTTCCTAACAAATGCAAGATATAACATGGGCTATCTCCGCAAGGAAACATGAGATCTGCAAAAGTTATGGTTTTTTGTTCTTCGGGGAGGATGGGGAACATGAATATGTGTTTGTTTTTCGAATTTGACCTCTATCTGAAATGAGCACTTTTCATGCTCTAAGCAGTTTTTCCTAACAAATGCAAGATATAACATTGGCTATCTCCGCAAGGAAACATCAGATCTGCACAACTCAAGGTTTTTTGGTCTTCGGGGAGGATGGGGAACATGAATATGTGATTGTTTTTCGAATTTGAGCTCTTTCTGCAATGGGCACTTTTCATGCTATAAGCAGTTTTTCCTAACAAATGCAAGATATAACATTGGCTATCTCCGCAAGGAAACATCAGATCTACACAACTCATGGTTTTTTGGTCTTCGGGGAGGATGGGGAACATGAAAATGTGTTTGTTTTTCGAATTTGACCTCTATCTGAAATGGGCACTTTTCATGCTATAAGCAGTTTTTCCTAACAAATGCAAGATATAACATGGGATATCTCCGCAAGGAAACATGAGATCTGCAAAAGTTATGGTTTTTTGGTCTTCGGGGAGGATGGGGAACATGAATATGTGATTGTTTTTTGAATTTGAGCTCTTTCTGCAATGGGCACTTTTCATGCTAATAAGCAGTTTTTCCTAACAAATGCAAGATATAACATTGGCTATCTCCGCAAGGAAACATCAGATCTGCACAACTCATGGTTTTTTGGTCTTTGGGGAGGATGGGGAACATGAATATGTGATTGTTTTTCGAATTTGAGCTCTTTCTGCAATGGGCACTTTTCATGCTATAAGCAGTTTTTCCTAACAAATGCAAGATATAACATGGGATATCTCCGCAAGGAAACATGAGATCTGCAAAAGTTATGGTTTTTTGGTCTTCGGGGAGGATGGGGAACATGAATATGTGTTTGTTTTTCGAATTTGACCTCTATCTGAAATGGGCACTTTTCATGCTATAAGCAGTTTTTCCTAACAAATGCAAGATATAACATGGGATATCTCCGCAAGGAAACATGAGATCTGCAAAAGTTATGGTTTTTTGGTCTTCGGGGAGGATGGGGAACATGAATATGTGTTTGTTTTTCGAATTTGACCTCTATCTGAAATTAGCACTTTTCATGCTCTAAGCAGTTTTTCCTAACAAATGCAAGATATAACATTGGCTATCTCCGCAAGGAAACATCAGATCTGCACAACTCATGGTTTTTTGGTCTTCGGGGAGGAGGGGGAACATGAATATGTGTTTGTTTTTCGAATTTGAGATCTTTCTGCAATGGGCACTTTTCATACTATAAGCAGTTTTTCCTAACAAATGCAAGATATAACATTGGCAATCTCCGCAAGGAAACATCAGATCTGCTCAACTCATGGTTTTTTGGTCTTCGGGGAGGAGGGGGAACATGAATATGTGTTTGTTTTTCGAATTTGAGCTCTTTCTGCAATGGGCACTTTTCATGCTATAAGCACTTTTTCCTAACAAATGCAAGATATAGCATTTGCTATCTCCGCAAGGAAACATCAGATCTGCACAACTCATGGTTTTTTGGTCTTCGGGGAGGATGGGGAACATGAATATGTGATTGTTTTTCGAATTTGAGCTCTTTCTGCAATGGGCACTTTTCATGCTAATAAGCAGTTTTACCTAACAAATGCAAGATATAACATTGGCTATCTCTGCAAGGAAACATCAGATCTGCACAACTCATGGTTTTTTGGTCTTCGGGGAGGATGGGGAACATGAATATGTGTTTGTTTTTCGAATTTGAGCTCTTTCTGCAATGGGCACTTTTCATGCTAATAAGCAGTTTTTCCTAACAAATGCAAGATATAACATTGGCTATCTCTGCAAGGAAACATCAGATCTGCTCAACCCATGGTTTTTTGGTCTTCGGGGAGGAGGGGGAACATGAATATGTGTTTCTTTTTCGAATTTGAGCTCTTTCTGCAATGGGCACTTTTCATACTATAAGCAGTTTTTCCTAACAAATGCAAGATATAACATGGGCTATCTCCGCAAGGAAACATGAGATCTGCAAACGTTATGGTTTTTTGGTCTTCGGGGAGCATGGGGAACATGAATATGTTTTTGTTTTTCGAATTTGAGCTCTATCTGAAATGAGCACTTTTCATGCTCTAAGCAGTTTTTCCTAACAAATGCAAGATATAACATTGGCTATCTCCGCAACGAAACATCAGATCTGCACAACTCATGGTTTTTTGGTCTTCGGGGAGGATGGGGAACATGAATTTAATTTAATAATTTAATATTTGCATTTGTATACCGCCCTTTCCCTGAGGACTCAGGGCGGTTTACAGGGAATTAAAATCGAAACATACAAAAGTTAAAACCAATTAAAAAAGCATTAAATTCACCCTGTAGATTAAAACCCCAGTTAAAATTTTCTCCTCAGCCTGGGCCCGAGAGCTCAAAGAGCCAGGTCTTCAGGCCCCGGCGGAATGATCGGAGGTCGGGAGCAGTCCTCAGCTCTACCGGCAGCTGGTTCCAGAGGGCAGGCGCTCCCACCGAGAAGGCCCTATCCCTGGGTGTCACCCGCCGGCAATCTCTCACCAGCGGAACCCTGAGCAGACCCTCCCTGTGGGAGCGCACTGGGCGAAGGGCGTTTGATGCCGGCAGCAGGTGTTCCCTCAAATAACCCGGACCCAGGCCATGTAGGGCTTTATAGGTGATAACCAGCACCTTGAATTTCACCCGGAGGGCAACCGGAAGCCAATGCAGCTCGCGGAGTAGAGGTGTTACATGGGAGTATCGGGAAACCCCCATTACAACTCGCGCGGCCGCATTCTGCACCAGTTGAAGCCTCCGAGTGGTCTTCAAGGGCAGCCCCATGTAGAGAGCGTTGCAGTAGTCCAAACGGGAGGTCACAAGCGCATGAGTGACTGTGCGTAGGGCGTCTCGGTCCAGATAGGGACGCAACTGGCGCACCAGGCGAACCTGTGCAAAAGCCCCCCTGGTCACGGCTCCTATGTGATCTTCAAAATTGAGCCGTGAATCCAGGAGGACGCCCAAGTTGCGAGCCCTATCAACGGGGTGTAACACCTCACCCCCCATCGTTAGAGGTGGAATAACTTGGTTAACCCGAGACGCCGATATGCACAGCCACTCAGTCTTGGCGGGATTGAGACGAAGCCTGTTTCTCCCCATCCAGACCTGAACCGCCTCCAGGCACCGGGACATCACGGAGAGGGCATCACTGGGTTGGTTCGGGGTGGAAAGAAAAAGTTGGGTATCATCAGCGTACTGGTGATACCCCACCCCAAAACCACGAATGATCTCGCCCAGCGGCTTCATGTAGATGTTGAACAGGAGGGGCGAGAGAACCGACCCCTGAGGGACTCCACAAATGAGAGACCTCGGGGCGGATCTCTGCCCTCCTGTCAACACCGACTGCGAGCGGCCCTGGAGGTAGGAGGAGAACCACCGTAAAACGGTGCCTCCCACTCCCAGCCCCCTGAGACGCCGCAGCAGGATACCATGGTCGATGGTATCGAAAGCCGCTGAGAGATCTAATAGGACCAGGACAGAGGAGCAACCCCTGTCCCTAGCCCTCCAGAGATCATTCACCAGCGCGACCAATGCCGTCTCCGTGCTGTGTCCAGGCCTGAAGCCCGATTGGTACGGGTCCAGATAATCAGTTTCCTCCAGGAACAGAGGGAGCTGATGCGCCACCACACTCTCAACAACCTTCGCCAGGAAGCGAAGGTTGGAGACTGGACGATAGTTGTTTAAAACAGCGGGGTCCAAAGCAGGCTTCTTGAGGAGGGGTCTCACCACCGCCTCCTTCAAGGCGGCAGGGAAGACACCCTCCTTCAAAGAAGCAGTTATTACTGCATGGAACCAGCCTCGTGTTCCCTCCAGAGCCGCATAAGCTAGCCAGGAGGGGCACGGATCCAACAAACAGGTGGTGGAGCTCAGTCTCCCCATGATCCTGTCCACATCATCAGGGGAAACAGGGTCGAACTCAGTCCAGATAACGTGCTCAAGACCGCCTGATTCCTCCACATCAGACTCTGCCCAGTCAGAGTCCAAGCCGGTCCGGATCCGAGCGATTTTGTCCGTCAGATGATGACTAAACTCCTCGGCTCGTCCCTGCAAGGGATCCTCCCTCACCTCCTGGTTAAGGAGGGAGCGAGCCACCCTAAACAATATGTGATTGTTTTTCGAATTTGAGCTCTTTCTGCAATGGGCACTTTTCATACTATAAGCAGTTTTTCCTAACAAATGCAAGATATAACATTGGCTATCTCCGCAAGGAAACATCAGATCTGCACAACTCATGGTTTTTTGGTCTTCGGGGAGGATGGGGAACATGAATATGTGATTGTTTTTCGTATTTGAGCTCTTTCTGCAATGGGCACTTTTCATGCTAATAAGCAGTTTTTCCTAACAAATGCAAGATATAACATTGGCTATCTCTGCAAGGAAACATCAGATCTGCACAACTCATGGTTTTTTGGTCTTCGGGGAGGATGGGGAACATGAATATGTGTTTGTTTTTCGAATTTGAGATCTTTCTGCAATGGGCACTTTTCATACTGTAAGCAGTTTTTCCTAACAAATGCAAGATTTAACATTGGCTATCTCCGCAAGGAAACATCAGATCTGCTCAACCCATGGTTTTTTGGTCTTCGGGGAGGAGGGGGAACATGAATATGTGTTTCTTTTTCGAATTTGAGCTCTTTCTGCAATGGGCACTTTTCATACTATAAGCAGTTTTTCCTAACAAATGCAAGATATAACATGGGCTATCTCCGCAAGGAAACATCAGATCTGCTCAACCCATGGTTTTTTGGTCTTCGGGGAGGAGGGGGAACATGAATATGTGTTTCTTTTTCGAATTTGAGCTCTTTCTGCAATGGGCACTTTTCATGCTATAAGCAGTTTTTCCTAACAAATGCAAGATATAACATTGGCTATCTCCGCAAGGAAACATCAGATCTGCACAACTCATGGTTTTTTGGTCTTCGGGGAGGATGGGGAACATGAAAATGTGTTTGTTTTTCGAATTTGACCTCTATCTGAAATGGGCACTTTTCATGCTATAAGCAGTTTTTCCTAACAAATGCAAGATATAACATGGGATATCTCCGCAAGGAAACATGAGATCTGCAAAAGTTATGGTTTTTTGGTCTTCGGGGAGGATGGGGAACATGAATATGTGATTGTTTTTCGAATTTGAGCTCTTTCTGCAATGGGCACTTTTCATGCTAATAAGCAGTTTTTCCTAACAAATGCAAGATATAACATTGGCTATCTCTGCAAGGAAACATCAGATCTGCACAACTCATGGTTTTTTGGTCTTCGGGGAGGATGGGGAACATGAATATGTGTTTGTTTTTCGAATTTGAGATCTTTCTGCAATGGGCACTTTTCATACTGTAAGCAGTTTTTCCTAACAAATGCAAGATTTAACATTGGCTATCTCCGCAAGGAAACATCAGATCTGCTCAACCCATGGTTTTTTGGTCTTCGGGGAGGATGGGGAACATGAATATGTGTTTGTTTTTCGAATTTGACCTCTATCTGAAATGAGCACTTTTCATGCTCTAAGCAGTTTTTCCTAACAAATGCAAGATATAACATTGCCTATCTCCGCAAGGAAACATCAGATCTGCACAACTCATGGTTTTTTTGTCTTCGGGGAGGATGGGGAACATGAATATGTGTTTGTTTTTCGAATTTGAGCTCTTTCTGCAATGGGCACTTTTCATGCTATAAGCAGTTTTTCCTAACAAATGCAAGATATAACATGGGCTATCTCCGCAAGGAAACATCAGATCTGCACAACTCATGGTTTTTTGGTCTTCGGGGAGGATGGGGAACATGAATATGTGTTTGTTTTTCGAATTTGAGATCTTTCTGCAATGGGCACTTTTCATACTATAAGCAGTTTTTCCTAACAAATGCAAGATTTAACATTGGCTATCTCCGCAAGGAAACATCAGATCTGCTCAACCCATGGTTTTTTGGTCTTCGGGGAGGATGGGGAACATGAATATGTTTTTCTTTTTCGAATTTGAGCTCTTTCTGCAATGGGCACTTTTCATACTATAAGCAGTTTTTCCTAACAAATGCAAGATATAACGTGGGCTATCTCCGCAAGGAAACATGAGATCTGCAAACGTTATGGTTTTTTGGTCTTCGGGGAGGATGGGGAACATGAATATGTTTTTGTTTTTCGAATTTGAGCTCTATCTGAAATGAGCACTTTTCATGCTCTAAGCAGTTTTTCCTAACAAATGCAAGATATAACATTGGCTATCTCCGCAAGGAAACATCAGATCTGCACAACTCATGGTTTTTTGGTCTTCGGGGAGGATGGGGAACATGAATATGTGATTGTTTTTCGAATTTGAGCTCTTTCTGCAATGGGCACTTTTCATACTATAAGCAGTTTTTCCTAACAAATGCAAGATATAACATGGGCTATCTCCGCAAGGAAACATCAGATCTGCTCAACCCATGGTTTTTTGGTCTTCGGGGAGGAGGGGGAACATGAATATGTGTTTCTTTTTCGAATTTGAGCTCTTTCTGCAATGGGCACTTTTCATACTATAAGCAGTTTTTCCTAACAAATGCAAGATATAACATGGGCTATCTCCGCAAGGAAACATCAGATCTGAACAACTCATGGTTTTTTGGTCTTCGGGGAGGATGGGGAACATGAATATGTGATTGTTTTTCGAATTTGAGCTCTATCTGCAATGGGCACTTTTCATGCTATAAGCAGTTTTTCCTAACAAATGCAAGATATAACATTGGCTATCTCCGCAAGGAAACATCAGATCTGCACAACTCATGGTTTTTTGGTCTTCGGGGAGGATGGGGAACATGAATATGTGTTTGTTTTTCGAATTTGAGATCTTTCTGCAATGGGCACTTTTCATACTATAAGCAGTTTTTCCTAACAAATGCAAGGTATTACATTGGCAATCTCCGCAAGGAAACATCAGATCTGCTCAACTCATGGTTTTTTGGTCTTCGGGGAGGAGGGGGAACATGAATATGTGTTTGTTTTTCGAATTTGAGCTCTTTCTGCAATGGGCACTTTTCATACTATAAGCAGTTTTTCCTAACAAATGCATGATATAACATGGGCTATCTACGCAAGGAAACATGAGATCTGCAAACGTTATGGTTTTTTGGTCTTCGGGGAGGATGGGGAACATGAATATGTTTTTGTTTTTCGAATTTGAGCTCTATCTGAAATGAGCACTTTTCATGCTCTAAGCAGTTTTTCCTAACAAATGCAAGATATAACATTGGCTATCTCCGCAAGGAAACATCAGATCTGCACAACTCATGGTTTTTTGGTCTTCGGGGAGGATGGGGAACATGAATATGTGATTGTTTTTCGAATTTGAGCTCTTTCTGCAATGGGCACTTTTCATACTATAAGCAGTTTTTCCTAACAAATGCAAGATATAACATTGGCTATCTCCGCAAGGAAACATCAGATCTGCACAACTCATGGTTTTTTGGTCTTCGGGGAGGAGGGGGAACATGAATATGAGTTTGTTTTTCGAATTTGAGCTCAATCTGCAATGGGCACTTTTCATACTTTAAGCAGTTTTTCCTAACAAATGCAAGATATAACATGGGCTATCTCCGCAAGGAAACATCAGATCTGCACAACTCATGGTTTTTTGGTCTTCGGGGAGGAGGGGGAACATGAATATGTGTTTGTTTTTCGAATTTGAGATCTTTCTGCAATGGGCACTTTTCATACTATAAGCAGTTTTTCCTAACAAATGCAAGATTTAACATTGGCTATCTCCGCAAGGAAACATCAGATCTGCTCAACCCATGGTTTTTTGGTCTTCGGGGAGGATGGGGAACATGAATATGTTTTTCTTTTTCGAATTTGAGCTCTTTCTGCAATGGGCACTTTTCATGCTATAAGCAGTTTTTCCTAACAAATGCAAGATATAACATGGGCTATCTCCGCAAGGAAACATGAGATCTGCAAACGTTATGGTTTTTTGGTCTTCGGGGAGGATGGGGAACATGAATATGTTTTTGTTTTTCGAATTTGAGCTCTATCTGAAATGAGCACTTTTCATGCTCTAAGCAGTTTTTCCTAACAAATGCAAGATATAACATTGGCTATCTCCGCAAGGAAACATCAGATCTGCACAACTCATGGTTTTTTGGTCTTCGGGGAGGATGGGGAACATGAATATGTGATTGTTTTTCGAATTTGAGCTCTTTCTGCAATGGGCACTTTTCATACTATAAGCAGTTTTTCCTAACAAATGCAAGATATAACATGGGCTATCTCCGCAAGGAAACATGAGATCTGCAAAAGTTATGGTTTTTTGTTCTTCGGGGAGGATGGGGAACATGAATATGTGTTTGTTTTTCGAATTTGACCTCTATCTGAAATGAGCACTTTTCATGCTCTAAGCAGTTTTTCCTAACAAATGCAAGATATAACATTGCCTATCTCCGCAAGGAAACATCAGATCTGCACAACTCATGGTTTTTTTGTCTTCGGGGAGGATGGGGAACATGAATATGTGTTTGTTTTTCGAATTTGAGCTCTTTCTGCAATGGGCACTTTTCATGCTATAAGCAGTTTTTCCTAACAAATGCAAGATATAACATTGGCTATCTCCGCAAGGAAACATCAGATCTGCACAACTCATGGTTTTTTGGTCTTCGGGGAGGATGGGGAACATGAATATATGTTTGTTTTTCGAATTTGAGATCTTTCTGCAATGGGCACTTTTCATACTATAAGCAGTTTTTCCTAACAAATGCAAGCTATTACATTGGCAATCTCCGCAAGGAAACATCAGATCTGCTCAACTCATGGTTTTTTGGTCTTCGGGGAGGATGGGGAACATGAATATGTGATTGTTTTTCGAATTTGAGCTCTTTCTGCAATGGGCACTTTTCATACTATAAGCAGTTTTTCCTAACAAATGCAAGATATAACATGGGCTATCTCCGCAAGGAAACATGAGATCTGCAAAAGTTATGGTTTTTTGTTCTTCGGGGAGGATGGGGAACATGAATATGTGTTTGTTTTTCGAATTTGACCTCTATCTGAAATGAGCACTTTTCATACTCTAAGCAGTTTTTCCTAACAAATGCAAAATATAACATAGGCTATCTCCGCAAGGAAACATCAGATCTGCTCAACCCATGGTTTTTTGGTCTTCGGGGAGGATGGGGAACATGAATATGTGATTGTTTTTCGAATTTGAGCTCTTTCTGCAATGGGCACTTTTCATACTATAAGCAGTTTTTCCTAACAAATGCAAGATATAACATGGGCTATCTCCGCAAGGAAACATCAGATCTGCACAACTCATGGTTTTTTGGTCTTCGGGGAGGAGGGGGAACATGAATATGTGTTTGTTTTTCGAATTTGAGATCTTTCTGCAATGGGCACTTTTCATACTATAAGCAGTTTTTCCTAACAAATGCAAGATTTAACATTGGCTATCTCCGCAAGGAAACATCAGATCTGCTCAACCCATGGTTTTTTGGTCTTCGGGGAGGATGGGGAACATGAATATGTTTTTCTTTTTCGAATTTGAGCTCTTTCTGCAATGGGCACTTTTCATACTATAAGCAGTTTTTCCTAACAAATGCAAGATATAACATGGGCTATCTCCGCAAGGAAACATGAGATCTGCAAACGTTATGGTTTTTTGGTCTTCGGGGAGGATGGGGAACATGAATATGTTTTTGTTTTTCGAATTTGAGCTCTATCTGAAATGAGCACTTTTCATGCTCTAAGCAGTTTTTCCTAACAAATGCAAGATATAACATTGGCTATCTCCGCAAGGAAACATCAGATCTGCACAACTCATGGTTTTTTGGTCTTCGGGGAGGATGGGGAACATGAATATGTGATTGTTTTTCGAATTTGAGCTCTTTCTGCAATGGGCACTTTTCATACTATAAGCAGTTTTTCCTAACAAATGCAAGATATAACATGGGCTATCTCCGCAAGGAAACATGAGATCTGCAAAAGTTATGGTTTTTTGTTCTTCGGGGAGGATGGGGAACATGAATATGTGTTTGTTTTTCGAATTTGACCTCTATCTGAAATGAGCACTTTTCATGCTCTAAGCAGTTTTTCCTAACAAATGCACGATATAACATTGCCTATCTCCGCAAGGAAACATCAGATCTGCACAACTCATGGTTTTTTTGTCTTCGGGGAGGATGGGGAACATGAATATGTGTTTGTTTTTCGAATTTGAGCTCTTTCTGCAATGGCCACTTTTCATGCTATAAGCAGTTTTTCCTAACAAATGCAAGATATAACATGGGCTATCTCCGCAAGGAAACATGAGATCTGCAAAAGTTATGGTTTTTTGTTCTTCGGGGAGGATGGGGAACATGAATATGTGTTTGTTTTTCGAATTTGACCTCTATCTGAAATGAGCACTTTTCATGCTCTAAGCAGTTTTTCCTAACAAATGCAAAATATAACATTGGCTATCTCCGCAAGGAAACATCAGATCTGCACAACTCATGGTTTTTTTGTCTTCGGGGAGGATGGGGAACATGAATATGTGTTTGTTTTTCGAATTTGAGCTCTTTCTGCAATGGGCACTTTTCATGCTATAAGCAGTTTTTCCTAACAAATGCAAGATATAACATTGGCTATCTCCGCAAGGAAACATCAGATCAGCACAACTCATGGTTTTTTGGTCTTCGGGGAGGATGGGGAACATGAATATATGTTTGTTTTTCGAATTTGAGATCTTTCTGCAATGGGCACTTTTCATACTATAAGCAGTTTTTCCTAACAAATGCAAGCTATTACATTGGCAATCTCCGCAAGGAAACATCAGATCTGCTCAACTCATGGTTTTTTGGTCTTCGGGGAGGATGGGGAACATGAATATGTGATTGTTTTTCGAATTTGAGCTCTTTCTGCAATGGGCACTTTTCATACTATAAGCAGTTTTTCCTAACAAATGCAAGATATAACATGGGCTATCTCCGCAAGGAAACATGAGATCTGCAAAAGTTATGGTTTTTTGTTCTTCGGGGAGGATGGGGAACATGAATATGTGTTTGTTTTTCGAATTTGACCTCTATCTGAAATGAGCACTTTTCATGCTCTAAGCAGTTTTTCCTAACAAATGCAAAATATAACATAGGCTATCTCCGCAAGGAAACATCAGATCTGCTCAACCCATGGTTTTTTGGTCTTCGGGGAGGATGGGGAACATGAATATGTGATTGTTTTTCGAATTTGAGCTCTTTCTGCAATGGGCACTTTTCATACTATAAGCAGTTTTTCCTAACAAATGCAAGATATAACATGGGCTATCTCCGCAAGGAAACATCAGATCTGCACAACTCATGGTTTTTTGGTCTTCGGGGAGGAGGGGGAACATGAATATGTGTTTGTTTTTCGAATTTGAGATCTTTCTGCAATGGGCACTTTTCATACTATAAGCAGTTTTTCCTAACAAATGCAAGATTTAACATTGGCTATCTCCGCAAGGAAACATCAGATCTGCTCAACCCATGGTTTTTTGGTCTTCGGGGAGGATGGGGAACATGAATATGTTTTTCTTTTTCGAATTTGAGCTCTTTCTGCAATGGGCACTTTTCATACTATAAGCAGTTTTTCCTAACAAATGCAAGATATAACATGGGCTATCTCCGCAAGGAAACATGAGATCTGTAAACGTTATGGTTTTTTGGTCTTCGGGGAGGATGGGGAACATGAATATGTTTTTGTTTTTCGAATTTGAGCTCTATCTGAAATGAGCACTTTTCATGCTCTAAGCAGTTTTTCCTAACAAATGCAAGATATAACATTGGCTATCTCCGCAAGGAAACATCAGATCTGCACAACTCATGGTTTTTTGGTCTTCGGGGAGGATGGGGAACATGAATATGTGATTGTTTTTCGAATTTGAGCTCTTTCTGCAATGGGCACTTTTCATACTATAAGCAGTTTTTCCTAACAAATGCAAGATATAACATGGGCTATCTCCGCAAGGAAACATGAGATCTGCAAAAGTTATGGTTTTTTGTTCTTCGGGGAGGATGGGGAACATGAATATGTGTTTGTTTTTCGAATTTGACCTCTATCTGAAATGAGCACTTTTCATGCTCTAAGCAGTTTTTCCTAACAAATGCAAGATATAACATTGCCTATCTCCGCAAGGAAACATCAGATCTGCACAACTCATGGTTTTTTTGTCTTCGGGGAGGATGGGGAACATGAATATGTGTTTGTTTTTCGAATTTGAGCTCTTTCTGCAATGGCCACTTTTCATGCTATAAGCAGTTTTTCCTAACAAATGCAAGATATAACATGGGCTATCTCCGCAAGGAAACATGAGATCTGCAAAAGTTATGGTTTTTTGTTCTTCGGGGAGGATGGGGAACATGAATATGTGTTTGTTTTTCGAATTTGACCTCTATCTGAAATGAGCACTTTTCATGCTCTAAGCAGTTTTTCCTAACAAATGCAAAATATAACATTGGCTATCTCCGCAAGGAAACATCAGATCTGCACAACTCATGGTTTTTTGGTCTTCGGGGAGGATGGGGAACATGAATATGTGTTTGTTTTTCGAATTTGAGATCTTTCTGCAATGGGCACTTTTCATACTATAAGCAGTTTTTCCTAACAAATGCATGCTATTACATTGGCAATCTCCGCAAGGAAACATCAGATCTGCTCAACTCATGGTTTTTTGGTCTTCGGGGAGGAGGGGGAACATGAATATGTGTTTGTTTTTCGAATTTGAGCTCTTTCTGCAATGGCCACTTTTCATACTATAAGCAGTTTTTCCTAACAAATGCATGATATAACATGGGCTATCTACGCAAGGAAACATGAGATCTGCAAACGTTATGGTTTTTTGGTCTTCGGGGAGGATGGGGAACATGAATATGTTTTTGTTTTTCGAATTTGAGCTCTATCTGAAATGAGCACTTTTCATGCTCTAAGCAGTTTTTCCTAACAAATGCAAGATATAACATTGGCTATCTCCGCAAGGAAACATCAGATCTGCACAACTCATGGTTTTTTGGTCTTCGGGGAGGATGGGGAACATGAATATGTGATTGTTTTTCGAATTTGAGCTCTTTCTGCAATGGGCACTTTTCATACTATGTTTTTCCTAACAAATGCAAGATATAACATTGGCTATCTCCGCAAGGAAACATCAGATCTGTACAACTCATGGTTTTTTGGTCTTCGGGGAGGATGGGGAACATGAATATGTGTTTGTTTTTCGAATTTGAGATCTTTCTGCAATGGGCACTTTTCATACTATAAGCAGTTTTTCCTAACAAATGCAAGCTATTACATTGGCAATCTCCGCAAGGAAACATCAGATCTGCTCAACTCATGGTTTTTTGGTCTTCGGGGAGGAGGGGGAACATGAATATGTGTTTGTTTTTCGAATTTGAGCTCTTTCTGCAATGGGCACTTTTCATACTATAAGCAGTTTTTCCTAACAAATGCATGATATAACATGGGCTATCTACGCAAGGAAACATGAGATCTGCAAACGTTATGGTTTTTTTGTCTTCGGGGAGGATGGGGAACATGAACATGTTTTTGTTTTTCGAATTTGAGCTCTTTCTGCAACGAGCACTTTTCATGCTATAAGCAGTTTTTCCTAACAAATGCAAGCAATTACATTGGCAATCTCCGCAAGGAAACATCAGATCTGCACAACTCATGGTTTTTTGGTCTTCGGGGAGGATGGGGAACATGAATATGTGATTGTTTTTCGAATTTGAGCTCTTTCTGCAATGGGCACTTTTCATGCTAATAAGCAGTTTTTCCTAACAAATGCAAGATATAACATTGGCTATCTCTGCAAGGAAACATCAGATCTGCACAACTCATGGTTTTTTGGTCTTCGGGGAGGATGGGGAACATGAATATGTGTTTGTTTTTCGAATTTGAGATCTTTCTGCAATGGGCACTTTTCATACTGTAAGCAGTTTTTCCTAACAAATGCAAGATTTAACATTGGCTATCTCCGCAAGGAAACATCAGATCTGCTCAACCCATGGTTTTTTGGTCTTCGGGGAGGAGGGGGAACATGAATATGTGTTTCTTTTTCGAATTTGAGCTCTTTCTGCAATGGGCACTTTTCATGCTATAAGCAGTTTTTCCTAACAAATGCAAGCAATTACATTGGCAATCTCCGCAAGGAAACATCAGATCTGCACAACTCATGGTTTTTTGGTCTTCGGGGAGGATGGGGAACATGAATATGTGATTGTTTTTCGAATTTGAGCTCTTTCTGCAATGGGCACTTTTCATGCTAATAAGCAGTTTTTCCTAACAAATGCAAGATATAACATTGGCTATCTCTGCAAGGAAACATCAGATCTGCACAACTCATGGTGTTTTGGTCTTCGGGGAGGATGGGGAACATGAATATGTGTTTGTTTTTCGAATTTGAGATCTTTCTGCAATGGGCACTTTTCATACTGTAAGCAGTTTTTCCTAACAAATGCAAGATTTAACATTGGCTATCTCCGCAAGGAAACATCAGATCTGCTCAACCCATGGTTTTTTGGTCTTCGGGGAGGAGGGGGAACATGAATATGTGTTTCTTTTTCGAATTTGAGCTCTTTCTGCAATGGGCACTTTTCATACTATAAGCAGTTTTTCCTAACAAATGCAAGATATAACATGGGCTATCTCCGCAAGGAAACATGAGATCTGCAAACGTTATGGTTTTTTGGTCTTCGGGGAGGATGGGGAACATGAATATGTTTTTGTTTTTCGAATTTGAGCTCTATCTGAAATGAGCACTTTTCATGCTCTAAGCAGTTTTTCCTAACAAATGCAAGATTTAACATTGGCTATCTCCGCAAGGAAACATCAGATCTGCTCAACCCATGGTTTTTTGGTCTTCGGGGAGGAGGAGGAACATGAATATGTGTTTGTTTTTCGAATTTGAGCTCTTTCTGCAATGGCCACTTTTCATGCTATAAGCAGTTTTTCCTAACAAATGCAAGATATAACATGGGCTATCTCCGCAAGGAAACATGAGATCTGCAAAAGTTATGGTTTTTTGTTCTTCGGGGAGGATGGGGAACATGAATATGTGTTTGTTTTTCGAATTTGACCTCTATCTGAAATGAGCACTTTTCATGCTCTAAGCAGTTTTTCCTAACAAATGCAAAATATAACATTGGCTATCTCCGCAAGGAAACATCAGATCTGCACAACTCATGGTTTTTTGGTCTTCGGGGAGGATGGGGAACATGAATATGTGATTGTTTTTCGAATTTGAGATCTTTCTGCAATGGGCACTTTTCATGCTATAAGCAGTTTTTCCTAACAAATGCAAGATATAACATTGGCTATCTCCGCAAGGAAACATCAGATCTGCACAACTCATGGTTTTTTGGTCTTCGGGGAGGATGGGGAACATGAATATGTGTTTGTTTTTCGAATTTGAGATCTTTCTGCAATGGGCACTTTTCATACTATAAGCAGTTTTTCCTAACAAATGCATGCTATTACATTGGCAATCTCCGCAAGGAAACATCAGATCTGCTCAACTCATGGTTTTTTGGTCTTCGGGGAGGAGGGGGAACATGAATATGTGTTTGTTTTTCGAATTTGAGCTCTTTCTGCAATGGCCACTTTTCATACTATAAGCAGTTTTTCCTAACAAATGCATGATATAACATGGGCTATCTACGCAAGGAAACATGAGATCTGCAAACGTTATGGTTTTTTGGTCTTCGGGGAGGATGGGGAACATGAATATGTTTTTGTTTTTCGAATTTGAGCTCTATCTGAAATGAGCACTTTTCATGCTCTAAGCAGTTTTTCCTAACAAATGCAAGATATAACATTGGCTATCTCCGCAAGGAAACATCAGATCTGCACAACTCATGGTTTTTTGGTCTTCGGGGAGGATGGGGAACATGAATATGTGATTGTTTTTCGAATTTGAGATCTTTCTGCAATGGGCACTTTTCATACTGTAAGCAGTTTTTCCTAACAAATGCAAGATTTAACATTGGCTATCTCCGCAAGGAAACATCAGATCTGCTCAACCCATGGTTTTTTGGTCTTCGGGGAGGAGGGGGAACATGAATATGTGTTTCTTTTTCGAATTTGAGCTCTTTCTGCAATGGGCACTTTTCATACTATAAGCAGTTTTTCCTAACAAATGCAAGATATAACATGGGCTATCTCCGCAAGGAAACATCAGATCTGCACAACTCATGGTTTTTTGGTCTTCGGGGAGGATGGGGAACATGAATATGTGATTGTTTTTCGAATTTGAGCTCTTTCTGCAATGGGCACTTTTCATGCTAATAAGCAGTTTTTCCTAACAAATGCAAGATATAACATTGGCTATCTCTGCAAGGAAACATCAGATCTGCACAACTCATGGTTTTTTGGTCTTCGGGGAGGATGGGGAACATGAATATGTGTTTGTTTTTCGAATTTGAGATCTTTCTGCAATGGGCACTTTTCATACTGTAAGCAGTTTTTCCTAACAAATGCAAGATTTAACATTGGCTATCTCCGCAAGGAAACATCAGATCTGCTCAACCCATGGTTTTTTGGTCTTCGGGGAGGAGGGGGAACATGAATATGTGTTTCTTTTTCGAATTTGAGCTCTTTCTGCAATGGGCACTTTTCATACTATAAGCAGTTTTTCCTAACAAATGCAAGATATAACATGGGCTATCTCTGCAAGGAAACATCAGATCTGCAAACGTTATGGTTTTTTGGTCTTCGGGGAGGATGGGGAACATGAATATGTTTTTGTTTTTCGAATTTGAGCTCTATCTGAAATGAGCACTTTTCATGCTCTAAGCAGTTTTTCCTAACAAATGCAAGATATAACATGGGCTATCTCCGCAAGGAAACATCAGATCTGCACAACTCATGGTTTTTTGGTCTTCGGGGAGGATGGGGAACATGAATATGTGATTGTTTTTCGAATTTGAGCTCTTTCTGCAATGGGCACTTTTCATGCTAATAAGCAGTTTTTCCTAACAAATGCAAGATATAACATTGGCTATCTCTGCAAGGAAACATCAGATCTGCACAACTCATGGTTTTTTGGTCTTCGGGGAGGATGGGGAACATGAATATGTGTTTGTTTTTCGAATTTGAGATCTTTCTGCAATGGGCACTTTTCATACTGTAAGCAGTTTTTCCTAACAAATGCAAGATTTAACATTGGCTATCTCCGCAAGGAAACATCAGATCTGGTCAACCCATGGTTTTTTGGTCTTCGGGGAGGAGGGGGAACATGAATATGTGTTTCTTTTTCGAATTAGAGCTCTTTCTGCAATGGGCACTTTTCATACTATAAGCAGTTTTTCCTAACAAATGCAAGATATAACATGGGCTATCTCCGCAAGGAAACATCAGATCTGCACAACTCATGGTTTTTTGGTCTTCGGGGAGGATGGGGAACATGAATATGTGATTGTTTTTCGAATTTGAGCTCTTTCTGCAATGGGCACTTTTCATGCTAATAAGCAGTTTTTCCTAACAAATGCAAGATATAACATTGGCTATCTCTGCAAGGAAACATCAGATCTGCACAACTCATGGTTTTTTGGTCTTCGGGGAGGATGGGGAACATGAATATGTGTTTGTTTTTCGAATTTGAGATCTTTCTGCAATGGGCACTTTTCATACTGTAAGCAGTTTTTCCTAACAAATGCAAGATTTAACATTGGCTATCTCCGCAAGGAAACATCAGATCTGCTCAACCCATGGTTTTTTGGTCTTCGGGGAGGAGGGGGAACATGAATATGTGTTTCTTTTTCGAATTTGAGCTCTTTCTGCAATGGGCACTTTTCATACTATAAGCAGTTTTTCCTAACAAATGCAAGATATAACATGGGCTATCTCTGCAAGGAAACATCAGATCTGCAAACGTTATGGTTTTTTGGTCTTCGGGGAGGATGGGGAACATGAATATGTTTTTGTTTTTCGAATTTGAGCTCTATCTGAAATGAGCACTTTTCATGCTCTAAGCAGTTTTTCCTAACAAATGCAAGATATAACATGGGCTATCTCCGCAAGGAAACATCAGATCTGCACAACTCATGGTTTTTTGGTCTTCGGGGAGGATGGGGAACATGAATATGTGATTGTTTTTCGAATTTGAGCTCTTTCTGCAATGGGCACTTTTCATGCTAATAAGCAGTTTTTCCTAACAAATGCAAGATATAACATTGGCTATCTCTGCAAGGAAACATCAGATCTGCACAACTCATGGTTTTTTGGTCTTCGGGGAGGATGGGGAACATGAATATGTGTTTGTTTTTCGAATTTGAGATCTTTCTGCAATGGGCACTTTTCATACTGTAAGCAGTTTTTCCTAACAAATGCAAGATTTAACATTGGCTATCTCCGCAAGGAAACATCAGATCTGCTCAACCCATGGTTTTTTGGTCTTCGGGGAGGAGGGGGAACATGAATATGTGTTTCTTTTTCGAATTAGAGCTCTTTCTGCAATGGGCACTTTTCATACTATAAGCAGTTTTTCCTAACAAATGCAAGATATAACATGGGCTATCTCTGCAAGGAAACATCAGATCTGCAAACGTTATGGTTTTTTGGTCTTCGGGGAGGATGGGGAACATGAATATGTGTTTGTTTTTCGAATTTGAGCTCTATCTGAAATGAGCACTTTTCATGCTCTAAGCAGTTTTTCCTAACAAATGCAAGATATAACATTGGCTATCTCCGCAACGAAACATCAGATCTGCACAACTCATGGTTTTTTGGTCTTCGGGGAGGATGGGGAACATGAATATGTGATTGTTTTTCGAATTTGAGCTCTTTCTGCAATGGGCACTTTTCATACTATAAGCAGTTTTTCCTAACAAATGCAAGATATAACATGGGCTATCTCCGCAAGGAAACATGAGATCTGCAAAAGTTATGGTTTTTTGTTCTTCGGGGAGGATGGGGAACATGAATATGTGTTTGTTTTTCGAATTTGACCTCTATCTGAAATGAGCACTTTTCATGCTCTAAGCAGTTTTTCCTAACAAATGCAAGATATAACATTGGCTATCTCCGCAAGGAAACATCAGATCTGCACAACTCAAGGTTTTTTGGTCTTCGGGGAGGATGGGGAACATGAATATGTGATTGTTTTTCGAATTTGAGCTCTTTCTGCAATGGGCACTTTTCATGCTATAAGCAGTTTTTCCTAACAAATGCAAGATATAACATAGGCTACCTCCGCAAGGAAACATCAGATCTACACAACTCATGGTTTTTTGGTCTTCGGGGAGGATGGGGAACATGAAAATGTGTTTGTTTTTCGAATTTGACCTCTATCTGAAATGGGCACTTTTCATGCTATAAGCAGTTTTTCCTAACAAATGCAAGATATAACATGGGATATCTCCGCAAGGAAACATGAGATCTGCAAAAGTTATGGTTTTTTGGTCTTCGGGGAGGATGGGGAACATGAATATGTGATTGTTTTTTGAATTTGAGCTCTTTCTGCAATGGGCACTTTTCATGCTAATAAGCAGTTTTTCCTAACAAATGCAAGATATAACATTGGCTATCTCCGCAAGGAAACATCAGATCTGCACAACTCATGGTTTTTTGGTCTTTGGGGAGGATGGGGAACATGAATATGTGATTGTTTTTCGAATTTGAGCTCTTTCTGCAATGGGCACTTTTCATGCTATAAGCAGTTTTTCCTAACAAATGCAAGATATAACATTGGCTATCTCCGCAAGGAAACATCAGATCTGCACAACTCATGGTTTTTTGGTCTTCGGGGAGGATGGGGAACATGAAAATGTGTTTGTTTTTCGAATTTGACCTCTATCTGAAATGGGCACTTTTCATGCTATAAGCAGTTTTTCCTAACAAATGCAAGATATAACATGGGATATCTCCGCAAGGAAACATGAGATCTGCAAAAGTTATGGTTTTTTGGTCTTCGGGGAGGATGGGGAACATGAATATGTGTTTGTTTTTCGAATTTGACCTCTATCTGAAATTAGCACTTTTCATGCTCTAAGCAGTTTTTCCTAACAAATGCAAGATATAACATTGGCTATCTCCGCAAGGAAACATCAGATCTGCACAACTCATGGTTTTTTGGTCTTCGGGGAGGAGGGGGAACATGAATATGTGTTTGTTTTTCGAATTTGAGATCTTTCTGCAATGGGCACTTTTCATACTATAAGCAGTTTTTCCTAACAAATGCAAGATATAACATTGGCAATCTCCGCAAGGAAACATCAGATCTGCTCAACTCATGGTTTTTTGGTCTTCGGGGAGGAGGGGGAACATGAATATGTGTTTGTTTTTCGAATTTGAGCTCTTTCTGCAATGGGCACTTTTCATGCTATAAGCACTTTTTCCTAACAAATGCAAGATATAGCATTTGCTATCTCCGCAAGGAAACATCAGATCTGCACAACTCATGGTTTTTTGGTCTTCGGGGAGCCTGGGGAACATGAAAATGTGTTTGTTTTTCGAATTTGAGATCTTTCTGCAATGGGCACTTTTCATACTGTAAGCAGTTTTTCCTAACAAATGCAAGATTTAACATTGGCTATCTCCGCAAGGAAACATCAGATCTGCTCAACCCATGGTTTTTTGGTCTTCGGGGAGGAGGGGGAACATGAATATGTGTTTCTTTTTCGAATTTGAGCTCTTTCTGCAATGGGCACTTTTCATACTATAAGCAGTTTTTCCTAACAAATGCAAGATATAACATGGGCTATCTCCGCAAGGAAACATCAGATCTGCACAACTCATGGTTTTTTGGTCTTCGGGGAGGATGGGGAACATGAATATGTGATTGTTTTTCGAATTTGAGCTCTTTCTGCAATGGGCACTTTTCATGCTAATAAGCAGTTTTTCCTAACAAATGCAAGATATAACATTGGCTATCTCTGCAAGGAAACATCAGATCTGCACAACTCATGGTTTTTTGGTCTTCGGGGAGGATGGGGAACATGAATATGTGTTTGTTTTTCGAATTTGAGCTCTTTCTGCAATGGGCACTTTTCATGCTAATAAGCAGTTTTTCCTAACAAATGCAAGATATAACATTGGCTATCTCTGCAAGGAAACATCAGATCTGCTCAACCCATGGTTTTTTGGTCTTCGGGGAGGAGGGGGAACATGAATATGTGTTTCTTTTTCGAATTTGAGCTCTTTCTGCAATGGGCACTTTTCATACTATAAGCAGTTTTTCCTAACAAATGCAAGATATAACATGGGCTATCTCCGCAAGGAAACATGAGATCTGCAAACGTTATGGTTTTTTGGTCTTCGGGGAGCATGGGGAACATGAATATGTTTTTGTTTTTCGAATTTGAGCTCTATCTGAAATGAGCACTTTTCATGCTCTAAGCAGTTTTTCCTAACAAATGCAAGATATAACATTGGCTATCTCCGCAACGAAACATCAGATCTGCACAACTCATGGTTTTTTGGTCTTCGGGGAGGATGGGGAACATGAATTTAATTTAATAATTTAATATTTGCATTTGTATACCGCCCTTTCCCTGAGGACTCAGGGCGGTTTACAGGGAATTAAAATCGAAACATACAAAAGTTAAAACCAATTAAAAAAGCATTAAATTCACCCTGTAGATTAAAACCCCAGTTAAAATTTTCTCCTCAGCCTGGGCCCGAGAGCTCAAAGAGCCAGGTCTTCAGGCCCCGGCGGAATGATCGGAGGTCGGGAGCAGTCCTCAGCTCTACCGGCAGCTGGTTCCAGAGGGCAGGCGCTCCCACCGAGAAGGCCCTATCCCTGGGTGTCACCCGCCGGCAATCTCTCACCGGCGGAACCCTGAGCAGACCCTCCCTGTGGGAGCGCACTGGGCGAAGGGCGTTTGATGCCGGCAGCAGGTGTTCCCTCAAATAACCCGGACCCAGGCCATGTAGGGCTTTATAGGTGATAACCAGCACCTTGAATTTCACCCGGAGGGCAACCGGAAGCCAATGCAGCTCGCGGAGTAGAGGTGTTACATGGGAGTATCGGGAAACCCCCATTACAACTCGCGCGGCCGCATTCTGCACCAGTTGAAGCCTCCGAGTGGTCTTCAAGGGCAGCCCCATGTAGAGAGCGTTGCAGTAGTCCAAACGGGAGGTCACAAGCGCATGAGTGACTGTGCGTAGGGCGTCTCGGTCCAGATAGGGACGCAACTGGCGCACCAGGCGAACCTGTGCAAAAGCCCCCCTGGTCACGGCTCCTATGTGATCTTCAAAATTGAGCCGTGAATCCAGGAGGACGCCCAAGTTGCGAGCCCTATCAACGGGGGGTAACACCTCACCCCCCATCGTTAGAGGTGGAATAACTTGGTTAACCCGAGACGCCGATATGCACAGCCACTCAGTCTTGGCGGGATTGAGACGAAGCCTGTTTCTCCCCATCCAGACCTGAACCGCCTCCAGGCACCGGGACATCACGGAGAGGGCATCACTGGGTTGGTTCGGGGTGGAAAGAAAAAGTTGGGTATCATCAGCGTACTGGTGATACCCCACCCCAAAACCACGAATGATCTCGCCCAGCGGCTTCATGTAGATGTTGAACAGGAGGGGCGAGAGAACCGACCCCTGAGGGACTCCACAAATGAGAGACCTCGGGGCGGATCTCTGCCCTCCTGTCAACACCGACTGCGAGCGGCCCTGGAGGTAGGAGGAGAACCACCGTAAAACGGTGCCTCCCACTCCCAGCCCCCTGAGACGCCGCAGCAGGATACCATGGTCGATGGTATCGAAAGCCGCTGAGAGATCTAATAGGACCAGGACAGAGGAGCAACCCCTGTCCCTAGCCCTCCAGAGATCATTCACCAGCGCGACCAATGCCGTCTCCGTGCTGTGTCCAGGCCTGAAGCCCGATTGGTACGGGTCCAGATAATCAGTTTCCTCCAGGAACAGAGGGAGCTGATGCGCCACCACACTCTCAACAACCTTCGCCAGGAAGCGAAGGTTGGAGACTGGACGATAGTTGTTTAAAACAGCCGGGTCCAAAGCAGGCTTCTTGAGGAGGGGTCTCACCACCGCCTCCTTCAAGGCGGCAGGGAAGACACCCTCCTTCAAAGAAGCAGTTATTACTGCATGGAACCAGCCTCGTGTTCCCTCCCGAGCCGCATAAGCTAGCCAGGAGGGGCACGGATCCAACAAACAGGTGGTGGAGCTCAGTCTCCCCATGATCCTGTCCACATCATCAGGGGAAACAGGGTCGAACTCAGTCCAGATAACGTGCTCAAGACCGCCTGATTCCTCCACATCAGACTCTGCCCAGTCAGAGTCCAAGCCGGTCCGGATCCGAGCGATTTTGTCCGTCAGATGATGACTAAACTCCTCGGCTCGTCCCTGCAAGGGATCCTCCCTCACCTCCTGGTTAAGGAGGGAGCGAGCCACCCTAAACAATATGTGATTGTTTTTCGAATTTGAGCTCTTTCTGCAATGGGCACTTTTCATACTATAAGCAGTTTTTCCTAACAAATGCAAGATATAACATTGGCTATCTCCGCAAGGAAACATCAGATCTGCACAACTCATGGTTTTTTGGTCTTCGGGGAGGATGGGGAACATGAATATGTGATTGTTTTTCGAATTTGAGCTCTTTCTGCAATGGGCACTTTTCATGCTAATAAGCAGTTTTTCCTAACAAATGCAAGATATAACATTGGCTATCTCTGCAAGGAAACATCAGATATGCACAACTCATGGTTTTTTGGTCTTCGGGGAGGATGGGGAACATGAATATGTGTTTGTTTTTCGAATTTGAGATCTTTCTGCAATGGGCACTTTTCATACTGTAAGCAGTTTTTCCTAACAAATGCAAGATTTAACATTGGCTATCTCCGCAAGGAAACATCAGATCTGCTCAACCCATGGTTTTTTGGTCTTCGGGGAGGAGGGGGAACATGAATATGTGTTTGTTTTTCGAATTTGAGCTCTTTCTGCAATGGGCACTTTTCATACTATAAGCAGTTTTTCCTAACAAATGCAAGATATAACATTGGCTATCTCTGCAAGGAAACATCAGATCTGCACAACTCATGGTTTTTTGGTCTTCGGGGAGGATGGGGAACATGAATATGTGATTGTTTTTCGAATTTGAGCTCTTTCTGCAATGGGCACTTTTCATGCTAATAAGCAGTTTTTCCTAACAAATGCAAGATATAACATGGGCTATCTCCGCAAGGAAACATCAGATCTGCACAACTCATGGTTTTTTGGTCTTCGGGGAGGATGGGGAACATGAATATGTGATTGTTTTTCGAATTTGAGCTCTTTCTGCAATGGGCACTTTTCATGCTAATAAGCAGTTTTACCTAACAAATGCAAGATATAACATTGGCTATCTCTGCAAGGAAACATCAGATCTGCACAACTCATGGTTTTTTGGTCTTCGGGGAGGATGGGGAACATGAATATGTGTTTGTTTTTCGAATTTGAGCTCTTTCTGCAATGGGCACTTTTCATGCTAATAAGCAGTTTTTCCTAACAAATGCAAGATATAACATTGGCTATCTCTGCAAGGAAACATCAGATCTGCTCAACCCATGGTTTTTTGGTCTTCGGGGAGGATGGGGAACATGAATTTAATTTAATAATTTAATATTTGCATTTGTATACCGCCCTTTCCCTGAGGACTCAGGGCGGTTTACAGGGAATTAAAATCGAAACATACAAAAGTTAAAACCAATTAAAAAAGCATTAAATTCACCCTGTAGATTAAAACCCCAGTTAAAATTTTCTCCTCAGCCTGGGCCCGAGAGCTCAAAGAGCCAGGTCTTCAGGCCCCGGCGGAATGATCGGAGGTCGGGAGCAGTCCTCAGCTCTACCGGCAGCTGGTTCTAGAGGGCAGGCGCTCCCACCGAGAAGGCCCTATCCCTGGGTGTCACCCGCCGGCAATCTCTCACCGGCGGAACCCTGAGCAGACCCTCCCTGTGGGAGCGCACTGGGCGAAGGGCGTTTGATGCCGGCAGCAGGTGTTCCCTCAAATAACCCGGACCCAGGCCATGTAGGGCTTTATAGGTGATAACCAGCACCTTGAATTTCACCCGGAGGGCAACCAGAAGCCAATGCAGCTCGCGGAGTAGAGGTGTTACATGGGAGTATCGGGAAACCCCCATTACAACTCGCGCGGCCGCATTCTGCACCAGTTGAAGCCTCCGAGTGGTCTTCAAGGGCAGCCCCATGTAGAGAGCGTTGCAGTAGTCCAAACGGGAGGTCACAAGCGCATGAGTGACTGTGCGTAGGGCGTCTCGGTCCAGATAGGGACGCAACTGGCGCACCAGGCGAACCTGTGCAAAAGCCCCCCTGGTCACGGCTCCTATGTGATCTTCAAAATTGAGCCGTGAATCCAGGAGGACGCCCAAGTTGCGAGCCCTATCAACGGGGGGTAACACCTCACCCCCCATCGTTAGAGGTGGAATAACTTGGTTAACCCGAGACGCCGATATGCACAGCCACTCAGTCTTGGCGGGATTGAGACGAAGCCTGTTTCTCCCCATCCAGACCTGAACCGCCTCCAGGCACCGGGACATCACGGAGAGGGCATCACTGGGTTGGTTCGGGGTGGAAAGAAAAAGTTGGGTATCATCAGCGTACTGGTGATACCCCACCCCAAAACCACGAATGATCTCGCCCAGCGGCTTCATGTAGATGTTGAACAGGAGGGGCGAGAGAACCGACCCCTGAGGGACTCCACAAATGAGAGACCTCGGGGCGGATCTCTGCCCTCCTGTCAACACCGACTGCAAGCGGCCCTGGAGGTAGGAGGAGAACCACCGTAAAACGGTGCCTCCCACTCCCAGCCCCCTGAGACGCCGCAGCAGGATACCATGGTCAATGGTATCGAAAGCCGCTGAGAGATCTAATAGGACCAGGACAGAGGAGCAACCCCTGTCCCTAGCCCTCCAGAGATCATTCACCAGCGCGACCAATGCCGTCTCCGTGCTGTGTCCAGGCCTGAAGCCCGATTGGTACGGGTCCAGATAATCAGTTTCCTCCAGGAACAGAGGGAGCTGATGCGCCACCACACTCTCAACAACCTTCGCCAGGAAGCGAAGGTTGGAGACTGGACGATAGTTGTTTAAAACAGCCGGGTCCAAAGCAGGCTTCTTGAGGAGGGGTCTCACCACCGCCTCCTTCAAGGCGGCAGGGAAGACACCCTCCTTCAAAGAAGCAGTTATTACTGCATGGAACCAGCCTCGTGTTCCCTCCCGAGCCGCATAAGCTAGCCAGGAGGGGCACGGATCCAACAAACAGGTGGTGGAGCTCAGTCTCCCCATGATCCTGTCCACATCATCAGGGGAAACAGGGTCGAACTCAGTCCAGATAACGTGCTCAAGACCGCCTGATTCCTCCACATCAGACTCTGCCCAGTCAGAGTCCAAGCCGGTCCGGATCCGAGCGATTTTGTCCGTCAGATGATGACTAAACTCCTCGGCTCGTCCCTGCAAGGGATCCTCCCTCACCTCCTGGTTAAGGAGGGAGCGAGTCACCCTAAACAATATGTGATTGTTTTTCGAATTTGAGCTCTTTCTGCAATGGGCACTTTTCATACTATAAGCAGTTTTTCCTAACAAATGCAAGATATAACATTGGCTATCTCCGCAAGGAAACATCAGATCTGCACAACTCATGGTTTTTGTTCTTCGGGGAGGATGGGGAACATGAATATGTGTTTCTTTTTCGAATTTGAGCTCTTTCTGCAATGGGCACTTTTCATACTATAAGCAGTTTTTCCTAACAAATGCAAGATATAACATGGGCTATCTCCGCAAGGAAACATCAGATCTGCACAACTCATGGTTTTTTGGTCTTCGGGGAGGATGGGGAACATGAATATGTGATTGTTTTTCGAATTTGAGCTCTTTCTGCAATGGGCACTTTTCATGCTAATAAGCAGTTTTTCCTAACAAATGCAAGATATAACATTGGCTATCTCTGCAAGGAAACATCAGATCTGCACAACTCATGGTTTTTTGGTCTTCGGGGAGGATGGGGAACATGAATATGTGTTTGTTTTTCGAATTTGAGATCTTTCTGCAATGGGCACTTTTCATACTGTAAGCAGTTTTTCCTAACAAATGCAAGATATAACATGGGCTATCTCCGCAAGGAAACATGAGATCTGCAAACGTTATGGTTTTTTGGTCTTCGGGGAGCATGGGGAACATGAATATGTTTTTGTTTTTCGAATTTGAGCTCTATCTGAAATGAGCACTTTTCATGCTCTAAGCAGTTTTTCCTAACAAATGCAAGATATAACATTGGCTATCTCCGCAACGAAACATCAGATCTGCACAACTCATGGTTTTTTGGTCTTCGGGGAGGATGGGGAACATGAATATGTGATTGTTTTTCGAATTTGAGCTCTTTCTGCAATGGGCACTTTTCATACTATAAGCAGTTTTTCCTAACAAATGCAAGATATAACATTGGCTATCTCCGCAAGGAAACATCAGATCTGCACAACTCATGGCTTTTGTTCTTCGGGGAGGATGGGGAACATGAATATGTGTTTGTTTTTCGAATTTGAGCTCTTTCTGCAATGGGCACTTTTCATACTGTAAGCAGTTTTTCCTAACAAATGCAAGATTTAACATTGGCTATCTCCGCAAGGAAACATCAGATCTGCTCAACCCATGGTTTTTTGGTCTTCGGGGAGGAGGGGGAACATGAATATGTGTTTCTTTTTCGAATTTGAGCTCTTTCTGCAATGGGCACTTTTCATACTATAAGCAGTTTTTCCTAACAAATGCAAGATATAACATGGGCTATCTCCGCAAGGAAACATCAGATCTGCACAACTCATGGTTTTTGGTCTTCGGGGAGGATGGGGAACATGAATATGAGATTGTTTTTCGAATTTGAGCTCTTTCTGCAATGGGCACTTTTCATGCTAATAAGCAGTTTTTCCTAACAAATGCAAGATATAACATTGGCTATCTCTGCAAGGAAACATCAGATCTGCACAACTCATGGTTTTTTGGTCTTCGGGGAGGATGGGGAACATGAATATGTGTTTGTTTTTCGAATTTGAGATCTTTCTGCAATGGGCACTTTTCATACTGTAAGCAGTTTTTCCTAACAAATGCAAGATATAACATTGGCTATCTCCGCAACGAAACATCAGATCTGCACAACTCATGGTTTTTTGGTCTTCGGGGAGGATGGGGAACATGAATATGTGATTGTTTTTCGAATTTGAGCTCTTTCTGCAATGGGCACTTTTCATACTATAAGCAGTTTTTCCTAACAAATGCAAGATATAACATGGGCTATCTCCGCAAGGAAACATGAGATCTGCAAAAGTTATGGTTTTTTGTTCTTCGGGGAGGATGGGGAACATGAATATGTGTTTGTTTTTCGAATTTGACCTCTATCTGAAATGAGCACTTTTCATGCTCTAAGCAGTTTTTCCTAACAAATGCAAGATATAACATTGGCTATCTCCGCAAGGAAACATCAGATCTGCACAACTCATGGTTTTTTGGTCTTCGGGGAGGATGGGGAACATGAATATGTTTTTGTTTTTCAAATTTGAGATCTTTCTGCAATGGGCACTTTTCATACTGTAAGCAGTTTTTCCTAACAAATGCAAGATTTAACATTGGCTATCTCCGCAAGGAAACATCAGATCTGCTCAACCCATGGTTTTTTGGTCTTCGGGGAGGAGGGGGAACATGAATATGTGTTTCTTTTTCGAATTTGAGCTCTTTCTGCAATGGGCACTTTTCATACTATAAGCAGTTTTTCCTAACAAATGCAAGATATAACATGGGCTATCTCCGCAAGGAAACATCAGATCTGCACAACTCATGGTTTTTTGGTCTTCGGGGAGGATGGGGAACATGAATATGTGTTTGTTTTTCGAATTTGAGATCTTTCTGCAATGGGCACTTTTCATACTGTAAGCAGTTTTTCCTAACAAATGCAAGATTTAACATTGGCTATCTCCGCAAGGAAACATCAGATCTGCTCAACCCATGGTTTTTTGGTCTTCGGGGAGGAGGGGGAACATGAATATGTGTTTCTTTTTCGAATTTGAGCTCTTTCTGCAATGGGCACTTTTCATACTATAAGCAGTTTTTCCTAACAAATGCAAGATATAACATGGGCTATCTCCGCAAGGAAACATCAGATCTGCACAACTCATGGTTTTTTGGTCTTCGGGGAGGATGGGGAACATGAATATGTGTTTGTTTTTCGAATTTGAGCTCTTTCTGCAATGGGCACTTTTCATGCTAATAAGCAGTTTTTCCTAACAAATGCAAGATATAACATTGGCTATCTCTGCAAGGAAACATCAGATCTGCTCAACCCATGGTTTTTTGGTCTTCGGGGAGGAGGGGGAACATGAATATGTGTTTCTTTTTCGAATTTGAGCTCTTTCTGCAATGGGCACTTTTCATACTATAAGCAGTTTTTCCTAACAAATGCAAGATATAACATGGGCTATCTCCGCAAGGAAACATGAGATCTGCAAACGTTATGGTTTTTTGGTCTTCGGGGAGCATGGAGAACATGAATATGTTTTTGTTTTTCGAATTTGAGCTCTATCTGAAATGAGCACTTTTCATGCTCTAAGCAGTTTTTCCTAACAAATGCAAGATATAACATTGGCTATCTCCGCAACGAAACATCAGATCTGCACAACTCATGGTTTTTTGGTCTTCGGGGAGGATGGGGAACATGAATATGTGATTGTTTTTCGAATTTGAGCTCTTTCTGCAATGGGCACTTTTCATACTATAAGCAGTTTTTCCTAACAAATGCAAGATATAACATTGGCTATCTCCGCAAGGAAACATCAGATCTGCACAACTCATGGTTTTTGTTCTTCGGGGAGGATGGGGAACATGAATATGTGTTTGTTTTTCGAATTTGAGCTCTTTCTGCAATGGGCACTTTTCATACTGTAAGCAGTTTTTCCTAACAAATGCAAGATATAACATTGGCTATCTCTGCAAGGAAACATCAGATCTGCACAACTCATGGTTTTTTGGTCTTCGGGGAGGATGGGGAACATGAATATGTGTTTGTTTTTCGAATTTGAGATCTTTCTGCAATGGGCACTTTTCATACTGTAAGCAGTTTTTCCTAACAAATGCAAGATTTAACATTGGCTATCTCCGCAAGGAAACATCAGATCTGCTCAACCCATGGTTTTTTGGTATTCGGGGAGGAGGGGGAACATGAATATGTGTTGCTTTTTCGAATTTGAGCTCTTTCTGCAATGGGCACTTTTCATACTATAAGCAGTTTTTCCTAACAAATGCAAGATATAACATGGGCTATCTCCGCAAGGAAACATGAGATCTGCAAACGTTATGGTTTTTTGGTCTTCGGGGAGCATGGGGAACATGAATATGTTTTTGTTTTTCGAATTTGAGCTCTATCTGAAATGAGCACTTTTCATGCTCTAAGCAGTTTTTCCTAACAAATGCAAGATATAACATTGGCTATCTCCGCAACGAAACATCAGATCTGCACAACTCATGGTTTTTTGGTCTTCGGGGAGGATGGGGAACATGAATATGTGATTGTTTTTCGAATTTGAGCTCTTTCTGCAATGGGCACTTTTCATACTATAAGCAGTTTTTCCTAACAAATGCAAGATATAACATGGGCTATCTCCACAAGGAAACATGAGATCTGCAAAAGTTATGGTTTTTTGTTCTTCGGGGAGGATGGGGAACATGAATATGTGTTTGTTTTTCGAATTTGACCTCTATCTGAAATGAGCACTTTTCATGCTCTAAGCAGTTTTTCCTAACAAATGCAAGATATAACATTGGCTATCTCCGCAACGAAACATCAGATCTGCACAACTCATGGTTTTTTGGTCTTCGGGGAGGATGGGGAACATGAATATGTGTTTGTTTTTCGAATTCGAGATCTTTCTGCAATGGGCACTTTTCATACTGTAAGCAGTTTTTCCTAACAAATGCAAGATTTAACATTGGCTATCTCCGCAAGGAAACATCAGATCTGCTCAACCCATGGTTTTTTGGTCTTCGGGGAGGAGGGGGAACATGAATATGTGTTTCTTTTTCGAATTTGAGCTCTTTCTGCAATGGGCACTTTTCATACTATAAGCAGTTTTTCCTAACAAATGCAAGATATAACATGGGCTATCTCCGCAAGGAAACATCAGATCTGCACAACTCATGGTTTTTTGGTCTTCGGGGAGGATGGGGAACATGAATATGTGATTGTTTTTCGAATTTGAGCTCTTTCTGCAATGGGCACTTTTCATGCTAATAAGCAGTTTTTCCTAACAAATGCAAGATATAACATTTGCTATCTCTGCAAGGAAACATCAGATCTGCACAACTCATGGTTTTTTGGTCTTCGGGGAGGATGGGGAACATGAATATGTGTTTGTTTTTCGAATTTGAGATCTTTCTGCAATGGGCACTTTTCATACTGTAAGCAGTTTTTCCTAACAAATGCAAGATTTAACATTGGCTATCTCCACAAGGAAACATCAGATCTGCTCAACCCATGGTTTTTTGGTCTTCGGGGAGGAGGGGGAACATGAATATGTGTTTCTTTTTCGAATTTGAGCTCTTTCTGCAATGGGCACTTTTCATACTATAAGCAGTTTTTCCTAACAAATGCAAGATATAACATGGGCTATCTCCGCAAGGAAACATGAGATCTGCAAACGTTATGGTTTTTTGGTCTTCGGGGAGGATGGGGAACATGAATATGTTTTTGTTTTTCGAATTTGAGCTCTATCTGAAATGAGCACTTTTCATGCTCTAAGCAGTTTTTCCTAACAAATGCAAGATTTAACATTGGCTATCTCCGCAAGGAAACATCAGATCTGCTCAACTCATGGTTTTTTTGGTCTTCGGGGAGGAGGGGGAACATGAATATGTGTTTGTTTTTCGAATTTGAGCTCTTTCTGCAATGGGCACTTTTCATACTATAAGCAGTTTTTCCTAACAAATGCATGATATAACATGGGCTATCTACGCAAGGAAACATGAGATCTGCAAACGTTATGGTTTTTTGGTCTTCGGGGAGGATGGGGAACATGAATATGTTTTTGTTTTTCGAATTTGAGCTCTTTCTGCAATGAGCACTTTTCATGCTATAAGCACTTTTTCCTAACAAATGCAAGATATAACATTGGCTATCTCCGCAAGGAAACATCAGATCTGCTCAACCCATGGTTTTTTGGTCTTCGGGGAGGATGGGGAACATGAATATGTGATTGTTTTTCGAATTTGAGCTCTTTCTGCAATGGGCACTTTTCATACTATAAGCAGTTTTTCCTAACAAATGCAAGATATAACATGGGCTATCTCCGCAAGGAAACATCAGATCTGCACAACTCATGGTTTTTTGGTCTTCGGGGAGGAGGGGGAACATGAATATGTGTTTGTTTTTCGAATTTGAGCTCTTTCTGCAATGGGCACTTTTCATACTATAAGCAGTTTTTCCTAACAAATGCAAGATTTAACATTGGCTATCTCCGCAAGGAAACATCAGATCTGCTCAACCCATGGTTTTTTGGTCTTCGGGGAGGATGGGGAACATGAATATGTTTTTCTTTTTCGAATTTGAGCTCTTTCTGCAATGGGCACTTTTCATACTATAAGCAGTTTTTCCTAACAAATGCAAGATATAACATGGGCTATCTCCGCAAGGAAACATGAGATCTGCAAACGTTATGGTTTTTTGGTCTTCGGGGAGGATGGGGAACATGAATATGTTTTTGTTTTTCGAATTTGAGCTCTATCTGAAATGAGCACTTTTCATGCTCTAAGCAGTTTTTCCTAACAAATGCAAGATATAACATTGGCTATCTCCGCAAGGAAACATCAGATCTGCACAACTCATGGTTTTTTGGTCTTCGGGGAGGATGGGGAACATGAATATGTGATTGTTTTTCGAATTTGAGCTCTTTCTGCAATGGGCACTTTTCATACTATAAGCAGTTTTTCCTAACAAATGCAAGATATAACATGGGCTATCTCCGCAAGGAAACATGAGATCTGCAAAAGTTATGGTTTTTTGTTCTTCGGGGAGGATGGGGAACATGAATATGTGTTTGTTTTTCGAATTTGACCTCTATCTGAAATGAGCACTTTTCATGCTCTAAGCAGTTTTTCCTAACAAATGCAAGATATAACATTGCCTATCTCTGCAAGGAAACATCAGATCTGCACAACTCATGGTTTTTTTGTCTTCGGGGATCATGGGGAACATGAATATGTGTTTGTTTTTCGAATTTGAGCTCTTTCTGCAATGGGCACTTTTCATGCTATAAGCAGTTTTTCCTAACAAATGCAAGATATAACATTTGCTATCTCCGCAAGGAAACATCAGATCTGCACAACTCATGGTTTTTTGGTCTTCGGGGAGGATGGGGAACATGAATATGTGATTGTTTTTCGAATTTGAGCTCTTTCTGCAATGGGCACTTTTCATACTATAAGCAGTTTTTCCTAACAAATGCAAGATATAACATGGGCTATCTCCGCAAGGAAACATGAGATCTGCAAAAGTTATGGTTTTTTGGTCTTCGGGGAGGATGGGGAACATGAATATGTGATTGTTTTTCGAATTTGAGCTCTTTCTGCAATGGGCACTTTTCATACTATAAGCAGTTTTTCCTAACAAATGCAAGATATAACATGGGCTATCTCCGCAAGGAAACATGAGATCTGCAAAAGTTATGGTTTTTTGTTCTTCGGGGAGGATGGGGAACATGAATATGTGTTTGTTTTTCGAATTTGACCTCTATCTGAAATGAGCACTTTTCATGCTCTAAGCAGTTTTTCCTAACAAATGCAAAATATAACATTGGCTATCTCCGCAAGGAAACATCAGATCTGCACAACTCATGGTTTTTTGGTCTTCGGGGAGGATGGGGAACATGAATATGTGTTTGTTTTTCGAATTTGAGATCTTTCTGCAATGGGCACTTTTCATACTATAAGCAGTTTTTCCTAACAAATGCATGTTATTACATTGGCAATCTCCGCAAGGAAACATCAGATCTGCTCAACTCATGGTTTTTTGGTCTTCGGGGAGGAGGGGGAACATGAATATGTGTTTCTTTTTCGAATTTGAGCTCTTTCTGCAATGGGCACTTTTCATACTATAAGCAGTTTTTCCTAACAAATGCATGATATAACATGGGCTATCTACGCAAGGAAACATGAGATCTCCAAACGTTATGGTTTTTAGGTCTTCGGGGAGGATGGGGAACATGAATATGTTTTTGTTTTTCGAATTTGAGCTCTATCTGAAATGAGCACTTTTCATGCTCTAAGCAGTTTTTCCTAACAAATGCAAGATATAACATTGGCTATCTCCGCAAGGAAACATCAGATCTGCACAACTCATGGTTTTTTGGTCTTCGGGGAGGATGGGGAACATGAATATGTGATTGTTTTTCGAATTTGAGCTCTTTCTGCAATGGGCACTTTTCATACTATAAGCAGTTTTTCCTAACAAATGCAAGATATAACATTGGCTATCTCCGCAAGGAAACATCAGATCTGCAAAACTCATGGTTTTTTGGTCTTCGGGGAGGATGGGGAACATGAATATGTGATTGTTTTTCGAATTTGAGCTCTTTCTGCAATGGGCACTTTTCATACTATAAGCAGTTTTTCCTAACAAATGCAAGATATAACATGGGCTATCTCCGCAAGGAAACATGAGATCTGCAAAAGTTATGGTTTTTTGTTCTTCGGGGAGGATGGGGAACATGAATATGTGTTTGTTTTTCGAATTTGACCTCTATCTGAAATGAGCACTTTTCATGCTCTAAGCAGTTTTTCCTAACAAATGCAAAATATAACATTGGCTATCTCCGCAAGGAAACATCAGATCTGCACAACTCATGGTTTTTTGGTCTTCGGGGAGGATGGGGAACATGAATATGTGATTGTTTTTCGAATTTGAGCTCTTTCTGCAATGGGCACTTTTCATACTATAAGCAGTTTTTCCTAACAAATGCAAGATATAACATGGGCTATCTCCGCAAGGAAACATGAGATGTGCAAAAGTTATGGTTTTTTGTTCTTCGGGGAGGATGGGGAACATGAATATGTGTTTGTTTTTCGAATTTGACCTCTATCTGAAATGAGCACTTTTCATGCTCTAAGCAGTTTTTCCTAACAAATGCAAAATATAACATGGGCTATCTCCGCAAGGAAACATCAGATCTGCACAACTCATGGTTTTTTGGTCTTCGGGGAGGATGGGGAACATGAATATGTGATTTCTTTTCGAATTTGAGATCTTTCTGCAATGGGCACTTTTAATGCTATAAGCAGTTTTTCCTAACAAATGCAAGATATAACATTGGCTATCTCCGCAAGGAAACATCAGATCTGCACAACTCATGGTTTTTTGGTCTTCGGGGAGGATGGGGAACATGAATATGTGTTTGTTTTTCGAATTTGAGATCTTTCTGCAATGGGCACTTTTCATACTATTAGCAGTTTTTCCTAACAAATGCAAGCAATTACATTGGCAATCTCCGCAAGGAAACATCAGATCTGCACAACTCATGGTTTTTTGGTCTTCGGGGAGGAGGGGGAACATGAATATGTGTTTGTTTTTCGAATTTGAGCTCTTTCTGCAATGGGCACTTTTCATACTATAAGCAGTTTTTCCTAACAAATGCAAGATATAACATGGGCTATCTCCGCAAGGAAACATGAGATCTGCAAACGTTATGGTTTTTTGGTCTTCGGGGAGGGTGGGGAACATGAATATGTTTTTGTTTTTCGAATTTGAGCTCTATCTGAAATGACCACTTTTCATGCTCTAAGCAGTTTTTCCTAACAAATGCAAGATATAACATTGGCTATCTCCGCAAGGAAACATCAGATCTGCAAAACTCATGGTTTTTTGGTCTTCGGGGAGGATGGGGAACATGAATATGTGATTGTTTTTCGAATTTGAGCTCTTTCTGCAATGGGCACTTTTCATACTATAAGCAGTTTTTCCTAACAAATGCAAGATATAACATGGGCTATCTCCGCAAGGAAACATGAGATCTGCAAAAGTTATGGTTTTTTGTTCTTCGGGGAGGATGGGGAACATGAATATGTGTTTGTTTTTCGAATTTGACCTCTATCTGAAATGAGCACTTTTCATGCTCTAAGCAGTTTTTCCTAACAAATGCAAAATATAACATTGGCTATCTCCGCAAGGAAACATCAGATCTGCACAACTCATGGTTTTTTGGTCTTCGGGGAGGATGGGGAACATGAATATGTGATTGTTTTTCGAATTTGAGATCTTTCTGCAATGGGCACTTTTCATACTCTAAGCAGTTTTTCCTAACAAATGCAAGCTATTACATTGGCAATCTCCGCAAGGAAACGTCAGATCTGCTCAACTCATGGTTTTTTTGGTCTTCGGGGAGGAGGGGGAACATGAATATGTGTTTGTTTTTCGAATTTGAGCTCTTTCTGCAATGGGCACTTTTCATACTATAAGCAGTTTTTCCTAACAAATGCATGATATAACATGGGCTATCTCCGCAAGGAAACATGAGATCTGCAAACGTTATGGTTTTTTGGTCTTCGGGGAGGATGGGGAACATGAATATGTTTTTGTTTTTCGAATTTGAGCTCTATCTGAAATGACCACTTTTCATGCTCTAAGCAGTTTTTCCTAACAAATGCAAGATATAACATTGGCTATCTCCGCAAGGAAACATCAGATCTGCACAAGTCATGGTTTTTTGGTCTTCGGGGAGGATGGGGAACATGAATATGTGATTGTTTTTCGAATTTGAGCTCTTTCTGCAATGGGCACTTTTCATACTATAAGCAGTTTTTCCTAACAAATGCAAGATATAACATTGGCTATCTCCGCAAAAAAACATCAGATCTGCACAACTCATGGTTTTTTGGTCTTCGGGGAGGATGGGGAACATGAATATGTGTTTGTTTTTCGAATTTGAGATCTTTCTGCAATGGGCACTTTTCATACTATAAGCAGTTTTTCCTAACAAATGCAAGCTATTACATTGGCAATCTCCGCAAGGAAACATCAGATCTGCTCAACTCATGGTTTTTTGGTCTTCGGGGAGGAGGGGGAACATGAATATGTGTTTGTTTTTCGAATTTGAGCTCTTTCTGCAATGGGCACTTTTCATACTATAAGCAGTTTTTCCTAACAAATGCATGATATAACATGGGCTATCTCCGCAAGGAAACATGAGATCTGCAAACATTATGGTTTTTTGGTCTTCGGGGAGGATGGGGAACATGAATATGTTTTTGTTTTTCGAATTTGAGCTCTATCTGAAATGACCACTTTTCATGCTCTAAGCAGTTTTTCCTAACAAATGCAAGATATAACATTGGCTATCTCCGCAAGGAAACATCAGATCTGCACAACTCATGGTTTTTTGGTTTTCGGGGAGGATGGGGAACATGAATATGTGATTGTTTTTCGAATTTGACCTCTATCTGAAATGAGCACTTTTCATGCTCTAAGCAGTTTTTCCTAACAAATGCAAAATATAACATTGGCTATCTCCGCAAGGAAACATCAGATCTGCACAACTCATGGTTTTTTGGTCTTCGGGGAGGATGGGGAACATGAATATGTGATTGTTTTTCGAATTTGAGATCTTTCTGCAATGGGCACTTTTCATACTATAAGCAGTTTTTCCTAACAAATGCAAGCTATTACATTGGCAATCTCCGCAAGGAAACGTCAGATCTGCTCAACTCATGGTTTTTTTGGTCTTCGGGGAGGAGGGGGAACATGAATATGTGTTTGTTTTTCGAATTTGAGCTCTTTCTGCAATGGGCACTTTTCATACTATAAGCAGTTTTTCCTAACAAATGCATGATATAACATGGGCTATCTCCGCAAGGAAACATGAGATCTGCAAACGTTATGGTTTTTTGGTCTTCGGGGAGGATGGGGAACATGAATATGTTTTTGTTTTTCGAATTTGAGCTCTATCTGAAATGACCACTTTTCATGCTCTAAGCAGTTTTTCCTAACAAATGCAAGATATAACATTGGCTATCTCCGCAAGGAAACATCAGATCTGCACAACTCATGGTTTTTTGGTCTTCGGGGAGGATGGGGAACATGAATATGTGATTGTTTTTCGAATTTGAGCTCTTTCTGCAATGGGCACTTTTCATACTATAAGCAGTTTTTCCTAACAAATGCAAGATATAACATGGGCTATCTCTGCAAGGAAACATGAGATCTGCAAAAGTTATGGTTTTTTGTTCTTCGGGGAGGATGGGGAACATGAATATGTGTTTGTTTTTCGAATTTGACCTCTATCTGAAATGAGCACTTTTCATGCTCTAAGCAGTTTTTCCTAACAAATGCAAAATATAACATGGGCTATCTCCGCAAGGAAACATCAGATCTGCACAACTCATGGTTTTTTGGTCTTCGGGGAGGATGGGGAACATGAATATGTGATTTCTTTTCGAATTTGAGATCTTTCTGCAATGGGCACTTTTAATGCTATAAGCAGTTTTTCCTAACAAATGCAAGATATAACATTGGCTATCTCCGCAAGGAAACATCAGATCTGCACAACTCATGGTTTTTTGGTCTTCGGGGAGGATGGGGAACATGAATATGTGATTGTTTTTCGAATTTGAGATCTTTCTGCAATGGGCACTTTTCATACTATAAGCAGTTTTTCCTAACAAATGCAAGCTATTACATTGGCAATCTCCGCAAGGAAACGTCAGATCTGCTCAACTCATGGTTTTTTTGGTCTTCGGGGAGGAGGGGGAACATGAATATGTGTTTGTTTTTCGAATTTGAGCTCTTTCTGCAATGGGCACTTTTCATACTATAAGCAGTTTTTCCTAACAAATGCATGATATAACATGGGCTATCTCCGCAAGGAAACATGAGATCTGCAAACGTTATGGTTTTTTGGTCTTCGGGGAGGATGGGGAACATGAATATGTTTTTGTTTTTCGAATTTGAGCTCTATCTGAAATGACCACTTTTCATGCTCTAAGCAGTTTTTCCTAACAAATGCAAGATATAACATTGGCTATCTCCGCAAGGAAACATCAGATCTGCACAACTCATGGTTTTTTGGTCTTCGGGGAGGATGGGGAACATGAATATGTGATTGTTTTTCGAATTTGAGCTCTTTCTGCAATGGGCACTTTTCATACTATAAGCAGTTTTTCCTAACAAATGCAAGATATAACATTGGCTATCTCCGCAAGGAAACATCAGATCTGCACAACTCATGGTTTTTTGGTCTTCGGGGAGGATGGGGAACATGAATATGTGTTTGTTTTTCGAATTTGAGATCATTCTGCAATGGGCACTTTTCATACTATAAGCAGTTTTTCCTAACAAATGCAAGCTATTACATTGGCAATCTCCGCAAGGAAACTTCAGATCTGCTCAACTCATGGTTTTTTGGTCTTCGGGGAGGAGGGGGAACATGAATATGTGTTTGTTTTTCGAATTTGAGCTCTTTCTGCAATGGGCTTTTCATACTATAAGCAGTTTTTCCTAACAAATGCATGATATAACATGGGCTATCTCCGCAAGGAAACATGAGATCTGCAAACATTATGGTTTTTTGGTCTTCGGGGAGGATGGGGAACATGAATATGTTTTTGTTTTTCGTATTTGAGCTCTATCTGAAATGACCACTTTTCATGCTCTAAGCAGTTTTTCCTAACAAATGCAAGATATAACATTGGCTATCTCCGCAAGGAAACATCAGATCTGCACAACTCATGGTTTTTTGGTTTTCGGGGAGGATGGGGAACATGAATATGTGATTGTTTTTTGAATTTGAGCTCTTTCTGAAATGAGCACTTTTCATGCTCTAAGCAGTTTTTCCTAACAAATGCAAAATATAACATTGGCTATCTCCGCAAGGAAACATCAGATCTGCACAACTCATGGTTTTTTGGTCTTCGGGGAGGATGGGGAACATGAATATGTGATTGTTTTTCGAATTTGAGATCTTTCTGCAATGGGCACTTTTCATACTATAAGCAGTTTTTCCTAACAAATGCAAGCTATTACATTGGCAATCTCCGCAAGGAAACGTCAGATCTGCTCAACTCATGGTTTTTTTGGTCTTCGGGGAGGAGGGGGAACATGAATATGTGTTTGTTTTTCGAATTTGAGCTCTTTCTGCAATGGGCACTTTTCATACTATAAGCAGTTTTTCCTAACAAATGCATGATATAACATGGGCTATCTCCGCAAGGAAACATGAGATCTGCAAACGTTATGGTTTTTTGGTCTTCGGGGAGGATGGGGAACATGAATATGTTTTTGTTTTTCGAATTTGAGCTCTATCTGAAATGACCACTTTTCATGCTCTAAGCAGTTTTTCCTAACAAATGCAAGATATAACATTGGCTATCTCCGCAAGGAAACATCAGATCTGCACAACTCATGGTTTTTTGGTCTTCGGGGAGGATGGGGAACATGAATATGTGATTGTTTTTCGAATTTGAGCTCTTTCTGCAATGGGCACTTTTCATACTATAAGCAGTTTTTCCTAACAAATGCAAGATATAACATGGGCTATCTCCGCAAGGAAACATGAGATCTGCAAAAGTTATGGTTTTTTGTTCTTTGGGGAGGATGGGGAACATGAATATGTGTTTGTTTTTCGAATTTGACCTCTATCTGAAATGAGCACTTTTCATGCTCTAAGCAGTTTTTCCTAACAAATGCAAAATATAACATTGGCTATCTCCGCAAGGAAACATCAGATCTGCACAACTCATGGTTTTTTGGTCTTCGGGGAGGATGGGGAACATGAATATGTGATTGCTTTTCGAATTTGAGATCTTTCTGCAATGGGCACTTTTAATGCTATAAGCAGTTTTTCCTAACAAATGCAAGATATAACATTGGCTATCTCCGCAAGGAAACATCAGATCTGCACAACTCATGGTTTTTTGGTCTTCGGGGAGGATGGGGAACATGAATATGTGATTGTTTTTCGAATTTGAGATCTTTCTGCAATGGGCACTTTTCATACTATAAGCAGTTTTTCCTAACAAATGCATGATATAACATGGGCTATCTCCGCAAGGAAACATGAGATCTGCAAACGTTATGGTTTTTTGGTCTTCGGGGAGGATGGGGAACATGAATATGTTTTTGTTTTTCGAATTTGAGCTCTATCTGAAATGACCACTTTTCATGCTCTAAGCAGTTTTTCCTAACAAATGCAAGATATAACATTGGCTATCTCCGCAAGGAAACATCAGATCTGCACAACTCATGGTTTTTTGGTCTTCGGGGAGGATGGGGAACATGAATATGTGATTGTTTTTTGAATTTGAGCTCTTTCTGCAATGGGCACTTTTCATACTATAAGCAGTTTTTCCTAACAAATGCATGATATAACATGGGCTATCTCCGCAAGGAAACATGAGATCTGCAAAAGTTATGGTTTTTTGTTCTTCGGGGAGGATGGGGAACATGAATATGTGTTTGTTTTTCGAATTTGAGATCTTTCTGCAATGGGCACTTTTCATACTATAAGCAGTTTTTCCTAACAAATGCAAGCTATTACATTGGCAATCTCCGCAAGGAAACATCAGATCTGCTCAACTCATGGTTTTTTGGTCTTCGGGGAGGAGGGGGAACATGAAAATGTGTTTGTTTTTCGAATTTGAGCTCTTTCTGCAATGGGCACTTTTCATACTATAAGCAGTTTTTCCTAACAAATGCATGATATAACATGGGCTATCTACGGAAGGAAACATGAGATCTGCAAACGTTATGGTTTTTTGGTCTTCGGGGAGGATGGGGAACATGAATATGTTTTTGTTTTTCGAATTTGAGCTCTTTCTGCAATGAGCACTTTTCATGCTATAAGCACTTTTTCCTAACAAATGCAAGATATAACATTGGCTATCTCCGCAAGGAAACATCAGATCTGCACAACTCATGGTTTTTTGTTCTTCGGGGAGGCGGGGGAACATGAAAATGTGTTTGTTTTTCGAATTTGACCTCTATCTGAAATGGGCACTTTTCATGCTATAAAGCAGTTTTTCCTAACAAATGCAAGATATAACATGGGCTATCTCCGCAAGGAAACATGAGATCTGCAAAAGTTATGTTTTTTTGTTCTTCGGGGAGGATGGGGAACATGAATATGTGTTTGTTTTTCGAATTTGACCTCTATCTGAAATGAGCACTTTTCATGCTCTAAGCAGTTTTTCCTAACAAATGCAAGATATAACATTGGCTATCTCCGCAAGGAAACATCAGATCTGCACAACTCATGGTTTTTTGGTCTTTGTGGAGGATGGGGAACATGAATATGTGATTGTTTTTTGAATTTGAGTTCTTTCTGCAATGGGCACTTTTCATACTATAAGCAGTTTTTCCTAACAAATGCAAGATATAACATGGGCTATCTCCGCAAGGAAACATGAGATCTGCAAACGTTATGGTTTTTTGGTCTTCGGGGAGGATGGGGAACATGAATATGTTTTTGTTTTTCGAATTTGAGCTCTTTCTGCAATGGGCACTTTTCATGCTATAAGCAGTTTTTCCTAACAAATGCAAGATATAACATTGGCTATCTCCGCAAGGAAACATCAGATCTGCACAACTCATGGTTTTTTGGTCTTCGGGGAGGATGGGGAACATGAATATGTGTTTGTTTTTCGAATTTGAGATCTTTCTGCAATGGGCACTTTTCATACTATAAGCAGTTTTTCCTAACAAATGCAAGATATAACATTGGTAATCTCCGCAAGGAAACATCAGATCTGCACAACTCATGGTTTTTTGGTCTTCGGGGAGGCTGGGGAACATGAAAATGTGTTTGTTTTTCGAATTTGACCTCTATCTGAATTGGGCACTTTTCATGCTATAAGCAGTTTTTCCTAAGAAATGCAAGATATAACATGGGCTATCTCCGCAAGGAAACATGAGATCTGCAAAAGTTATGGTTTTTTGGTCTTCGGGGAGGATTTGGAACATGAATATGTGTTTGTTTTTCGAATTTGACCTCTATCTGAAATGAGCACTTTTCATGCTCTAAGCAGTTTTTCCTAACAAATGCAAGATATAACATGGGCTATCTCCGCAAGGAAACATGAGATCTGCAAACGTTATGGTTTTTTGGTCTTCGGGGAGGATGGGGAACATGAATATGTTTTTGTTTTTCGAATTTGAGCTCTTTCTGCAATGGGCACTTTTCATGCTATAAGCAGTTTTTCCTAACAAATGCAAGATATAACATTGGCTATCTCCGCAAGGAAACATCAGATCTGCACAACTCATGGTTTTTTGGTCTTCGGGGAGGATGGGGAACATGAAAATGTGTTTGTTTTTCGAATTTGACCTCTATCTGAAATGGGCACTTTTCATGCTTATAAGCAGTTTTTCCTAACAAATGCAAGATATAACATGGGATATCTCCGCAAGGAAACATGAGATCTGCAAAAGTTATGGTTTTTTGGTCTTCGTGGAGGATGGGGAACATGAATATGTGTTTGTTTTTCGAATTTGACCTCTATCTGAAATGAGCACTTTTCATGCTCTAAGCAGTTTTTCCTAACAAATGCAAGATATAACATTGGCTATCTCCGCAAGGAAACATCAGATCTGCACAACTCATGGTTTTTTGGTCTTCGGGGAGGAGGGGGAACATGAATATGTGTTTGTTTTTCGAATTTGAGCTCTTTCTGCAATGGGCACTTTTCATACTATAAGCAGTTTTTCCTAACAAATGCATGATATAACATGGGCTATCTCCGCAAGGAAACATGAGATCTGCAAACGTTATGGTTTTTTGGTCTTCGGGGAGGATGGGGAACATGAATATGTTTTTGTTTTTCGAATTTGAGCTCTATCTGAAATGACCACTTTTCATGCTCTAAGCAGTTTTTCCTAACAAATGCAAGATATAACATTGGCTATCTCCGCAAGGAAACATCAGATCTGCACAACTCATGGTTTTTTGGTCTTCGGGGAGGATGGGGAACATGAATATGTGATTGTTTTTTGAATTTGAGCTCTTTCTGCAATGGGCACTTTTCATACTATAAGCAGTTTTTCCTAACAAATGCATGATATAACATGGGCTATCTACGCAAGGAAACATGAGATCTGCAAACGTTATGGTTTTTTGGTCTTCGGGGAGGATGGGGAACATGAATATGTTTTTGTTTTTCGAATTTGAGCTCTTTCTGCAATGAGCACTTTTCATGCTATAAGCACTTTTTCCTAACAAATGCAAGATATGAAACATCAGATCTGCTCAACCCATGGTTTTTTGGTCTTCGGGGAGGATGGGGAACATGAATATGTGATTGTTTTTCGAATTTGAGCTCTTTCTGCAATGGGCACTTTTCATACTATAAGCAGTTTTTCATAACAAATGCAAGATATAACATTGGCAATCTCCGCAAGGAAACATCAGATCTGCACAACTCATGGTTTTTTGGTCTTCGGGGAGGATGGGGAACATGAATATGTGATTGTTTTTCGAATTTGAGATCTTTCTGCAATGGGCACTTTTCATACTATAAGCAGTTTTTCCTAACAAATGCAAGCTATTACATTGGCAATCTCCGCAAGGAAACGTCAGATCTGCTCAACTCATGGTTTTTTTGGTCTTCGGGGAGGAGGGGGAACATGAATATGTGTTTGTTTTTCGAATTTGAGCTCTTTCTGCAATGGGCACTTTTCATACTATAAGCAGTTTTTCCTAACAAATGCATGATATAACATGGGCTATCTCCGCAAGGAAACATGAGATCTGCAAACGTTATGGTTTTTTGGTCTTCGGGGAGGATGGGGAACATGAATATGTTTTTGTTTTTCGAATTTGAGCTCTATCTGAAATGACCACTTTTCATGCTCTAAGCAGTTTTTCCTAACAAATGCAAGATATAACATTGGCTATCTCCGCAAGGAAACATCAGATCTGCACAAGTCATGGTTTTTTGGTCTTCGGGGAGGATGGGGAACATGAATATGTGATTGTTTTTCGAATTTGAGCTCTTTCTGCAATGGGCACTTTTCATACTATAAGCAGTTTTTCCTAACAAATGCAAGATATAACATGGGCTATCTCCGCAAGGAAACATGAGATCTGCAAAAGTTATGGTTTTTTGTTCTTCGGGGAGGATGGGGAACATGAATATGTGTTTGTTTTTCGAATTTGACCTCTATCTGAAATGAGCACTTTTCATGCTCTAAGCAGTTTTTCCTGACAAATGCAAAATATAACATTGGCTATCTCCGCAAGGAAACATCAGATCTGCACAACTCATGGTTTTTTGGTCTTCGGGGCGGATGGGGAACATGAATATGTGATTGCTTTTCGAATTTGAGATCTTTCTGCAATGGGCACTTTTAATGCTATAAGCAGTTTTTCCTAACAAATGCAAGATATAACATTGGCTATCTCCGCAAGGAAACATCAGATCTGCACAACTCATGGTTTTTTGGTCTTCGGGGAGGATGGGGAACATGAATATGTGTTTGTTTTTCGAATTTGAGATCTTTCTGCAATGGGCACTTTTCATACTATAAGCAGTTTTTCCTAACAAATGCAAGCTATTACATTGGCAATCTCCGCAAGGAAACGTCAGATCTGCTCAACTCATGGTTTTTTTGGTCTTCGGGGAGGAGGGGGAACATGAATATGTGTTTGTTTTTCGAATTTGAGCTCTTTCTGCAATGGGCACTTTTCATACTATAAGCAGTTTTTCCTAACAAATGCATGATATAACATGGGCTATCTCCGCAAGGAAACATGAGATCTGCAAACGTTATGGTTTTTTGGTCTTCGGGGAGGATGGGGAACATGAATATGTTTTTGTTTTTCGAATTTGAGCTCTATCTGAAATGACCACTTTTCATGCTCTAAGCAGTTTTTCCTAACAAATGCAAGATATAACATTGGCTATCTCCGCAAGGAAACATCAGATCTGCACAACTCATGGTTTTTTGGTCTTCGGGGAGGATGGGGAACATGAATATGTGATTGTTTTTCGAATTTGAGCTCTTTCTGCAATGGGCACTTTTCATACTATAAGCAGTTTTTCCTAACAAATGCAAGATATAACATGGGCTATCTCCGCAAGGAAACATGAGATCTGCAAAAGTTATGGTTTTTTGTTCTTCGGGGAGGATGGGGAACATGAATATGTGTTTGTTTTTCGAATTTGACCTCTATCTGAAATGAGCACTTTTCATGCTCTAAGCAGTTTTTCCTAACAAATGCAAAATATAACATTGGCTATCTCCGCAAGGAAACATCAGATCTGCACAACTCATGGTTTTTTGGTCTTCGGGGAGGATGGGGAACATGAATATGTGATTGCTTTTCGAATTTGAGATCTTTCTGCAATGGGCACTTTTAATGCTATAAGCAGTTTTTCCTAACAAATGCAAGATATAACATTGGCTATCTCCGCAAGGAAACATCAGATCTGCACAACTCATGGTTTTTTGGTCTTCGGGGAGGATGTGGAACATGAATATGTGTTTGTTTTTCGAATTTGAGATCTTTCTGCAATGGGCACTTTTCATACTATAAGCAGTTTTTCCTAACAAATGCAAGCTATTACATTGGCAATCTCCGCAAGGAAACATCAGATCTGCTCAACTCATGGTTTTTTGGTCTTCGGGGAGGAGGGGGAACATGAATATGTGTTTGTTTTTCGAATTTGAGCTCTTTCTGCAATGGGCACTTTTCATACTATAAGCAGTTTTTCCTAACAAATGCATGATATAACATGGGCTATCTCCGCAAGGAAACATGAGATCTGCAAACGTTATGGTTTTTTGGTCTTCGGGGAGGATGGGGAACATGAATATGTTTTTGTTTTTCGAATTTGAGCTCTATCTGAAATGACCACTTTTCATGCTCTAAGCAGTTTTTCCTAACAAATGCAAGATATAACATTGGCTATCTCCGCAAGGAAACATCAGATCTGCACAACTCATGGTTTTTTGGTCTTCAGGGAGGATGGGGAACATGAATATGTGATTGTTTTTTGAATTTGAGCTCTTTCTGCAATGGGCACTTTTCATACTATAAGCAGTTTTTCCTAACAAATGCATGATATAACATGGGCTATCTCCGCAAGGAAACATGAGATCTGCAAAAGTTATGGTTTTTTGTTCTTCGGGGAGGATGGGGAACATGAATATGTGTTTGTTTTTCGAATTTGACCTCTATCTGAAATGAGCACTTTTCATGCTCTTAGCAGTTTTTCCTAACAAATGCAAAATATAACATTGGCTATCTCCGCAAGGAAACATCAGATCTGCACAACTCATGGTTTTTTGGTCTTCGGGGCGGATGGGGAACATGAATATGTGATTGTTTTTCGAATTTGAGATCTTTCTGCAATGGGCACTTTTCATGCTATAAGCAGTTTTTCCTAACAAATGCAAGATATAACATTGGCTATCTCCGCAAGGAAACATCAGATCTGCACAACTCATGGTTTTTTGGTCTTCGGGGAGGATGGGGAACATGAATATGTGTTTGTTTTTCGAATTTGAGATCTTTCTGCAATGGGCACTTTTCATACTATAAGCAGTTTTTCCTAACAAATGCAAGCTATTACATTGGCAATCTCTGCAAGGAAACATCAGATCTGCTCAACTCATGGTTTTTTGGTCTTCGGGGAGGAGGGGGAACATGAATATGTGTTTGTTTTTCGAATTTGAGCTCTTTCTGCAATGGGCACTTTTCATACTATAAGCAGTTTTTCCTAACAAATGCATGATATAACATGGGCTATCTACGGAAGGAAACATGAGATCTGCAAACGTTATGGTTTTTTGGTCTTCGGGGAGGATGGGGAACATGAATATGTTTTTGTTTTTCGAATTTGAGCTCTTTCTGCAATGAGCACTTTTCATGCTATAAGCACTTTTTCCTAACAAATGCAAGATATAACATTGGCTATCTCCGCAAGGAAACATCAGATCTGCACAACTCATGGTTTTTTGTTTTTCGGGGAGGCGGGGGAACATGAAAATGTGTTTGTTTTTCGAATTTGACCTCTATCTGAAATGGGCACTTTTCATGCTATAAAGCAGTTTTTCCTAACAAATGCAAGATATAACATGGGCTATCTCCGCAAGGAAACATGAGATCTGCAAAAGTTATGTTTTTTTGTTCTTCGGGGAGGATGGGGAACATGAATATGTGTTTGTTTTTCGAATTTGACCTCTATCTGAAATGAGCACTTTTCATGCTCTAAGCAGTTTTTCCTAACAAATGCAAGATATAACATTGGCTATCTCCGCAATGAAACATCAGATCTGCACAACTCATGGTTTTTTGGTCTTTGTGGAGGATGGGGAACATGAATATGTGATTGTTTTTTGAATTTGAGTTCTTTCTGCAATGGGCACTTTTCATACTATAAGCAGTTTTTCCTAACAAATGCAAGATATAACATGGGCTATCTCCGCAAGGAAACATGAGATCTGCAAACGTTATGGTTTTTTGGTCTTCGGGGAGGATGGGGAACATGAATATGTTTTTGTTTTTCGAATTTGAGCTCTTTCTGCAATGGGCACTTTTCATGCTATAAGCAGTTTTTCCTAACAAATGCAAGATATAACATTGGCTATCTCCGCAAGGAAACATCAGATCTGCACAACTCATGGTTTTTTGGTCTTCGGGGAGGATGGGGAACATGAATATGTGTTTGTTTTTCGAATTTGAGATCTTTCTGCAATGGGCACTTTTCATACTATAAGCAGTTTTTCCTAACAAATGCAAGATATAACATTGGTAATCTCCGCAAGGAAACATCAGATCTGCACAACTCATGGTTTTTTGGTCTTCGGGGAGGCTGGGGAACATGAAAATGTGTTTGTTTTTCGAATTTGACCTCTATCTGAATTGGGCACTTTTCATGCTATAAGCAGTTTTTCCTAAGAAATGCAAGATATAACATGGGCTATCTCCGCAAGGAAACATGAGATCTGCAAACGTTATGGTTTTTTGGTCTTCGGGGAGGATGGGGAACATGAATATATTTTTGTTTTTCGAATTTGAGCTCTTTCTGCAATGGGCACTTTTCATGCTATAAGCAGTTTTTCCTAACAAATGCAAGATATAACATTGGCTATCTCCGCAAGGAAACATCAGATCTGCACAACTCATGGTTTTTTGGTCTTCGGGGAGGATGGGGAACATGAAAATGTGTTTGTTTTTCGAATTTGACCTCTATCTGAAATGGGCACTTTTCATGCTTATAAGCAGTTTTTCCTAACAAATGCAAGATATAACATGGGATATCTCCGCAAGGAAACATGAGATCTGCAAAAGTTATGGTTTTTTGGTCTTCGTGGAGGATGGGGAACATGAATATGTGTTTGTTTTTCGAATGTGACCTCTATCTGAAATGAGCACTTTTCATGCTCTAAGCAGTTTTTCCTAACAAATGCAAGATATAACATTGGCTATCTCCGCAAGGAAACATCAGATCTGCACAACTCATGGTTTTTTGGTCTTCGGGGAGGAGGGGGAACATGAATATGTGTTTGTTTTTCGAATTTGAGCTCTTTCTGCAATGGGCACTTTTCATACTATAAGCAGTTTTTCCTAACAAATGCATGATATAACATGGGCTATCTCCGCAAGGAAACATGAGATCTGCAAACGTTATGGTTTTTTGGTCTTCGGGGAGGATGGGGAACATGAATATGTTTTTGTTTTTCGAATTTGAGCTCTATCTGAAATGACCACTTTTCATGCTCTAAGCAGTTTTTCCTAACAAATGCAAGATATAACATTGGCTATCTCCGCAAGGAAACATCAGATCTGCACAACTCATGGTTTTTTGGTCTTCGGGGAGGATGGGGAACATGAATATGTGATTGTTTTTTGAATTTGAGCTCTTTCTGCAATGGGCACTTTTCATACTATAAGCAGTTTTTCCTAACAAATGCATGATATAACATGGGCTATCTACGCAAGGAAACATGAGATCTGCAAACGTTATGGTTTTTTGGTCTTCGGGGAGGATGGGGAACATGAATATGTTTTTGTTTTTCGAATTTGAGCTCTTTCTGCAATGAGCACTTTTCATGCTATAAGCACTTTTTCCTAACAAATGCAAGATATGAAACATCAGATCTGCTCAACCCATGGTTTTTTGGTCTTCGGGGAGGATGGGGAACATGAATATGTGATTGTTTTTCGAATTTGAGCTCTTTCTGCAATGGGCACTTTTCATACTATAAGCAGTTTTTCCTAACAAATGCAAGATATAACATGGGCTATCTCCGCAAGGAAACATCAGATCTGCACAACTCATGGTTTTTTGGTCTTCGGAGAGGAGGGGGAACATGAATATGTGTTTGTTTTTCGAATTTGAGATCTTTCTGCAATGGGCACTTTTCATACTATAAGCAGTTTTTCCTAACAAATGCAAGATTTAACATTGGCTATCTCCGCAAGGAAACATCAGATCTGCTCAACCCATGGTTTTTTGGTCTTCGGGGAGGATGGGATACATGAATATGTTTTTCTTTTTCGAATTTGAGCTCTTTCTGCAATGGGCACTTTTCATACTATAAGCAGTTTTTCCTAACAAATGCAAGATATAACATGGGCTATCTCCGCAAGGAAACATGAGATCTGCAAACGTTATGGTTTTTTGGTCTTCGGGGAGGATGGGGAACATGAATATGTTTTTGTTTTTCGAATTTGAGCTCTATCTGAAATGAGCACTTTTCATGCTCTAAGCAGTTTTTCCTAACAAATGCAAGATATAACATTGGCTATCTCCGCAAGGAAACATCAGATCTGCACAACTCATGGTTTTTTGGTCTTCGGGGAGGATGGGGAACATGAATATGTGATTGTTTTTTGAATTTGAGCTCTTTCTGCAATGGGCACTTTTCATACTATAAGCAGTTTTTCCTAACAAATGCATGATATAACATGGGCTATCTCCGCAAGGAAACATGAGATCTGCAAAAGTTATGGTTTTTTGTTCTTCGGGGAGGATGGGGAACATGAATATGTGTTTGTTTTTCGAATTTGACCTCTATCTGAAATGAGCACTTTTCTTGCTCTTAGCAGTTTTTCCTAACAAATGCAAAATATAACATTGGCTATCTCCGCAAGGAAACATCAGATCTGCACAACTCATGGTTTTTTGGTCTTCGGGGAGGATGGGGAACATGAATATGTGATTGTTTTTCGAATTTGAGATCTTTCTGCAATGGGCACTTTTCATGCTATAAGCAGTTTTTCCTAACAAATGCAAGATATAACATTGGCTATCTCCGCAAGGAAACATCAGATCTGCACAACTCATGGTTTTTTGGTCTTCGGGGAGGATGGGGAACATGAATATGTGTTTGTTTTTCGAATTTGAGATCTTTCTGCAATGGGCACTTTTCATACTATAAGCAGTTTTTCCTAACAAATGCAAGCTATTACATTGGCAATCTCTGCAAGGAAACATCAGATCTGCTCAACTCATGGTTTTTTGGTCTTCGGGGAGGATGGGGAACATGAAAATGTGTTTGTTTTTCGAATTTGACCTCTATCTGAAATGGGCACTTTTCATGCTTATAAGCAGTTTTTCCTAACAAATGCAAGATATAACATGGGATATCTCCGCAAGGAAACATGAGATCTGCAAAAGTTATGGTTTTTTGGTCTTCGTGGAGGATGGGGAACATGAATATGTGTTTGTTTTTCGAATGTGACCTCTATCTGAAATGAGCACTTTTCATGCTCTAAGCAGTTTTTCCTAACAAATGCAAGATATAACATTGGCTATCTCCGCAAGGAAACATCAGATCTGCACAACTCATGGTTTTTTGGTCTTCGGGGAGGAGGGGGAACATGAATATGTGTTTGTTTTTCGAATTTGAGCTCTTTCTGCAATGGGCACTTTTCATACTATAAGCAGTTTTTCCTAACAAATGCATGATATAACATGGGCTATCTCCGCAAGGAAACATGAGATCTGCAAACGTTATGGTTTTTTGGTCTTCGGGGAGGATGGGGAACATGAATATGTTTTTGTTTTTCGAATTTGAGCTCTATCTGAAATGACCACTTTTCATGCTCTAAGCAGTTTTTCCTAACAAATGCAAGATATAACATTGGCTATCTCCGCAAGGAAACATCAGATCTGCACAACTCATGGTTTTTTGGTCTTCGGGGAGGATGGGGAACATGAATATGTGATTGTTTTTTGAATTTGAGCTCTTTCTGCAATGGGCACTTTTCATACTATAAGCAGTTTTTCCTAACAAATGCATGATATAACATGGGCTATCTACGCAAGGAAACATGAGATCTGCAAACGTTATGGTTTTTTGGTCTTCGGGGAGGATGGGGAACATGAATATGTTTTTGTTTTTCGAATTTGAGCTCTTTCTGCAATGAGCACTTTTCATGCTATAAGCACTTTTTCCTAACAAATGCAAGATATGAAACATCAGATCTGCTCAACCCATGGTTTTTTGGTCTTCGGGGAGGATGGGGAACATGAATATGTGATTGTTTTTCGAATTTGAGCTCTTTCTGCAATGGGCACTTTTCATACTATAAGCAGTTTTTCCTAACAAATGCAAGATATAACATGGGCTATCTCCGCAAGGAAACATCAGATCTGCACAACTCATGGTTTTTTGGTCTTCGGAGAGGAGGGGGAACATGAATATGTGTTTGTTTTTCGAATTTGAGATCTTTCTGCAATGGGCACTTTTCATACTATAAGCAGTTTTTCCTAACAAATGCAAGATTTAACATTGGCTATCTCCGCAAGGAAACATCAGATCTGCTCAACCCATGGTTTTTTGGTCTTCGGGGAGGATGGGATACATGAATATGTTTTTCTTTTTCGAATTTGAGCTCTTTCTGCAATGGGCACTTTTCATACTATAAGCAGTTTTTCCTAACAAATGCAAGATATAACATGGGCTATCTCCGCAAGGAAACATGAGATCTGCAAACGTTATGGTTTTTTGGTCTTCGGGGAGGATGGGGAACATGAATATGTTTTTGTTTTTCGAATTTGAGCTCTATCTGAAATGAGCACTTTTCATGCTCTAAGCAGTTTTTCCTAACAAATGCAAGATATAACATTGGCTATCTCCGCAAGGAAACATCAGATCTGCACAACTCATGGTTTTTTGGTCTTCGGGGAGGATGGGGAACATGAATATGTGATTGTTTTTTGAATTTGAGCTCTTTCTGCAATGGGCACTTTTCATACTATAAGCAGTTTTTCCTAACAAATGCATGATATAACATGGGCTATCTCCGCAAGGAAACATGAGATCTGCAAAAGTTATGGTTTTTTGTTCTTCGGGGAGGATGGGGAACATGAATATGTGTTTGTTTTTCGAATTTGACCTCTATCTGAAATGAGCACTTTTCTTGCTCTTAGCAGTTTTTCCTAACAAATGCAAAATATAACATTGGCTATCTCCGCAAGGAAACATCAGATCTGCACAACTCATGGTTTTTTGGTCTTCGGGGAGGATGGGGAACATGAATATGTGATTGTTTTTCGAATTTGAGATCTTTCTGCAATGGGCACTTTTCATGCTATAAGCAGTTTTTCCTAACAAATGCAAGATATAACATTGGCTATCTCCGCAAGGAAACATCAGATCTGCACAACTCATGGTTTTTTGGTCTTCGGGGAGGATGGGGAACATGAATATGTGTTTGTTTTTCGAATTTGAGATCTTTCTGCAATGGGCACTTTTCATACTATAAGCAGTTTTTCCTAACAAATGCAAGCTATTACATTGGCAATCTCTGCAAGGAAACATCAGATCTGCTCAACTCATGGTTTTTTGGTCTTCGGGGAGGAGGGGGAACATGAATATGTGTTTGTTTTTCGAATTTGAGCTCTTTCTGCAATGGGCACTTTTCATACTATAAGCAGTTTTTCCTAACAAATGCATGATATAACATGGGCTATCTACGGAAGGAAACATGAGATCTGCAAACGTTATGGTTTTTTGGTCTTCGGGGAGGATGGGGAACATGAATATGTTTTTGTTTTTCGAATTTGAGCTCTTTCTGCAATGAGCACTTTTCATGCTATAAGCACTTTTTCCTAACAAATGCAAGATATAACATTGGCTATCTCCGCAAGGAAACATCAGATCTGCACAACTCATGGTTTTTTGTTCTTCGGGGAGGCGGGGGAACATGAAAATGTGTTTGTTTTTCGAATTTGACCTCTATCTGAAATGGGCACTTTTCATGCTATAAAGCAGTTTTTCCTAACAAATGCAAGATATAACATGGGCTATCTCCGCAAGGAAACATGAGATCTGCAAAAGTTATGTTTTTTTGTTCTTCGGGGAGGATGGGGAACATGAATATGTGTTTGTTTTTCGAATTTGACCTCTATCTGAAATGAGCACTTTTCATGCTCTAAGCAGTTTTTCCTAACAAATGCAAGATATAACATGGGCTATCTCCGCAAGGAAACATGAGATCTGCAAACGTTATGGTTTTTTGGTCTTCGGGGAGGATGGGGAACATGAATATGTTTTTGTTTTTCGAATTTGAGCTCTTTCTGCAATGGGCACTTTTCATGCTATAAGCAGTTTTTCCTAACAAATGCAAGATATAACATTGGCTATCTCCGCAAGGAAACATCAGATCTGCACAACTCATGGTTTTTTGGTCTTCGGGGAGGATGGGGAACATGAATATGTGTTTGTTTTTCGAATTTGAGATCTTTCTGCAATGGGCACTTTTCATACTATAAGCAGTTTTTCCTAACAAATGCAAGATATAACATTGGTAATCTCCGCAAGGAAACATCAGATCTGCACAACTCATGGTTTTTTGGTCTTCGGGGAGGCTGGGGAACATGAAAATGTGTTTGTTTTTCGAATTTGACCTCTATCTGAATTGGGCACTTTTCATGCTATAAGCAGTTTTTCCTAAGAAATGCAAGATATAACATGGGCTATCTCCGCAAGGAAACATGAGATCTGCAAAAGTTATGGTTTTTTGGTCTTCGGGGAGGATTTGGAACATGAATATGTGTTTGTTTTTCGAATTTGACCTCTATCTGAAATGAGCACTTTTCATGCTCTAAGCAGTTTTTCCTAACAAATGCAAGATATAACATGGGCTATCTCCGCAAGGAAACATGAGATCTGCAAACGTTATGGTTTTTTGGTCTTCGGGGAGGATGGGGAACATGAATATATTTTTGTTTTTCGAATTTGAGCTCTTTCTGCAATGGGCACTTTTCATGCTATAAGCAGTTTTTCCTAACAAATGCAAGATATAACATTGGCTATCTCCGCAAGGAAACATCAGATCTGCACAACTCATGGTTTTTTGGTCTTCGGGGAGGATGGGGAACATGAAAATGTGTTTGTTTTTCGAATTTGACCTCTATCTGAAATGGGCACTTTTCATGCTTATAAGCAGTTTTTCCTAACAAATGCAAGATATAACATGGGATATCTCCGCAAGGAAACATGAGATCTGCAAAAGTTATGGTTTTTTGGTCTTCGTGGAGGATGGGGAACATGAATATGTGTTTGTTTTTCGAATGTGACCTCTATCTGAAATGAGCACTTTTCATGCTCTAAGCAGTTTTTCCTAACAAATGCAAGATATAACATTGGCTATCTCCGCAAGGAAACATCAGATCTGCACAACTCATGGTTTTTTGGTCTTCGGGGAGGAGGGGGAACATGAATATGTGTTTGTTTTTCGAATTTGAGCTCTTTCTGCAATGGGCACTTTTCATACTATAAGCAGTTTTTCCTAACAAATGCATGATATAACATGGGCTATCTCCGCAAGGAAACATGAGATCTGCAAACGTTATGGTTTTTTGGTCTTCGGGGAGGATGGGGAACATGAATATGTTTTTGTTTTTCGAATTTGAGCTCTATCTGAAATGAGCACTTTTCATGCTCTAAGCAGTTTTTCCTAACAAATGCAAGATATAACATTGGCTATCTCCGCAAGGAAACATCAGATCTGCACAACTCATGGTTTTTTGGTCTTCGGGGAGGATGGGGAACATGAATATGTGATTGTTTTTCGAATTTGAGCTCTTTCTGCAATGGGCACTTTTCATACTATAAGCAGTTTTTCCTAACAAATGCAAGATATAACATTGGCTATCTCCGCAAGGAAACATCAGATCTGCACAACTCATGGTTTTTTGGTCTTCGGGGAGGAGGGGGAACATGAATATGTGTTTGTTTTTCGAATTTGAGCTCTTTCTGCAATGGGCACTTTTCATACTATAAGCAGTTTTTCCTAACAAATGCATGATATAACATGGGCTATCTCCGCAAGGAAACATGAGATCTGCAAACGTTATGGTTTTTTGGTCTTCGGGGAGGATGGGGAACATGAATATGTTTTTGTTTTTCGAATTTGAGCTCTATCTGAAATGAGCACTTTTCATGCTCTAAGCAGTTTTTCCTAACAAATGCAAGATATAACATTGGCTATCTCCGCAAGGAAACATCAGATCTGCACAACTCATGGTTTTTTGGTCTTCGGGGAGGATGGGGAACATGAATATGTGATTGTTTTTCGAATTTGAGCTCTTTCTGCAATGGGCACTTTTCATACTATAAGCAGTTTTTCCTAACAAATGCAAGATATAACATGGGCTATCTCCGCAAGGAAACATCAGATCTGCAAAAGTTATGGTTTTTTGTTCTTTGGGGAGGATGGGGAACATGAATATGTGTTTGTTTTTCGAATTTGACCTCTATCTGAAATGAGCACTTTTCATGCTCTAAGCAGTTTTTCCTAACAAATGCAAAATATAACATTGGCTATCTCCGCAAGGAAACATCAGATCTGCACAACTCATGGTTTTTTTGTCTTCGGGGAGGATGGGGAACATGAATATGTGTTTGTTTTTCGAATTTGAGCTCTTTCTGCAATGGGCACTTTTCATGCTATAAGCAGTTTTTCCTAACAAATGCAAAATATAACATTGGCTATCTCCGCAAGGAAACATCAGATCTGCACAACCATGGTTTTTTGGTCTTCGGGGAGGATGGGGAACATGAATATGTGATTGTTTTTCGAATTTGAGATCTTTCTGCAATGGGCACTTTTCATGCTATAAGCAATTTTTCCTAACAAATGCAAGATATAACATTGGCTATCTCCGCAAGGAAACATCAGATCTGCACAACTCATGGTTTTTTGGTCTTCGGGGAGGATGGGGAACATGAATATGTGTTTGTTTTTCGAATTTGAGATCTTTCTGCAATGGGCACTTTTCATACTATAAGCAGTTTTTCCTAACAAATGCATGCTATTACATTGGCAATCTCCGCAAGGAAACATCAGATCTGCTCAACTCATGGTTTTTTGGTCTTCGGGGAGGATGGGGAACATGAATATGTGTTTCTTTTTCGAATTTGAGCTCTTTCTGCAATGGGCACTTTTCATACTATAAGCAGTTTTTCCTAACAAATGCATGATATAACATGGGCTATCTACGCAAGGAAACATGAGATCAGCAAACGTTATGGTTTTTAGGTCTTCGGGGAGGATGGGGAACATGAATATGTTTTTGTTTTTCGAATTTGAGCTCTATCTGAAATGAGCACTTTTCATGCTCTAAGCAGTTTTTCCTAACAAATGCAAGATATAACATTGGCTATCTCCGCAAGGAAACATCAGATCTGCACAACTCATGGTTTTTTGGTCTTCGGGGAGGATGGGGAACATGAATATGTGATTGTTTTTCGAATTTGAGCTCTTTCTGCAATGGGCACTTTTCATACTATAAGCAGTTTTTCCTAACAAATGCAAGATATAACATTGGCTATCTCCGCAAGGAAACATCAGATCTGCACAACTCATGGTTTTTTGGTCTTCGGGGAGGATGGGGAACATGAATATGTGTTTGTTTTTCGAATTTGAGATCTTTCTACAATGGGCACTTTTCATACTATAAGCAGTTTTTCCTAACAAATGCAAGCAATTACATTGGCAATCTCCGCAAGGAAACATCAGATCTGCACAACTCATGGTTTTTTGGTCTTCGGGGAGGAGGGGGAACATGAATATGTGTTTGTTTTTCGAATTTGAGCTCTTTCTGCAATGGGCACTTTTCATACTATAAGCAGTTTTTCCTAACAAATGCAAGATATAACATGGGCTATCTCCGCAAGGAAACATGAGATCTGCAAACGTTATGGTTTTTTGGTCTTCGGGGAGGATGGGGAACATGAATATGTTTTTGTTTTTCGAATTTGAGCTCTATCTGAAATGACCACTTTTCATGCTCTAAGCAGTTTTTCCTAACAAATGCAAGATATAACATTGGCTATCTCCGCAAGGAAACATCAGATCTGCACAACTCATGGTTTTTTGGTCTTCGGGGAGGATGGGGAACATGAATATGTGATTGTTTTTCGAATTTGAGCTCTTTCTGCAATGGGCACTTTTCATACTATAAGCAGTTTTTCCTAACAAATGCAAGATATAACATGGGCTATCTCCGCAAGGAAACATGAGATCTGCAAAAGTTATGGTTTTTTGTTCTTCGGGGAGGATGGGGAACATGAATATGTGTTTGTTTTTCGAATTTGACCTCTATCTGAAATGAGCACTTTTCATGCTCTAAGCAGTTTTTCCTAACAAATGCAAAATATAACATTGGCTATCTCCGCAAGGAAACATCAGATCTGCACAACTCATGGTTTTTTGGTCTTCGGGGAGGATGGGGAACATGAATATGTGATTGCTTTTCGAATTTGAGATCTTTCTGCAATGGGCACTTTTAATGCTATAAGCAGTATTTCCTAACAAATGCAAGATATAACATTGGATATCTCCGCAAGGAAACATCAGATCTGCACAACTCATGGTTTTTTGGTCTTCGGGGAGGATGGGGAACATGAATATGTGTTTGTTTTTCGAATTTGAGATCTTTCTGCAATGGGCACTTTTCATACTATAAGCAGTTTTTCCTAACAAATGCAAGCTATTACATTGGCAATCTCCGCAAGGAAACATCAGATCTGCTCAACTCATGGTTTTTTGGTCTTCGGGGAGGAGGGGGAACATGAATATGTGTTTGTTTTTCGAATTTGAGCTCTTTCTGCAATGGGCACTTTTCATACTATAAGCAGTTTTTCCTAACAAATGCATGATATAACATGGGCTATCTCCGCAAGGAAACATGAGATCTGCAAACGTTATGGTTTTTTGGTCTTCGGGGAGGATGGGGAACATGAATATGTTTTTGTTTTTCGAATTTGAGCTCTATCTGAAATGACCACTTTTCATGCTCTAAGCAGTTTTTCCTAACAAATGCAAGATATAACATTGGCTATCTCCGCAAGGAAACATCAGATCTGCACAACTCATGGTTTTTTGGTCTTCGGGGAGGATGGGGAACATGAATATGTGATTGTTTTTTGAATTTGAGCTCTTTCTGCAATGGGCACTTTTCATACTATAAGCAGTTTTTCCTAACAAATGCATGATATAACATGGGCTATCTCCGCAAGGAAACATGAGATCTGCAAAAGTTATGGTTTTTTGTTCTTCGGGGAGGATGGGGAACATGAATATGTGTTTGTTTTTTGAATTTGACCTCTATCTGAAATGAGCACTTTTCATGCTCTTAGCAGTTTTTCCTAACAAATGCAAAATATAACATTGGCTATCTCCGCAAGGAAACATCAGATCTGCACAACTCATGGTTTTTTGGTCTTCGGGGAGGATGGGGAACATGAATATGTGATTGTTTTTCGAATTTGAGATCTTTCTGCAATGGGCACTTTTCATGCTATAAGCAGTTTTTCCTAACAAATGCAAGATATAACATTGGCTATCTCCGCAAGGAAACATCAGATCTGCACAACTCATGGTTTTTTGGTCTTCGGGGAGGATGGGGAACATGAATATGTGTTTGTTTTTCGAATTTGAGATCTTTCTGCAATGGGCACTTTTCATACTATAAGCAGTTTTTCCTAACAAATGCAAGCTATTACATTGGCAATCTCCGCAAGGAAACATCAGATCTGCTCAACTCATGGTTTTTTGGTCTTCGGGGAAGAGGGGGAACATGAATATGTTTTTGTTTTTCGAATTTGAGCTCTTTCTGCAATGAGCACTTTTCATGCTATAAGCACTTTTTCCTAACAAATGCAAGATATAACATTGGCTATCTCCGCAAGGAAACATCAGATCTGCACAACTCATGGTTTTTTGTTCTTCGGGGAGGCGGGGGAACATGAAAATGTGTTTGTTTTTCGAATTTGACCTCTATCTGAAATGGGCACTTTTCATGCTATAAAGCAGTTTTTCCTAACAAATGCAAGATATAACATGGGCTATCTCCGCAAGGAAACATGAGATCTGCAAAAGTTATGTTTTTTTGTTCTTCGGGGAGGATGGGGAACATGAATATGTGTTTGTTTTTCGAATTTGACCTCTATCTGAAATGAGCACTTTTCATGCTCTAAGCAGTTTTTCCTAACAAATGCAAGATATAACATTGGCTATCTCCGCAAGGAAACATCAGATCTGCACAACTCATGGTTTTTTGGTCTTCGGGGAGGATGGGGAACATGAATATGTGTTTGTTTTTCGAATTTGAGATCTTTCTGCAATGGGCACTTTTCATACTATAAGCAGTTTTTCCTAACAAATGCAAGATATAACATTGGCAATCTCCGCAAGGAAACATCAGATCTGCACAACTCATGGTTTTTTGGTCTTCGGGGAGGCTGGGGAACATGAAAATGTGTTTGTTTTTCGAATTTGACCTCTATCTGAATTGGGCACTTTTCATGCTATAAGCAGTTTTTCCTAACAAATGCAAGATATAACATGGGCTATCTCCGCAAGGAAACATGAGATCTGCAAAAGTTATGGTTTTTTGGTCTTCGGGGAGGATTTGGAACATGAATATGTGTTTGTTTTTCGAATTTGACCTCTATCTGAAATGAGCACTTTTCATGCTCTAAGCAGTTTTTCCTAACAAATGCAAGATATAACATGGGCTATCTCCGCAAGGAAACATGAGATCTGCAAACGTTATGGTTTTTTGGTCTTCGGGGAGGATGGGGAACATGAATATGTTTTTGTTTTTCGAATTTGAGCTCTATCTGAAATGACCACTTTTCATTCTCTAAGCAGTTTTTCCTAACAAATGCAAGATATAACATTGGCTATCTCCGCAAGGAAACATCAGATCTGCACAACTCATGGTTTTTTGGTCTTCGGGGAGGATGGGGAACATGAATATGTGTTTGTTTTTCGAATTTGAGATCTTTCTGCAATGGGCACTTTTCATACTATAAGCAGTTTTTCCTAACAAATGCAAGCTATTACATTGGCAATCTCCGCAAGGAAACATCAGATCTGCTCAACTCATGGTTTTTTGGTCTTCGGGGAGGAGGGGGAACATGAATATGTGTTTGTTTTTCGAATTTGAGCTCTTTCTGCAATGGGCACTTTTCATACTATAAGCAGTTTTTCCTAACAAATGCATGATATAACATGGGCTATCTCCGCAAGGAAACATGAGATCTGCAAACGTTATGGTTTTTTGGTCTTCGGGGAGGATGGGGAACATGAATATGTTTTTGTTTTTCGAATTTGAGCTCTATCTGAAATGACCACTTTTCATGCTCTAAGCAGTTTTTCCTAACAAATGCAAGATATAACATTGGCTATCTCCGCAAGGAAACATCAGATCTGCACAACTCATGGTTTTTTGGTCTTCGGGGAGGATGGGGAACATGAATATGTGATTGTTTTTTGAATTTGAGCTCTTTCTGCAATGGGCACTTTTCATACTATAAGCAGTTTTTCCTAACAAATGCATGATATAACATGGGCTATCTCCGCAAGGAAACATGAGATCTGCAAAAGTTATGGTTTTTTGTTCTTCGGGGAGGATGGGGAACATGAATATGTGTTTGTTTTTCGAATTTGACCTCTATCTGAAATGAGCACTTTTCATGCTCTTAGCAGTTTTTCCTAACAAATGCAAAATATAACATTGGCTATCTCCGCAAGGAAACATCAGATCTGCACAACTCATGGTTTTTTGGTCTTCGGGGAGGATGGGGAACATGAATATGTGATTGTTTTTCGAATTTGAGATCTTTCTGCAATGGGCACTTTTCATGCTATAAGCAGTTTTTCCTAACAAATGCAAGATATAACATTGGCTATCTCCGCAAGGAAACATCAGATCTGCACAACTCATGGTTTTTTGGTCTTCGGGGAGGATGGGGAACATGAATATGTGTTTGTTTTTCGAATTTGAGATCTTTCTGCAATGGGCACTTTTCATACTATAAGCAGTTTTTCCTAACAAATGCAAGCTATTACATTGGCAATCTCCGCAAGGAAACATCAGATCTGCTCAACTCATGGTTTTTTGGTCTTCGGGGAAGAGGGGGAACATGAATATGTTTTTGTTTTTCGAATTTGAGCTCTTTCTGCAATGAGCACTTTTCATGCTATAAGCACTTTTTCCTAACAAATGCAAGATATAACATTGGCTATCTCCGCAAGGAAACATCAGATCTGCACAACTCATGGTTTTTTGTTCTTCGGGGAGGCGGGGGAACATGAAAATGTGTTTGTTTTTCGAATTTGACCTCTATCTGAAATGGGCACTTTTCATGCTATAAAGCAGTTTTTCCTAACAAATGCAAGATATAACATGGGCTATCTCCGCAAGGAAACATGAGATCTGCAAAAGTTATGTTTTTTTGTTCTTCGGGGAGGATGGGGAACATGAATATGTGTTTGTTTTTCGAATTTGACCTCTATCTGAAATGAGCACTTTTCATGCTCTAAGCAGTTTTTCCTAACAAATGCAAGATATAACATTGGCTATCTCCGCAAGGAAACATCAGATCTGCACAACTCATGGTTTTTTGGTCTTCGGGGAGGATGGGGAACATGAATATGTGTTTGTTTTTCGAATTTGAGATCTTTCTGCAATGGGCACTTTTCATACTATAAGCAGTTTTTCCTAACAAATGCAAGATATAACATTGGCAATCTCCGCAAGGAAACATCAGATCTGCACAACTCATGGTTTTTTGGTCTTCGGGGAGGCTGGGGAACATGAAAATGTGTTTGTTTTTCGAATTTGACCTCTATCTGAATTGGGCACTTTTCATGCTATAAGCAGTTTTTCCTAACAAATGCAAGATATAACATGGGCTATCTCCGCAAGGAAACATGAGATCTGCAAAAGTTATGGTTTTTTGGTCTTCGGGGAGGATTTGGAACATGAATATGTGTTTGTTTTTCGAATTTGACCTCTATCTGAAATGAGCACTTTTCATGCTCTAAGCAGTTTTTCCTAACAAATGCAAGATATAACATGGGCTATCTCCGCAAGGAAACATGAGATCTGCAAACGTTATGGTTTTTTGGTCTTCGGGGAGGATGGGGAACATGAATATGTTTTTGTTTTTCGAATTTGAGCTCTATCTGAAATGACCACTTTTCATTCTCTAAGCAGTTTTTCCTAACAAATGCAAGATATAACATTGGCTATCTCCGCAAGGAAACATCAGATCTGCACAACTCATGGTTTTTTGGTCTTCGGGGAGGATGGGGAACATGAATATGTGATTGTTTTTTGAATTTGAGCTCTTTCTGCAATTGGCACTTTTCATGCTATAAGCAGTTTTTCCTAACAAATGCAAGATATAACATTGGCTATCTCCGTAAGGAAACATCAGATCTGCACAACTCATGGTTTTTTGGTCTTCGGGGAGGATGGGGAACATGAATATGTGTTTGTTTTTCGAATTTGAGATCTTTCTGCAATGGGCACTTTTCATACTATAAGCAGTTTTTCCTAACAAATGCAAGCTATTACATTGGCAATCTCCGCAAGGAAACATCAGATCTGCTCAACTCATGGTTTTTTGGTCTTCGGGGAGGAGGGGGAACATGAATATGTTTTTGTTTTTCGAATTTGAGCTCTTTCTGCAATGAGCACTTTTCATGCTATAAGCACTTTTTCCTAACAAATGCAAGATATAACATTGGCTATCTCCGCAAGGAAACATCAGATCTGCACAACTCATGGTTTTTTGTTCTTCGGGGAGGCGGGGGAACATGAAAATGTGTTTGTTTTTCGAATTTGACCTCTATCTGAAATGGGCACTTTTCATGCTATAAAGCAGTTTTTCCTAACAAATGCAAGATATAACATGGGCTATCTCCGCAAGGAAACATGAGATCTGCAAAAGTTATGTTTTTTTGTTCTTCGGGGAGGATGGGGAACATGAATATGTGTTTGTTTTTCGAATTTGACCTCTATCTGAAATGAGCACTTTTCATGCTCTAAGCAGTTTTTCCTAACAAATGCAAGATATAACATTGGCTATCTCCGCAAGGAAACATCAGATCTGCACAACTCATGGTTTTTTGGTCTTCGGGGAGGATGGGGAACATGAATATGTGTTTGTTTTTCGAATTTGAGATCTTTCTGCAATGGGCACTTTTCATACTATAAGCAGTTTTTCCTAACAAATGCAAGATATAACATTGGCAATCTCCGCAAGGAAACATCAGATCTGCACAACTCATGGTTTTTTGGTCTTCGGGGAGGCTGGGGAACATGAAAATGTGTTTGTTTTTCGAATTTGACCTCTATCTGAATTGGGCACTTTTCATGCTATAAGCAGTTTTTCCTAACAAATGCAAGATATAACATGGGCTATCTCCGCAAGGAAACATGAGATCTGCAAAAGTTATGGTTTTTTGGTCTTTGGGGAGGATTTGGAACATGAATATGTGTTTGTTTTTCGAATTTGACCTCTATCTGAAATGAGCACTTTTCATGCTCTAAGCAGTTTTTCCTAACAAATGCAAGATATAACATGGGCTATCTCCGCAAGGAAACATGAGATCTGCAAACGTTATGGTTTTTTGGTCTTCGGGGAGGATGGGGAACATGAATATGTTTTTGTTTTTCGAATTTGAGCTCTATCTGAAATGACCACTTTTCATGCTCTAAGCAGTTTTTCCTAACAAATGCAAGATATAACATTGGCTATCTCCGCAAGGAAACATCAGATCTGCACAACTCATGGTTTTTTGGTCTTCGGGGAGGATGGGGAACATGAATATGTGATTGTTTTTTGAATTTGAGCTCTTTCTGCAATGGGCACTTTTCATGCTATAAGCAGTTTTTCCTAACAAATGCAAGATATAACATTGGCTATCTCCGCAAGGAAACATCAGATCTGCACAACTCATGGTTTTTTGGTCTTCGGGGAGGATGGGGAACATGAATATGTGTTTGTTTTTCGAATTTGAGATCTTTCTGCAATGGGCACTTTTCATACTATAAGCAGTTTTTCCCAACAAATGCAAGCTATTACATTGGCAATCTCCGCAAGGAAACATCAGATCTGCTCAACTCATGGTTTTTTGGTCTTCGGGGAGGAGGGGGAACATGAATATGTTTTTGTTTTTCGAATTTGAGCTCTTTCTGCAATGAGCACTTTTCATGCTATAAGCACTTTTTCCTAACAAATGCAAGATATAACATTGGCTATCTCCGCAAGGAAACATCAGATCTGCACAACTCATGGTTTTTTGTTCTTCGGGGAGGCGGGGGAACATGAAAATGTGTTTGTTTTTCGAATTTGACCTCTATCTGAAATGGGCACTTTTCATGCTATAAAGCAGTTTTTCCTAACAAATGCAAGATATAACATGGGCTATCTCCGCAAGGAAACATGAGATCTGCAAAAGTTATGTTTTTTTGTTCTTCGGGGAGGATGGGGAACATGAATATGTGTTTGTTTTTCGAATTTGACCTCTATCTGAAATGAGCACTTTTCATGCTCTAAGCAGTTTTTCCTAACAAATGCAAGATATAACATTGGCTATCTCCGCAAGGAAACATCAGATCTGCACAACTCATGGTTTTTTGGTCTTCGGGGAGGATGGGGAACATGAATATGTGTTTGTTTTTCGAATTTGAGATCTTTCTGCAATGGGCACTTTTCATACTATAAGCAGTTTTTCCTAACAAATGCAAGATATAACATTGGCAATCTCCGCAAGGAAACATCAGATCTGCACAACTCATGGTTTTTTGGTCTTCGGGGAGGCTGGGGAACATGAAAATGTGTTTGTTTTTCGAATTTGACCTCTATCTGAATTGGGCACTTTTCATGCTATAAGCAGTTTTTCCTAACAAATGCAAGATATAACATGGGCTATCTCCGCAAGGAAACATGAGATCTGCAAAAGTTATGGTTTTTTGGTCTTCGGGGAGGATTTGGAACATGAATATGTGTTTGTTTTTCGAATTTGACCTCTATCTGAAATGAGCACTTTTCATGCTCTAAGCAGTTTTTCCTAACAAATGCAAGATATAACATGGGCTATCTCCGCAAGGAAACATGAGATCTGCAAACGTTATGGTTTTTTGGTCTTCGGGGAGGATGGGGAACATGAATATGTTTTTGTTTTTCGAATTTGAGCTCTTTCTGCAATGGGCACTTTTCATGCTATAAGCAGTTTTTCCTAACAAATGCAAGATATAACATTGGCTATCTCCGCAAGGAAACATCAGATCTGCACAACTCATGGTTTTTTGGTCTTCGGGGAGGATGTGGAACATGAATATGTGATTGTTTTTTGAATTTGAGCTCTTTCTGCAATGGGCACTTTTCATGCTATAAGCAGTTTTTCCTAACAAATGCAAGATATAACATTGGCTATCTCCGCAAGGAAACATCAGATCTGCACAACTCATGGTTTTTTGGTCTTCGGGGAGGATGGGGAACATGAATATGTGTTTGTTTTTCGAATTTGAGATCTTTCTGCAATGGGCACTTTTCATACTATAAGCAGTTTTTCCTAACAAATGCAAGCTATTACATTGGCAATCTCCGCAAGGAAACATCAGATCTGCTCAACTCATGGTTTTTTGGTCTTCGGGGAGGAGGGGGAACATGAATATGTTTTTGTTTTTCGAATTTGAGCTCTTTCTGCAATGAGCACTTTTCATGCTATAAGCACTTTTTCCTAACAAATGCAAGATATAACATTGGCTATCTCCGCAAGGAAACATCAGATCTGCACAACTCATGGTTTTTTGTTTTTCGGGGAGGCGGGGGAACATGAAAATGTGTTTGTTTTTCGAATTTGACCTCTATCTGAAATGGGCACTTTTCATGCTATAAAGCAGTTTTTCCTAACAAATGCAAGATATAACATGGGCTATCTCCGCAAGGAAACATGAGATCTGCAAAAGTTATGTTTTTTTGTTCTTCGGGGAGGATGGGGAACATGAATATGTGTTTGTTTTTCCAATTTGACCTCTATCTGAAATGAGCACTTTTCATGCTCTAAGCAGTTTTTCCTAACAAATGCAAGATATAACATTGGCTATCTCCGCAAGGAAACATCAGATCTGCACAACTCATGGTTTTTTGGTCTTCGGGGAGGATGGGGAACATGAATATGTGTTTGTTTTTCGAATTTGAGATCTTTCTGCAATGGGCACTTTTCATACTATAAGCAGTTTTTCCTAACAAATGCAAGATATAACATTGGCAATCTCCGCAAGGAAACATCAGATCTGCACAACTCATGGTTTTTTGGTCTTCGGGGAGGCTGGGGAACATGAAAATGTGTTTGTTTTTCGAATTTAACCTCTATCTGAATTGGGCACTTTTCATGCTATAAGCAGTTTTTCCTAACAAATGCAAGATATAACATGGGCTATCTCCGCAAGGAAACATCAGATCTGCACAACTCATGGTTTTTTGGTCTTCGGGGAGGATGGGGAACATGAATATGTGTTTGTTTTTCGAATTTGACCTCTATCTGAAATGAGCACTTTTCATGCTCTAAGCAGTTTTTCCTAACAAATGCAAGATATAACATGGGCTATCTCCGCAAGGAAACATGAGATCTGCAAACGTTATGGTTTTTTGGTCTTCGGGGAGGATGGGGAACATGAATATGTTTTTGTTTTTCGAATTTGAGCTCTATCTGAAATGACCACTTTTCATGCTATAAGCAGTTTTTCCTAACAAATGCAAGATATAACATTGGCAATCTCCGCAAGGAAACATCAGATCTGCACAACTCATGGTTTTTTGGTCTTCGGGGAGGCTGGGGAACATGAATATGTGATTGTTTTTTGAATTTGAGCTCTTTCTGCAATGGGCACTTTTCATGCTATAAGCAGTTTTTCCTAACAAATGCAAGATATAACATTGGCTATCTCCGCAAGGAAACATCAGATCTGCACAACTCATGGTTTTTTGGTCTTCGGGGAGGATGGGGAACATGAATATGTGTTTGTTTTTCGAATTTGAGATCTTTCTGCAATGGGCACTTTTCATACTATAAGCAGTTTTTCCCAACAAATGCAAGCTATTACATTGGCAATCTCCGCAAGGAAACATCAGATCTGCTCAACTCATGGTTTTTTGGTCTTCGGGGAGGAGGGGGAACATGAATATGTTTTTGTTTTTCGAATTTGAGCTCTTTCTGCAATGAGCACTTTTCATGCTATAAGCACTTTTTCCTAACAAATGCAAGATATAACATTGGCTATCTCCGCAAGGAAACATCAGATCTGCACAACTCATGGTTTTTTGTTCTTCGGGGAGGCGGGGGAACATGAAAATGTGTTTGTTTTTCGAATTTGACCTCTATCTGAAATGGGCACTTTTCATGCTATAAAGCAGTTTTTCCTAACAAATGCAAGATATAACATGGGCTATCTCCGCAAGGAAACATGAGATCTGCAAAAGTTATGTTTTTTTGTTCTTCGGGGAGGATGGGGAACATGAATATGTGTTTGTTTTTCGAATTTGACCTCTATCTGAAATGAGCACTTTTCATGCTCTAAGCAGTTTTTCCTAACAAATGCAAGATATAACATTGGCTATCTCCGCAAGGAATCATCAGATCTGCACAACTCATGGTTTTTTGGTCTTCGGGGAGGATGGGGAACATGAATATGTGTTTGTTTTTCGAATTTGAGATCTTTCTGCAATGGGCACTTTTCATACTATAAGCAGTTTTTCCTAACAAATGCAAGATATAACATTGGCAATCTCCGCAAGGAAACATCAGATCTGCACAACTCATGGTTTTTTGGTCTTCGGGGAGGCTGGGGAACATGAAAATGTGTTTGTTTTTCGAATTTGACCTCTATCTGAATTGGGCACTTTTCATGCTATAAGCAGTTTTTCCTAACAAATGCAAGATATAACATGGGCTATCTCCGCAAGGAAACATGAGATCTGCAAAAGTTATGGTTTTTTGGTCTTCGGGGAGGATTTGGAACATGAATATGTGTTTGTTTTTCGAATTTGACCTCTATCTGAAATGAGCACTTTTCATGCTCTAAGCAGTTTTTCCTAACAAATGCAAGATATAACATGGGCTATCTCCGCAAGGAAACATGAGATCTGCAAACGTTATGGTTTTTTGGTCTTTGGGGAGGATGGGGAACATGAATATGTTTTTGTTTTTCGAATTTGAGCTCTATCTGAAATGACCACTTTTCATGCTCTAAGCAGTTTTTCCTAACAAATGCAAGATATAACATTGGCTATCTCCGCAAGGAAACATCAGATCTGCACAACTCATGGTTTTTTGGTCTTCGGGGAGGATGGGGAACATGAATATGTGATTGTTTTTTGAATTTGAGCTCTTTCTGCAATGGGCACTTTTCATGCTATAAGCAGTTTTTCCTAACAAATGCAAGCTATAACATTGGCTATCTCCGCAAGGAAACATCAGATCTGCACAACTCATGGTTTTTTGGTCTTCGGGGAGGATGGGGAACATGAATATGTGTTTGTTTTTCGAATTTGAGATCTTTCTGCAATGGGCACTTTTCATACTATAAGCAGTTTTTCCTAACAAATGCAAGCTATTACATTGGCAATCTCCGCAAGGAAACATCAGATCTGCTCAACTCATGGTTTTTTGGTCTTCGGGGAGGAGGGGGAACATGAATATGTTTTTGTTTTTCGAATTTGAGCTCTTTCTGCAATGAGCACTTTTCATGCTATAAGCACTTTTTCCTAACAAATGCAAGATATAACATTGGCTATCTCCGCAAGGAAACATCAGATCTGCACAACTCATGGTTTTTTGTTCTTCGGGGAGGCGGGGGAACATGAAAATGTGTTTGTTTTTCGAATTTGACCTCTATCTGAAATGGGCACTTTTCATGCTATAAAGCAGTTTTTCCTAACAAATGCAAGATATAACATGGGCTATCTCCGCAAGGAAACATGAGATCTGCAAAAGTTATGTTTTTTTGTTCTTCGGGGAGGATGGGGAACATGAATATGTGTTTGTTTTTCCAATTTGACCTCTATCTGAAATGAGCACTTTTCATGCTCTAAGCAGTTTTTCCTAACAAATGCAAGATATAACATTGGCTATCTCCGCAAGGAAACATCAGATCTGCACAACTCATGGTTTTTTGGTCTTCGGGGAGGATGGGGAACATGAATATGTGTTTGTTTTTCGAATTTGAGATCTTTCTGCAATGGGCACTTTTCATACTATAAGCAGTTTTTCCTAACAAATGCAAGATATAACATTGGCAATCTCCGCAAGGAAACATCAGATCTGCACAACTCATGGTTTTTTGGTCTTCGGGGAGGCTGGGGAACATGAAAATGTGTTTGTTTTTCGAATTTAACCTCTATCTGAATTGGGCACTTTTCATGCTATAAGCAGTTTTTCCTAACAAATGCAAGATATAACATGGGCTATCTCCGCAAGGAAACATGAGATCTGCAAAAGTTATGGTTTTTTGGTCTTCGGGGAGGATTTGGAACATGAATATGTGTTTGTTTTTCGAATTTGACCTCTATCTGAAATGAGCACTTTTCATGCTCTAAGCAGTTTTTCCTAACAAATGCAAGATATAACATGGGCTATCTCCGCAAGGAAACATGAGATCTGCAAACGTTATGGTTTTTTGGTCTTCGGGGAGGATGGGGAACATGAATATGTTTTTGTTTTTCGAATTTGAGCTCTTTCTGCAATGGGCACTTTTCATGCTATAAGCAGTTTTTCCTAACAAATGCAAGATATAACATTGGCTATCTCCGCAAGGAAACATCAGATCTGCACAACTCATGGTTTTTTGGTCTTCGGGGAGGATGGGGAACATGAAAATGTGTTTGTTTTTCGAATTTGACCTCTATCTGAAATGGGCACTTTTCATGCTTATAAGCAGTTTTTCCTAACAAATGCAAGATATAACATGGGATATCTCCGCAAGGAAACATGAGATCTGCAAAAGTTATGGTTTTTTGGTCTTCGTGGAGGATGGGGAACATGAATATGTGTTTGTTTTTTGAATTTGACCTCTATCTGAAATGAGCACTTTTCATGCTCTAAGCAGTTTTTCCTAACAAATGCAAGATATAACATTGGCTATCTCCGCAAGGAAACATCAGATCTGCACAACTCATGGTTTTTTGGTCTTCGGGGAGGATGGGGAACATGAATATGTGTTTGTTTTTCGAATTTGAGATCTTTCTGCAATGGGCACTTTTCATACTATAAGCAGTTTTTCCTAACAAATGCAAGATATAACATGGGCTATCTCCGCAAGGAAACATGAGATCTGCAAACGTTATGGTTTTTTGGTCTTCGGGGAGGATGGGGAACATGAATATGTTTTTGTTTTTCGAATTTGAGCTCTATCTGAAATGACCACTTTTCATGCTCTAAGCAGTTTTTCCTAACAAATGCAAGATATAACATTGGCTATCTCCGCAAGGAAACATCAGATCTGCAAAACTCATGGTTTTTTGGTCTTCGGGGAGGATGGGGAACATGAATATGTGATTGTTTTTCGAATTTGAGCTCTTTCTGCAATGGGCACTTTTCATACTATAAGCAGTTTTTCCTAACAAATGCAAGATATAACATGGGCTATCTCCGCAAGGAAACATGAGATCTGCAAAAGTTATGGTTTTTTGTTCTTCGGGGAGGATGGGGAACATGAATATGTGTTTGTTTTTCGAATTTGACCTCTATCTGAAATGAGCACTTTTCATGCTCTAAGCAGTTTTTCCTAACAAATGCAAAATATAACATTGGCTATCTCCGCAAGGAAACATCAGATCTGCACAACTCATGGTTTTTTGGTCTTCGGGGAGGATGGGGAACATGAATATGTGATTGTTTTTCGAATTTGAGATCTTTCTGCAATGGGCACTTTTCATGCTATAAGCAGTTTTTCCTAACAAATGCAAGATATAACATTGGCTATCTCCGCAAGGAAACATCAGATCTGCACAACTCATGGTTTTTTGGTCTTCGGGGAGGATGGGGAACATGAATATGTGTTTGTTTTTCGAATTTGAGATCTTTCTGCAATGGGCACTTTTCATACTATAAGCAGTTTTTCCTAACAAATGCAAGCTATTACATTGGCAATCTCCGCAAGGAAACGTCAGATCTGCTCAACTCATGGTTTTTTTGGTCTTCGGGGAGGAGGGGGAACATGAATATGTGTTTGTTTTTCGAATTTGAGCTCTTTCTGCAATGGGCACTTTTCATACTATAAGCAGTTTTTCCTAACAAATGCATGATATAACATGGGCTATCTCCGCAAGGAAACATGAGATCTGCAAACGTTATGGTTTTTTGGTCTTCGGGGAGGATGGGGAACATGAATATGTTTTTGTTTTTCGAATTTGAGCTCTATCTGAAATGACCACTTTTCATGCTCTAAGCAGTTTTTCCTAACAAATGCAAGATATAACATTGGCTATCTCCGCAAGGAAACATCAGATCTGCACAACTCATGGTTTTTTGGTCTTCGGGGAGGATGGGGAACATGAATATGTGATTGTTTTTCGAATTTGAGCTCTTTCTGCAATGGGCACTTTTCATACTATAAGCAGTTTTTCCTAACAAATGCAAGATATAACATGGGCTATCTCCGCAAGGAAACATGAGATCTGCAAAAGTTATGGTTTTTTGTTCTTCGGGGAGGATGGGGAACATGAATATGTGTTTGTTTTTCGAATTTGACCTCTATCTGAAATGAGCACTTTTCATGCTCTAAGCAGTTTTTCCTAACAAATGCAAAATATAACATTGGCTATCTCCGCAAGGAAACATCAGATCTGCACAACTCATGGTTTTTTGGTCTTCGGGGAGGCTGCGGAACATGAATATGTGTTTGTTTTTCGAATTTGAGATCTTTCTGCAATGGGCACTTTTCATACTATAAGCAGTTTTTCCTAACAAATGCAAGATATAACATTGGCAATCTCCGCAAGGAAACATCAGATCTGCAAAACTCATGGTTTTTTGGTCTTCGGGGAGGATGGGGAACATGAATATGTGATTGTTTTTCGAATTTGAGCTCTTTCTGCAATGGGCACTTTTCATACTATAAGCAGTTTTTCCTAACAAATGCAAGATATAACATGGGCTATCTCCGCAAGGAAACATGAGATCTGCAAAAGTTATGGTTTTTTGTTCTTCGGGGAGGATGGGGAACATGAATATGTGTTTGTTTTTCGAATTTGACCTCTATCTGAAATGAGCACTTTTCATGCTCTAAGCAGTTTTTCCTAACAAATGCAAAATATAACATTGGCTATCTCCGCAAGGAAACATCAGATCTGCACAACTCATGGTTTTTTGGTCTTCGGGGAGGATGGGGAACATGAATATGTGATTGTTTTTCGAATTTGAGATCTTTCTGCAATGGGCACTTTTCATGCTATAAGCAGTTTTTCCTAACAAATGCAAGATATAACATTGGCTATCTCCGCAAGGAAACATCAGATCTGCACAACTCATGGTTTTTTGGTCTTCGGGGAGGATGGGGAACATGAATATGTGTTTGTTTTTCGAATTTGAGATCTTTCTGCAATGGGCACTTTTCATACTATAAGCAGTTTTTCCTAACAAATGCAAGCTATTACATTGGCAATCTCCGCAAGGAAACGTCAGATCTGCTCAACTCATGGTTTTTTTGGTCTTCGGGGAGGAGGGGGAACATGAATATGTGTTTGTTTTTCGAATTTGAGCTCTTTCTGCAATGGGCACTTTTCATACTATAAGCAGTTTTTCCTAACAAATGCAAGATATAACATGGGCTATCTCCGCAAGGAAACATGAGATCTGCAAAAGTTATGGTTTTTTGTTCTTCGGGGAGGATGGGGAACATGAATATGTGTTTGTTTTTCGAATTTGACCTCTATCTGAAATGAGCACTTTTCATGCTCTAAGCAGTTTTTCCTAACAAATGCAAAATATAACATTGGCTATCTCCGCAAGGAAACATCAGATCTGCACAACTCATGGTTTTTTGGTCTTCGGGGAGGATGGGGAACATGAATATGTGATTGCTTTTCGAATTTGAGATCTTTCTGCAATGGGCACTTTTAATGCTATAAGCAGTTTTTCCTAACAAATGCAAGATATAACATTGGCTATCTCCGCAAGGAAACATCAGATCTGCACAACTCATGGTTTTTTGGTCTTCGGGGAGGATGGGGAACATGAATATGTGTTTGTTTTTCGAATTTGAGATCTTTCTGCAATGGGCACTTTTCATACTATAAGCAGTTTTTCCTAACAAATGCAAGCTATTACATTGGCAATCTCCGCAAGGAAACATCAGATCTGCTCAACTCATGGTTTTTTGGTCTTCGGGGAGGAGGGGGAACATGAATATGTGTTTGTTTTTCGAATTTGAGCTCTTTCTGCAATGGGCACTTTTCATACTATAAGCAGTTTTTCCTAACAAATGCATGATATAACATGGGCTATCTCCGCAAGGAAACATGAGATCTGCAAACGTTATGGTTTTTTGGTCTTCGGGGAGGATGGGGAACATGAATATGTTTTTGTTTTTCGAATTTGAGCTCTATCTGAAATGACCACTTTTCATGCTCTAAGCAGTTTTTCCTAACAAATGCAAGATATAACATTGGCTATCTCCGCAAGGAAACATCAGATCTGCACAACTCATGGTTTTTTGGTCTTCGGGGAGGATGGGGAACATGAATATGTGATTGTTTTTTGAATTTGAGCTCTTTCTGCAATGGGCACTTTTCATACTATAAGCAGTTTTTCCTAACAAATGCATGATATAACATGGGCTATCTCCGCAAGGAAACATGAGATCTGCAAAAGTTATGGTTTTTTGTTCTTCGGGGAGGATGGGGAACATGAATATGTGTTTGTTTTTCGAATTTGACCTCTATCTGAAATGAGCACTTTTCATGCTCTTAGCAGTTTTTCCTAACAAATGCAAAATATAACATTGGCTATCTCCGCAAGGAAACATCAGATCTGCACAACTCATGGTTTTTTGGTCTTCGGGCAGGATGGGGAACATGAATATGTGATTGTTTTTCGAATTTGAGATCTTTCTGCAATGGGCACTTTTCATGCTATAAGCAGTTTTTCCTAACAAATGCAAGATATAACATTGGCTATCTCCGCAAGGAAACATCAGATCTGCACAACTCATGGTTTTTTGGTCTTCGGGGAGGATGGGGAACATGAATATGTGTTTGTTTTTCGAATTTGAGATCTTTCTGCAATGGGCACTTTTCATACTATAAGCAGTTTTTCCTAACAAATGCAAGCTATTACATTGGCAATCTCCGCAAGGAAACATCAGATCTGCTCAACTCATGGTTTTTTGGTCTTCGGGGAGGAGGGGGAACATGAATATGTGTTTGTTTTTCGAATTTGAGCTCTTTCTGCAATGGGCACTTTTCATACTATAAGCAGTTTTTCCTAACAAATGCATGATATAACATGGGCTATCTACGCAAGGAAACATGAGATCTGCAAACGTTATGGTTTTTTGGTCTTCGGGGAGGATGGGGAACATGAATATGTTTTTGTTTTTCGAATTTGAGCTCTTTCTGCAATGAGCACTTTTCATGCTATAAGCACTTTTTCCTAACAAATGCAAGATATAACATTGGCTATCTCCGCAAGGAAACATCAGATCTGCACAACTCATGGTTTTTTTTTCTTCGGGGAGGCGGGGGAACATGAAAATGTGTTTGTTTTTCGAATTTGACCTCTATCTGAAATGGGCACTTTTCATGCTATAAAGCAGTTTTTCCTAACAAATGCAAGATATAACATGGGCTATCTCCGCAAGGAAACATGAGATCTGCAAAAGTTATGTTTTTTTGTTCTTCGGGGAGGATGGGGAACATGAATATGTGTTTGTTTTTCGAATTTGACCTCTATCTGAAATGAGCACTTTTAATGCTCTAAGCAGTTTTTCCTAACAAATGCAAGATATAACATTGGCTATCTCCGCAAGGAAACATCAGATCTGCACAACTCATGGTTTTTTGGTCTTTGTGGAGGATGGGGAACATGAATATGTGATTGTTTTTTGAATTTGAGTTCTTTCTGCAATGGGCACTTTTCATACTATAAGCAGTTTTTCCTAACAAATGCAAGATATAACATGGGCTATCTCCGCAAGGAAACATGAGATCTGCAAACGTTATGGTTTTTTGGTCTTCGGGGAGGATGGGGAACATGAATATGTTTTTGTTTTTCGAATTTGAGCTCTTTCTGCAATGGGCACTTTTCATGCTATAAGCAGTTTTTCCTAACAAATGCAAGATATAACATTGGCTATCTCCGCAAGGAAACATCAGATCTGCACAACTCATGGTTTTTTGGTCTTCGGGGAGGATGGGGAACATGAATATGTGTTTGTTTTTCGAATTTGAGATCTTTCTGCAATGGGCACTTTTCATACTATAAGCAGTTTTTCCTAACAAATGCAAGATATAACATTGGCAATCTCCGCAAGGAAACATCAGATCTGCACAACTCATGGTTTTTTGGTCTTCGGGGAGGCTGGGGAACATGAAAATGTGTTTGTTTTTCGAATTTGACCTCTATCTGAATTGGGCACTTTTCATGCTATAAGCAGTTTTTCCTAACAAATGCAAGATATAACATGGGCTATCTCCGCAAGGAAACATGAGATCTGCAAAAGTTATGGTTTTTTGGTCTTCGGGGAGGATGGGGAACATGAATATGTGTTTGTTTTTCGAATTTGACCTCTATCTGAAATGAGCACTTTTCATGCTCTAAGCAGTTTTTCCTAACAAATGCAAGATATAACATTGGCTATCTCCGCAAGGAAACATCAGATCTGCACAACTCATGGTTTTTTGGTCTTCGGGGAGGAGGGGGAACATGAATATGTGTTTGTTTTTCGAATTTGAGCTCTTTCTGCAATGGGCACTTTTCATACTATAAGCAGTTTTTCCTAACAAATGCATGATATAACATGGGCTATCTCCGCAAGGAAACGAGATCTGCAAACGTTATGGTTTTTTGGTCTTCGGGGAGGATGGGGAACATGAATATGTTTTTGTTTTTCGAATTTGAGCTCTATCTGAAATGACCACTTTTCATGCTCTAAGCAGTTTTTCCTAACAAATGCAAGATATAACATTGGCTATCTCCGCAAGGAAACATCAGATCTGCACAACTCATGGTTTTTTGGTCTTCGGGGAGGATGGGGAACATGAATATGTGATTGTTTTTTGAATTTGAGCTCTTTCTGCAATGGGCACTTTTCATACTATAAGCAGTTTTTCCTAACAAATGCATGATATAACATGGGCTATCTCCGCAAGGAAACATGAGATCTGCAAAAGTTATGGTTTTTTGTTCTTCGGGGAGGATGGGGAACATGAATATGTGTTTGTTTTTCGAATTTGACCTCTATCTGAAATGAGCACTTTTCATGCTCTTAGCAGTTTTTCCTAACAAATGCAAAATATAACATTGGCTATCTCCGCAAGGAAACATCAGATCTGCACAACTCATGGTTTTTTGGTCTTCGGGGAGGATGGGGAACATGAATATGTGATTGTTTTTCGAATTTGAGATCTTTCTGCAATGGGCACTTTTCATGCTATAAGCAGTTTTTCCTAACAAATGCAAGATATAACATTGGCTATCTCCGCAAGGAAACATCAGATCTGCACAACTCATGGTTTTTTGGTCTTCGGGGAGGATGGGGAACATGAATATGTGTTTGTTTTTCGAATTTGAGATCTTTCTGCAATGGGCACTTTTCATACTATAAGCAGTTTTTCCTAACAAATGCATGATATAACATGGGCTATCTACGCAAGGAAACATGAGATCTGCAAACGTTATGGTTTTTTGGTCTTCGGGGAGGATGGGGAACATGAATATGTTTTTGTTTTTCGAATTTGAGCTCTTTCTGCAATGAGCACTTTTCATGCTATAAGCACTTTTTCCTAACAAATGCAAGATATAACATTGGCTATCTCCGCAAGGAAACATCAGATCTGCACAACTCATGGTTTTTTGTTCTTCGGGGAGGCGGGGGAACATGAAAATGTGTTTGTTTTTCGAATTTGAGCTCTTTCTGCAATGGGCACTTTTCATACTATAAGCAGTTTTTCCTAACAAATGCAAGATATAACATGGGCTATCTCCGCAAGGAAACATCAGATCTGCACAACTCATGGTTTTTTGGTCTTCGGGGAGGAGGGGGAACATGAAAATGTGTTTGTTTTTCGAATTTGACCTCTATCTGAAATGGGCACTTTTCATGCTATAAGCAGTTTTTCCTAACAAATGCAAGATATAACATGGGCTATCTCCGCAAGGAAACATGAGATCTGCAAAAGTTATGGTTTTTTGGTCTTCGGAGAGGATGGGGAACATGAATATGTGTTTGTTTTTCGAATTTGACCGCTATCTGAAATGAGCACATTTCATGCTCTAAGCAGTTTTTCCTAACAAATGTAAGATATAACATTGGCTATCTCCACAAGGAAACATCAGATCTGCACAACTCATGGTTTTTTGGTCTTCGGGAAGGATGTGGAACATGAATATGTGATTGTTTTTCGAATTTGAGCTCTTTCTGCAATGGGCACTTTTCATACTATAAGCAGTTTTTCCTAACAAATGCAAGATATAACATGGGCTATCTCCGCAAGGAAACATCAGATCTGCACAACTCATGGTTTTTTGGTCTTCGGGGAGGATGGGGAACATGAAAATGTGTTTGTTTTTCGAATTTGACCTCTATCTGAAATTAGCACTTTTCATGCTCTAAGCAGTTTTTCCTAACAAATGCAAGATATAACATTGGCTATCTCCGCAAGGAAACATCAGATCTGCACAACTCATGGTTTTTTGGTCTTCGGGGAGGAGGGGGAACATGAATATGTGTTTGTTTTTCGAATTTGAGATCTTTCTGCAATGGGCACTTTTCACACTATAAGCAGTTTTTCCTAACAAATGCAAGATTTAACATTGGCTATCTCCGCAAGGAAACATCAGATCTGCTCAACCCATGGTTTTTTGGTCTTCGGGGTGGAGGGGGAACATGAATATGTGTTTGTTTTTCGAATTTGAGCTCTTTCTGCAATGGGCACTTTTCATACTATAAGCAGTTTTTCCTAACAAATGCAAGATATAACATGGGCTATCTCCGCAAGGAAACATGAGATCTGCAAATGTTATGGTTTTTTGGTCTTCGGGGAGGATGGGGAACATGAATATGTTTTTGTTTTTCGAATTTGAGCTCTATCTGAAATGAGCACTTTTCATGCTCTAAGCAGTTTTTCCTAACAAATGCAAGATATAACATTGGCTATCTCCGCAAGGAAACATCAGATCTGCACAACTCATGGTTTTTTGGTCTTCGGGAAGGATGGGGAACATGAATATGTGATTGTTTTTCGAATTTGAGCTCTTTCTGCAATGGGCACTTTTCATACTATAAGCAGTTTTTCCTAACAAATGCAAGATATAACATGGGCTATCTCCGCAAGGAAACATCAGATCTGCACAACTCATGGTTTTTTGGTCTTCGGGGAGGATGGGGAACATGAAAATGTGTTTGTTTTTCGAATTTGACCTCTATCTGAAATGGGCACTTTTCATGCTATAAGCAGTTTTTCCTAACAAATGCAAGATATAACATGGGATATCTCTGCAAGGAAACATGAGATCTGCAAAAGTTATGGTTTTTGGGTCTTCGGGGAGGATGGGAAACATGAATATGTGTTTGTTTTTCGAATTTGACCTCTATCTGAAATTAGCACTTTTCATGCTGTAAGCAGTTTTTCCTAACAAATGCAAGATATAACATTGGCTATCTCCGCAAGGAAACATCAGATCTGCACAACTCATGGTTTTTTGGTCTTCGGGGAGGAGGGGGAACATGAATATGTGTTTGTTTTTCGAATTTGAGATCTTTCTGCAATGGGCACTTTTCATACTATAAGCAGTTTTTCCTAACAAATGCAAGATATAACATTGGCTATCTCCGCAAGGAAACATCAGATCTGCACAACTCATGGTTTTTTGGTCTTCGGGGAGGAGGGGGAACATGAATATGTGTTTGTTTTTCGAATTTGAGCTCTTTCTGCAATGGGCACTTTTCATACTATAAGCAGTTTTTCCTAACAAATGCAAGATATAACATGGGCTATCTCCGCAAGGAAACATCAGATCTGCAAACGTTATGGTTTTTTGGTCTTCGGGGAGGATGGGGAACATGAATATGTTTTTGTTTTTCGAATTTGAGCTCTTTCTGCAATGGGCACTTTTCATGCTATAAGCACTTTTTCCTAACAAATGCAAGATATAACATGGGATATCTCCGCAAGGAAACATGAGATCTGCAAAAGTTATGGTTTTTTGGTCTTCGGGGAGGATGGGGAACATGAATATGTGTTTGTTTTTCGAATTTGAGCTCTATCTGAAATGAGCACTTTTCATGCTCTAAGCAGTTTTTCCTAACAAATGCAAGATATAACATTGGGTATCTCCGCAAGGAAACATCAGATCTGCACAAATCATGGTTTTTTGGTCTTCGGGGAGGATGGGGAACATGAATATGTGATTGTTTTTCGAATTTGAGATCTTTCTGCAATGGGCACTTTTCATACTATAAGCAGTTTTTCCTAACAAATGCAAGATATAACATGGGCTATCTCCGCAAGGAAACATGAGATCTGCAAAAGTTATGGTTTTTTGTTCTTCGGGGAGGATGGGGAACATGAATATGTGTTTGTTTTTCGAATTTGACCTCTATCTGAAATGAGCACTTTTCATGCTCTAAGCAGTTTTTCCTAACAAATGCAAGATATAACATTGGCTATCTCCGCAAGGAAACATCAGATCTGCACAACTCATGGTTTTTTGGTCTTCGGGGAGGAAGGGGAACATGAATATGTGATTGTTTTTCGAATTTGAGCTCTTTCTGCAATGGGCACTTTTCATGCTATAAGCAGTTTTTCCTAACAAATGCAAGATATAACATTGGCAATCTCCGCAAGGAAACATCAGATCTGCACAACTCATGGTTTTTTGGTCTTCGGGGAGGCTGCGGAACATGAAAATCTGTTTGTTTTTCGAATTTGAGATCTTTCTGCAATGGGCACTTTTCATACTATAAGCAGTTTTTCCTAACAAATGCAAGATATAACATGGGCTATCTCCGCAAGGAAACATGAGATCTGCAAAAGTTATGGTTTTTTGTTCTTCGGGGAGGATGGGGAACATGAATATGTGTTTGTTTTTCGAATTTGAGCTCTATCTGAAATGAGCACTTTTCATGCTCTAAGCAGTTTTTCCTAACAAATGCAAGATATAACATTGGCTATCTCCGCAAGGAAACATGAGATCTGCAAAAGTTATGGTTTTTTGGTCTTCGGGGAGGATGGGGAACATGAATATGTGATTGTTTTTCGAATTTGAGCTCTATCTGCAATGGGCACTTTTCATACTATAAGCAGTTTTTCCTAACAAATGCAAGATATAACATGGGCTATCTCCGCAAGGAAACATGAGATCTGCAAACGTTATGGTTTTTTGGTCTTCGGGGAGGATGGGGAACATGAATATGTTTTTGTTTTTTGAATTTGAGCTCTTTCTGCAATGGGCACTTTTCATGCTATAAGCAGTTTTTCCTAACAAATGCAAGATATAACATTGGCAATCTCCGCAAGGAAACATCAGATCTGCACAACTCATGGTTTTTTGGTCTTCGGGGAGGATGGGGAACATGAATATGTGTTTGTTTTTCGAATTTGAGCTCTATCTGAAATGAGCACTTTTCATGCTCTAAGCAGTTTTTCCTAACAAATGCAACATATAACATTGGCTATCTCCACAAGGAAACATGAGATCTGCACAACTCATGGTTTTTTGGTCTTCGGGGAGGATGGGGAACATGAATATGTGATTGTTTTTCGAATTTGAGATCTTTCTGCAATGGGCACTTTTCATACTATAAGCAGTTTTTCCTAACAAATGCAAGATATAACATGGGCTATCTCCGCAAGGAAACATGAGATCTGCAAAAGTTATGGTTTTTTTTTCTTCGGGGAGGATGGGGAACATGAATATGTGTTTGTTTTTCGAATTTGAGCTCTATCTGAAATGAGCACTTTTCATGCTCTAAGCAGTTTTTCCTAACAAATGCAAGATATAACATTGGCTATCTCCGCAAGGAAACATGAGATCTGCAAAAGTTATGGTTTTTTGGTCTTCGGGGAGGATGGGGAACATGAATATGTGATTGTTTTTCGAATTTGAGCTCTTTCTGCAATGGGCACTTTTCATACTATAAGCAGTTTTTCCTAACAAATGCAAGATATAACATGGGCTATCTCCGCAAGGAAACATGAGATCTGCAAACGTTATGGTTTTTTGGTCTTCGGGGAGGATGGGGAACATGAATATGTTTTTGTTTTTTGAATTTGAGCTCTTTCTGCAATGGGCACTTTTCATGCTATAAGCAGTTTTTCCTAACAAATGCAAAATATAACATTGGCAATCTCCGCAAGGAAACATCAGATCTGCACAACTCATGGTTTTTTGGTCTTCGGGGAGGCTGGGGAACATGAAAATCTGTTTGTTTTTCGAATTTGACCTCTATCTGAAATGGGCACTTTTCATGCTATAAGCAGTTTTTCCTAACAAATGCAAGATATAACATTGGCTATCTCCGCAAGGAAACATGAGATCTGCAAAAGTTATGGTTTTTTGGTCTTCGGGGAGGATGGGGAACATGAACATGTGTTTCTTTTTCGAATTTGAGCTCTTTCTGCAATGGGCACTTTTCATACTATAAGCAGTTTTTCCTAACAAATGCAAGATATAACATGGGCTATCTCCGCAAGGAAACATGAGATCTGCAAAAGTTATGGTTTTTTGTTCTTCGGGGAGGATGGGGAACATGAATATGTGTTTGTTTTTCGAATTTGACCTCTATCTGAAATGAGCACTTTTCATGCTCTAAGCAGTTTTTCCTAACAAATGCAAGATATAACATTGGCTATCTCCGCAAGGAAACATGAGATCTGCACAACTCATGGTTTTTTGGTCTTCGGGGAGGATGGGGAACATGAATATGTGATTGTTTTATGAATTTGAGCTCTTTCTGCAATGGGCACTTTTCATACTATAAGCAGTTTTTCCTTACAAATGCAAGATATAACATGGGCTATCTCCGCAAGGAAACATGAGATCTGCAAACGTTATGGTTTTTTGGTCTTCGGGGAGGATGGGGAACATGAATATGTTTTTGTTTTTTGAATTTGAGCTCTTTCTGCAATGGGCACTTTTCATGCTATAAGCAGTTTTTCCTAACAAATGCAAGATATAACATTGGCAATCTCCGCAAGGAAACATCAGATCTGCACAACTCATGGTTTTTTGGTCTTCGGGGAGGCTGCGGAACATGAAAATCTGTTTGTTTTTCGAATTTGACCTCTATCTGAAATGGGCACTTTTCATGCTATAAGCAGTTTTTCCTAACAAATGCAAGATATAACATGGGCTATCTCCGCAAGGAAACATGAGATCTGCAAAAGTTATGGTTTTTTGGTCTTCGGGGAGGATGGGGAACATGAATATGTGTTTCTTTTTCGAATTTGAGCTCTTTCTGCAATGGGCACTTTTCATACTATAAGCAGTTTTTCCTAACAAATGCAAGATATAACATGGGCTATCTCCGCAAGGAAACATGAGATCTGCAAAAGTTATGGTTTTTTGGTCTTCGGGGAGGATGGGGAACATGAATATGTGACTGTTTTTCGAATTTGAGCTCTTTCTGCAATGGGCACTTTTCATACTATAAGCAGTTTTTCCTAACAAATGCAAGATATAACATGGGCTATCTCCGCAAGGAAACATGAGATCTGCAAACGTTACGGTTTTTTGGTCTTCGGGGAGGATGGGGAACATGAATATGTTTTTGTTTTTTGAATTTGAGCTCTTTCTGCAATGGGCACTTTTCATGCTATAAGCAGTTTTTCCTAACAAATGCAAGATATAACATTGGCAATCTCCGCAAGGAAACATCAGATCTGCAGAACTCATGGTTTTTTGGTCTTCGGGGAGGCTGGGGAACATGAAAATCTGTTTGTTTTTCGAATTTGACCTCTATCTGAAATGGGCACTATTCATGCTATAAGCAGTTTTTGCTAACAAATGCAAGATATAACATTGGCTATCTCCGCAAGGAAACATGAGATCTGCAAAAGTTATGGTTTTTTGATCTTCGGGGAGGATGGGGAACATGAATATGTGTTTCTTTTTCGAATTTGAGCTCTTTCTGCAATGGGCACTTTTCATACTATAAGCAGTTTTTCCTAACAAATGCAAGATATAACATGGGCTATCTCTGCAAGGAAACATGAGATCTGCAAAAGTTATGGTTTTTTGTTCTTCGGGGAGGATGGGGAACATGAATATGTGTTTGTTTTTCGAATTTGAGCTCTATCTGAAATGAGCACTTTTCATGCTCTAAGCAGTTTTTCCTAACAAATGCAAGATATAACATTGGCTATCTCCGCAAGGAAACATGAGATCTGCACAACTCATGGTTTTTTGGTCTTCGGGGAGGATGGGGAACATGAATATGTGATTGTTTTTCGAATTTGAGCTCTTTCTGCAATGGGCACTTTTCATACTATAAGCAGTTTTTCCTTCCAAATGCAAGATATAACATGGGCTATCTCCGCAAGGAAACATGAGATCTGCAAACGTTATGGTTTTTTGGTCTTCGGGGAGGATGGGGAACATGAATATGTTTTTGTTTTTTGAATTTGAGCTCTTTCTGCAATGGGCACTTTTCATGCTATAAGCAGTTTTTCCTAACAAATGCAAGATATAACATTGGCAATCTCCGCAAGGAAACATCAGATCTGCACAACTCATGGTTTTTTGGTCTTCGGGGAGGCTGCGGAACATGAAAATCTGTTTGTTTTTCGAATTTGACCTCTATCTGAAATGGGCACTTTTCATGCTATAAGCAGTTTTTCCTAACAAATGCAAGATATAACATGGGCTATCTCCACAAGGAAACATGAGATCTGCAAAAGTTATGGTTTTTTGGTCTTCGGGGAGGATGGGGAACATGAATATGTGTTTCTTTTTCGAATTTGAGCTCTTTCTGCAATGGGCACTTTTCATACTATAAGCAGTTTTTCCTAACAAATGCAAGATATAACATGGGCTATCTCCGCAAGGAAACATGAGATCTGCAAAAGTTATGGTTTTTTGGTCTTCGGGGAGGATGGGGAACATGAATATGTGATTGTTTTTCGAATTTGAGCTCTTTCTGCAATGGGCACTTTTCATACTATAAGCAGTTTTTCCTAACAAATGCAAGATATAACATGGGCTATCTCCGCAAGGAAACATGAGATCTGCAAACGTTATGGTTTTTTGGTCTTCGGGGAGGATGGGGAACATGAATATGTTTTTGTTTTTTGAATTTGAGCTCTTTCTGCAATGGGCACTTTTCATGCTATAAGCACTTTTTCCTAACAAATGCAAGATATAACATGGGATATCTCCGCAAGGAAACATGAGATCTGCAAAAGTTATGGTTTTTTGGTCTTCGGGGAGGATGGGGAACATGAATATGTGTTTGTTTTTCGAATTTGAGCTCTATCTGAAATGAGCACTTTTCATGCTCTAAGCAGTTTTTCCTAACAAATGCAACATATAACATTGGCTATCTCCGCAAGGAAACATCAGATCTGCACAACTCATGGTTTTTTGGTCTTCGGGGAGGATGGGGAACATGAATATGTGATTGTTTTTCGAATTTGAGATCTTTCTGCAATGGGCACTTTTCATACTATAAGCAGTTTTTTCTAACAAATGCAAGATATAACATGGGCTATCTCCGCAAGGAAACATGTGATCTGCAAAAGTTATGGTTTTTTGTTCTTCGGGGAGGATGGGGAACATGAATATGTGTTTGTTTTTCGAATTTGAGCTCTATCTGAAATGAGCACTTTTCATGCTCTAAGCAGTTTTTCCTAACAAATGCAAGATATAACATTGGCTATCTCCGCAAGGAAACATGAGATCTGCACAACTCATGGTTTTTTGGTCTTCGGGGAGGATGGGGAACATGAATATGTGATTGTTTTTCGAATTTGAGCTCTTTCTGCAATGGGCACTTTTCATACTATAAGCAGTTTTTCCTAACAAATGCAAGATATAACATGGGCTATCTCCGCAAGGAAACATGAGATCTGCAAACGTTATGGTTTTTTGGTCTTCGGGGAGGATGGGGAACATGAATATGTTTTTGTTTTTTGAATTTGAGCTCTTTCTGCAATGGGCACTTTTCATGCTTATAAGCAGTTTTTCCTAACAAATGCAAGATATAACATGGGCTATCTCCGCAAGGAAACATGAGATCTGCAAAAGTTATGGTTTTTTGTTCTTCGGGGAGGATGGGGAACATGAATATGTGTTTGTTTTTCGAATTTGAGCTCTATCTGAAATGAGCACTTTTCATGCTCTAAGCAGTTTTTCCTAACAAATGCAAGATATAACATTGGCTATCTCCGCAAGGAAACATGAGATCTGCACAACTCATGGTTTTTTGGTCTTCGGGGAGGATGGGGAACATGAATATGTGATTGTTTTTCGAATTTGAGCTCTTTCTGCAATGGGCACTTTTCATACTATAAGCAGTTTTTCCTAACAAATGCAAGATATAATATGGGCTATCTCCGCAAGGAAACATGAGATCTGCAAACGTTATGGTTTTTTGGTCTTCGGGGAGGATGGGGAACATGAATATGTTTTTGTTTTTTGAATTTGAGCTCTTTCTGCAATGGGCACTTTTCATGCTATAAGCAGTTTTTCCTAACAAATGCAAGATATAACATTGGCAATCTCCGCAAGGAAACATCAGATCTGCACAACTCATGGTTTTTTGGTCTTCGGGGAGGCTGGGGAACATGAAAATCTGTTTGTTTTTCGAATTTGACCTCTATCTGAAATGGGCACTTTTCATGCTATAAGCAGTTTTTCCTAACAAATGCAAGATATAACATGGGCTATCTCCGCAAGGAAACATGAGATCTGCAAAAGTTATGGTTTTTTGGTCTTCGGGGAGGATGGGGAACATGAATATGTGTTTCTTTTTCGAATTTGAGCTCTTTCTGCAATGGGCACTTTTCATACGATAAGCAGTTTTTCCTAACAAATGCAAGATATAACATGGGCTATCTCCGCAAGGAAACATGAGATCTGCAAAAGTTATGGTTTTTTGTTCTTCGGGGAGGATGGGGAACATGAATATGTGTTTGTTTTTCGAATTTGAGCTCTATCTGAAATGAGCACTTTTCATGCTCTAAGCAGTTTTTCCTAACAAATGCAAGATATAACATTGGCTATCTCCGCAAGGAAACATGAGATCTGCACAACTCATGGTTTTTTGGTCTTCGGGGAGGATGGGGAACATGAATATGTGATTGTTTTTCGAATTTGAGCTCTTTCTGCAATGGGCACTTTTCATACTATAAGCAGTTTTTCCTAACAAATGCAAGATATAACATGGGCTATCTCCGCAAGGAAACATGAGATCTGCAAACGTTATGGTTTTTTGGTCTTCGGGGAGGATGGGGAACATGAATATGTTTTTGTTTTTTGAATTTGAGCTCTTTCTGCAATGGGCACTTTTCATGCTATAAGCAGTTTTTCCTAACAAATGCAAGATATAACATTGGCAATCTCCGCAAGGAAACATCAGATCTGCACAACTCATGGTTTTTTGGTCTTCGGGGAGGCTGGGGAACATGAAAATCTGTTTGTTTTTCGAATTTGACCTCTATCTGAAATGGGCACTTTTCATGCTATAAGCAGTTTTTCCTAACAAATGCAAGATATAACATGGGCTATCTCCGCAAGGAAACATCAGATCTGCAAACGTTATGGTTTTTTGGTCTTCGGGGTGGATGGGGAACATGAATATGTTTTTGTTTTTCGAATTTGAGCTCTTTCTGCAATGGGCACTTTTCATGCTATAAGCACTTTTTCCTAACAAATGCAAGATATAACATGGGATATCTCCGCAAGGAAACATGAGATCTGCAAACGTTATGGTTTTTTGGTCTTCGGGGAGGATGGGGAACATGAATATGTGTTTGTTTTTCGAATTTGAGCTCTATCTGAAATGAGCACTTTTCATGCTCTAAGCAGTTTTTCCTAACAAATGCAACATATAACATTGGCTATCTCCGCAAGGAAACATCAGATCTGCACAACTCATGGTTTTTTGGTCTTCGGGGAGGATGGGGAACATGAATATGTGATTGTTTTTCGAATTTGAGATCTTTCTGCAATGGGCACTTTTCATACTATAAGCAGTTTTTCCTAACAAATGCAAGATATAACATGGGCTATCTCCGCAAGGAAACATGAGATCTGCAAAAGTTATGGTTTTTTGTTCTTCGGGGAGGATGGGGAACATGAATATGTGTTTGTTTTTCGAATTTGAGCTCTATCTGAAATGAGCACTTTTCATGCTCTAAGCAGTTTTTCCTAACAAATGCAAGATATAACATTGGCTATCTCCGCAAGGAAACATGAGATCTGCACAACTCATGGTTTTTTGGTCTTCGGGGAGGATGGGGAACATGAATATGTGATTGTTTTTCGAATTTGAGCTCTTTCTGCAATGGGCACTTTTCATACTATAAGCAGTTTTTCCTAACAAATGCAAGATATAACATGGGCTATCTCCGCAAGGAAACATGAGATCTGCAAACGTTATGGTTTTTTGGTCTTCGGGGTGGATGGGGAACATGAATATGTTTTTGTTTTTTGAATTTGAGCTCTTTCTGCAATGGGCACTTTTCATGCTATAAGCAGTTTTTCCTAACAAATGCAAGATATAACATTGGCTATCTCCGCAAGGAAACATCAGATCTGCACAACTCATGGTTTTTTGGTCTTCGGGAAGGATGGGGAACATGAATATGTGATTGTTTTTCGAATTTGAGCTCTTTCTGCAATGGGCACTTTTCATACTATAAACAGTTTTTCCTAACAAATGCAAGATATAACATGGGCTATCTCCGCAAGGAAACATGAGATCTGCAAAAGTTATGGTTTTTTGTTCTTCGGGGAGGATGGGGAACATGAATATGTGTTTGTTTTTCGAATTTGACCTCTATCTGAAATGAGCACTTTTCATGCTCTAAGCAGTTTTTCCTAACAAATGCAAGATATAACATTGGCTATCTCCGCAAGGAAACATCAGATCTGCACAACTCATGGTTTTTTGGTCTTCGGGGAGGATGGGGAACATGAATATGTGATTGTTTTTCGAATTTGAGCTCTTTCTGCAATGTTCACTTTTCATGCTATAAGCAGTTTTTCCTAACAAATGCAAGATATAACATTGGCTATCTCCGCAAGGAAACATCAGATCTGCACAACTCATGGTTTTTTGGTCTTCGGGGAGGATGGGGAACATGAATATGTGATTGTTTTTCGAATATGAGCTCTTTCTGCAATGGGCACTTTTCATACTATAAACAGTTTTTCCTAACAAATGCAAGATATAACATGGGCTATCTCCGCAAGGAAACATGAGATCTGCAAAAGTTATGGTTTTTTCTTCTTCGGGGAGGATGGGGAACATAAATATGTGTTTGTTTTTCGACTTTGACCTCTATCTGAAATGAGCACTTTTCATGCTCTAAGCAGTTTTTCCTAACAAATGCAAGATATAACATTGGCTATCTCCGCAAGGAAACATTAGATCTGCACAACTCATGGTTTTTTGGTCTTCGGGGAGGATGGGGAACATGAATATGTGATTGTTTTTCGAATTTGAGCTCTTTCTGCAATGGGCACTTTTCATGCTATAAGCAGTTTTTCCTAACAAATGCAAGATATAACATTGGCTATCTCCGCAAGGAAACATCAGATCTGCACAACTCATGGTTTTTTGGTCTTCGGGGAGGATGGGGAACATGAAAATGTGTTTGTTTTTCGAATTTGACCTCTATCTGAAATGGGCACTTTTCATGCTATAAGCAGTTTTTCCTAACAAATGCAAGATATAACATTGGCAATCTCCGCAAGGAAACATCAGATCTGCACAACTCATGGTTTTTTGGTCTTCGGGGAGGAGGGGGAACATGAATATGTGTTTGTTTTTCGAATTTGAGATCTTTCTGCAATGGGCACTTTTCATACTATAAGCAGTTTTTCCTAACAAATGCAAGATATAACATGGGCTATCTCCGCAAGGAAACATCAGATCTGCACAACTCATGGTTTTTTGGTCTTCGGGGTGGATGGGGAACATGAATATGTTTTTGTTTTTCGAATTTGAGCTCTTTCTGCAATGGGCACTTTTCATGCTATAAGCACTTTTTCCTAACAAATGCAAGATATAACATGGGATATCTCCGCAAGGAAACATGAGATCTGCAAAAGTTATGGTTTTTTGTTCTTCGGGGAGGATGGGGAACATGAATATGTGTTTGTTTTTCGAATTTGAGCTCTATCTGAAATGAGCACTTTTCATGCTCTAAGCAGTTTTTCCTAACAAATGCAAGATATAACATTGGCTATCTCCGCAAGGAAACATGAGATCTGCACAACTCATGGTTTTTTGGTCTTCGGGGAGGATGGGGAACATGAATATGTGATTGTTTTTCGAATTTGAGCTCTTTCTGCAATGGGCACTTTTCATACTATAAGCAGTTTTTCCTAACAAATGCAAGATATAACATGGGCTATCTCCGCAAGGAAACATGAGATCTGCAAACGTTATGGTTTTTTGGTCTTCGGGGTGGATGGGGAACATGAATATGTTTTTGTTTTTTGAATTTGAGCTCTTTCTGCAATGGGCACTTTTCATGCTATAAGCAGTTTTTCCTAACAAATGCAAGATATAACATTGGCTATCTCCGCAAGGAAACATCAGATCTGCACAACTCATGGTTTTTTGGTCTTCGGGAAGGATGGGGAACATGAATATGTGATTGTTTTTCGAATTTGAGCTCTTTCTGCAATGGGCACTTTTCATACTATAAACAGTTTTTCCTAACAAATGCAAGATATAACATGGGCTATCTCCGCAAGGAAACATGAGATCTGCAAAAGTTATGGTTTTTTGTTCTTCGGGGAGGATGGGGAACATGAATATGTGTTTGTTTTTCGAATTTGACCTCTATCTGAAATGAGCACTTTTCATGCTCTAAGCAGTTTTTCCTAACAAATGCAAGATATAACATTGGCTATCTCCGCAAGGAAACATCAGATCTGCACAACTCATGGTTTTTTGGTCTTCGGGGAGGATGGGGAACATGAATATGTGATTGTTTTTCGAATTTGAGCTCTTTCTGCAATGTTCACTTTTCATGCTATAAGCAGTTTTTCCTAACAAATGCAAGATATAACATTGGCTATCTCCGCAAGGAAACATCAGATCTGCACAACTCATGGTTTTTTGGTCTTCGGGGAGGATGGGGAACATGAATATGTGATTGTTTTTCGAATATGAGCTCTTTCTGCAATGGGCACTTTTCATACTATAAACAGTTTTTCCTAACAAATGCAAGATATAACATGGGCTATCTCCGCAAGGAAACATGAGATCTGCAAAAGTTATGGTTTTTTCTTCTTCGGGGAGGATGGGGAACATAAATATGTGTTTGTTTTTCGAATTTGACCTCTGTCTGAAATGAGCACTTTTCATGCTCTAAGCAGTTTTTCCTAACAAATGCAAGATATAACATTGGCTATCTCCGCAAGGAAACATCAGATCTGCACAACTCATGGTTTTTTGGTCTTCGGGGAGGATGGGGAACATGAATATGTGATTGTTTTTCGAATTTGAGCTCTTTCTGCAATGGGCACTTTTCATGCTATAAGCAGTTTTTCCTAACAAATGCAAGATATAACATTGGCTATCTCCGCAAGGAAACATCAGATCTGCACAACTCATGGTTTTTTGGTCTTCGGGGAGGATGGGGAACATGAAAATGTGTTTGTTTTTCGAATTTGACCTCTATCTGAAATGGGCACTTTTCATGCTATAAGCAGTTTTTCCTAACAAATGCAAGATATAACATTGGCAATCTCCGCAAGGAAACATCAGATCTGCACAACTCATGGTTTTTTGGTCTTCGGGGAGGAGGGGGAACATGAATATGTGTTTGTTTTTCGAATTTGAGATCTTTCTGCAATGGGCACTTTTCATACTATAAGCAGTTTTTCCTAACAAATGCAAGATATAACATGGGCTATCTCCGCAAGGAAACATCAGATCTGCACAACTCATGGTTTTTTGGTCTTCGGGGTGGATGGGGAACATGAATATGTTTTTGTTTTTCGAATTTGAGCTCTTTCTGCAATGGGCACTTTTCATGCTATAAGCACTTTTTCCTAACAAATGCAAGATATAACATGGGATATCTCCGCAAGGAAACATGAGATCTGCAAAAGTTATGGTTTTTTGTTCTTCGGGGAGGATGGGGAACATGAATATGTGTTTGTTTTTCGAATTTGAGCTCTATCTGAAATGAGCACTTTTCATGCTCTAAGCAGTTTTTCCTAACAAATGCAAGATATAACATTGGCTATCTCCGCAAGGAAACATGAGATCTGCACAACTCATGGTTTTTTGGTCTTCGGGGAGGATGGGGAACATGAATATGTGATTGTTTTTCGAATTTGAGCTCTTTCTGCAATGGGCACTTTTCATACTATAAGCAGTTTTTCCTAACAAATGCAAGATATAACATGGGCTATCTCCGCAAGGAAACATGAGATCTGCAAACGTTATGGTTTTTTGGTCTTCGGGGAGGATGGGGAACATGAATATGTTTTTGTTTTTTGAATTTGAGCTCTTTCTGCAATGGGCACTTTTCATGCTATAAGCAGTTTTTCCTAACAAATGCAAGATATAACATTGGCAATCTCCGCAAGGAAACATCAGATCTGCACAACTCATGGTTTTTTGGTCTTCGGGGAGGCTGGGGAACATGAAAATCTGTTTGTTTTTCGAATTTGACCTCTATCTGAAATGGGCACTTTTCATGCTATAAGCAGTTTTTCCTAACAAATGCAAGATATAACATGGGCTATCTCCGCAAGGAAACATGAGATCTGCAAACGTTATGGTTTTTTGGTCTTCGGGGTGGATGGGGAACATGAATATGTTTTTGTTTTTCGAATTTGAGCTCTTTCTGCAATGGGCACTTTTCATGCTATAAGCACTTTTTCCTAACAAATGCAAGATATAACATGGGATATCTCCGCAAGGAAACATGAGATCTGCAAAAGTTATGGTTTTTTGGTCTTCGGGGAGGAGGGGGAACATGAATATGTGTTTGTTTTTCGAATTTGAGCTCTTTCTGCAATGGGCACTTTTCATACTATAAGCAGTTTTTCCTAACAAATGCAAGATATAACATGGGCTATCTCCGCAAGGAAACATCAGATCTGCAAACGTTATGGTTTTTTGGTCTTCGGGGAGGATGGGGAACATGAATATGTTTTTGTTTTTCGAATTTGAGCTCTTTCTGCAATGGGCACTTTTCATGCTATAAGCACTTTTTCCTAACAAATGCAAGATATAACATGGGATATCTCCGCAAGGAAACATGAGATCTGCAAAAGTTATGGTTTTTTGGTCTTCGGGGAGGATGGGGAACATGAATATGTGTTTGTTTTTCGAATTTGAGCTCTATCTGAAATGAGCACTTTTCATGCTCTAAGCAGTTTTTCCTAACAAATGCAAGATATAACATTGGCTATCTCCGCAAGGAAACATCAGATCTGCACAAATCATGGTTTTTTGGTCTTCGGGGAGGATGGGGAACATGAATATGTGATTGTTTTTCGAATTTGAGATCTTTCTGCAATGGGCACTTTTCATACTATAAGCAGTTTTTCCTAACAAATGCAAGATATAACATGGGCTATCTCCGCAAGGAAACATGAGATCTGCAAAAGTTATGGTTTTTTGTTCTTCGGGGAGGATGGGGAACATGAATATGTGTTTGTTTTTCGAATTTGACCTCTATCTGAAATGAGCACTTTTCATGCTCTAAGCAGTTTTTCCTAACAAATGCAAGATATAACATTGGCTATCTCCGCAAGGAAACATCAGATCTGCACAACTCATGGTTTTTTGGTCTTCGGGGAGGAAGGGGAACATGAATATGTGATTGTTTTTCGAATTTGAGCTCTTTCTGCAATGGGCACTTTTCATGCTATAAGCAGTTTTTCCTAACAAATGCAAGATATAACATTGGCAATCTCCGCAAGGAAACATCAGATCTGCACAACTCATGGTTTTTTGGTCTTCGGGGAGGCTGCGGAACATGAAAATCTGTTTGTTTTTCGAATTTGAGATCTTTCTGCAATGGGCACTTTTCATACTATAAGCAGTTTTTCCTAACAAATGCAAGATATAACATGGGCTATCTCCGCAAGGAAACATGAGATCTGCAAAAGTTATGGTTTTTTGTTCTTCGGGGAGGATGGGGAACATGAATATGTGTTTGTTTTTCGAATTTGAGCTCTATCTGAAATGAGCACTTTTCATGCTCTAAGCAGTTTTTCCTAACAAATGCAAGATATAACATTGGCTATCTCCGCAAGGAAACATGAGATCTGCAAAAGTTATGGTTTTTTGGTCTTCGGGGAGGATGGGGAACATGAATATGTGATTGTTTTTCGAATTTGAGCTCTATCTGCAATGGGCACTTTTCATACTATAAGCAGTTTTTCCTAACAAATGCAAGATATAACATGGGCTATCTCCGCAAGGAAACATGAGATCTGCAAACGTTATGGTTTTTTGGTCTTCGGGGAGGATGGGGAACATGAATATGTTTTTGTTTTTTGAATTTGAGCTCTTTCTGCAATGGGCACTTTTCATGCTATAAGCAGTTTTTCCTAACAAATGCAAGATATAACATTGGCAATCTCCGCAAGGAAACATCAGATCTGCACAACTCATGGTTTTTTGGTCTTCGGGGAGGATGGGGAACATGAATATGTGTTTGTTTTTCGAATTTGAGCTCTATCTGAAATGAGCACTTTTCATGCTCTAAGCAGTTTTTCCTAACAAATGCAACATATAACATTGGCTATCTCCACAAGGAAACATGAGATCTGCACAACTCATGGTTTTTTGGTCTTCGGGGAGGATGGGGAACATGAATATGTGATTGTTTTTCGAATTTGAGATCTTTCTGCAATGGGCACTTTTCATACTATAAGCAGTTTTTCCTAACAAATGCAAGATATAACATGGGCTATCTCCGCAAGGAAACATGAGATCTGCAAAAGTTATGGTTTTTTGTTCTTCGGGGAGGATGGGGAACATGAATATGTGTTTGTTTTTCGAATTTGAGCTCTATCTGAAATGAGCACTTTTCATGCTCTAAGCAGTTTTTCCTAACAAATGCAAGATATAACATTGGCTATCTCCGCAAGGAAACATCAGATCTGCACAAATCATGGTTTTTTGGTCTTCGGGGAGGATGGGGAACATGAATATGTGATTGTTTTTCGAATTTGAGATCTTTCTGCAATGGGCACTTTTCATACTATAAGCAGTTTTTCCTAACAAATGCAAGATATAACATGGGCTATCTCCGCAAGGAAACATGAGATCTGCAAAAGTTATGGTTTTTTGTTCTTCGGGGAGGATGGGGAACATGAATATGTGTTTGTTTTTCGAATTTGACCTCTATCTGAAATGAGCACTTTTCATGCTCTAAGCAGTTTTTCCTAACAAATGCAAGATATAACATTGGCTATCTCCGCAATGAAACATCAGATCTGCACAACTCATGGTTTTTTGGTCTTCGGGGAGGAAGGGGAACATGAATATGTGATTGTTTTTCGAATTTGAGCTCTTTCTGCAATGGGCACTTTTCATGCTATAAGCAGTTTTTCCTAACAAATGCAAGATATAACATTGGCAATCTCCGCAAGGAAACATCAGATCTGCACAACTCATGGTTTTTTGGTCTTCGGGGAGGCTGCGGAACATGAAAATCTGTTTGTTTTTCGAATTTGAGATCTTTCTGCAATGGGCACTTTTCATACTATAAGCAGTTTTTCCTAACAAATGCAAGATATAACATGGGCTATCTCCGCAAGGAAACATGAGATCTGCAAAAGTTATGGTTTTTTGTTCTTCGGGGAGGATGGGGAACATGAATATGTGTTTGTTTTTCGAATTTGAGCTCTATCTGAAATGAGCACTTTTCATGCTCTAAGCAGTTTTTCCTAACAAATGCAAGATATAACATTGGCTATCTCCGCAAGGAAACATGAGATCTGCAAAAGTTATGGTTTTTTGGTCTTCGGGGAGGATGGGGAACATGAATATGTGATTGTTTTTCGAATTTGAGCTCTATCTGCAATGGGCACTTTTCATACTATAAGCAGTTTTTCCTAACAAATGCAAGATATAACATGGGCTATCTCCGCAAGGAAACATGAGATCTGCAAACGTTATGGTTTTTTGGTCTTCGGGGAGGATGGGGAACATGAATATGTTTTTGTTTTTTGAATTTGAGCTCTTTCTGCAATGGGCACTTTTCATGCTATAAGCAGTTTTTCCTAACAAATGCAAGATATAACATTGGCAATCTCCGCAAGGAAACATCAGATCTGCACAACTCATGGTTTTTTGGTCTTCGGGGAGGATGGGGAACATGAATATGTGTTTGTTTTTCGAATTTGAGCTCTATCTGAAATGAGCACTTTTCATGCTCTAAGCAGTTTTTCCTAACAAATGCAACATATAACATTGGCTATCTCCACAAGGAAACATGAGATCTGCACAACTCATGGTTTTTTGGTCTTCGGGGAGGATGGGGAACATGAATATGTGATTGTTTTTCGAATTTGAGATCTTTCTGCAATGGGCACTTTTCATACTATAAGCAGTTTTTCCTAACAAATGCAAGATATAACATGGGCTATCTCCGCAAGGAAACATGAGATCTGCAAAAGTTATGGTTTTTTGTTCTTCGGGGAGGATGGGGAACATGAATATGTGTTTGTTTTTCGAATTTGAGCTCTATCTGAAATGAGCACTTTTCATGCTCTAAGCAGTTTTTCCTAACAAATGCAAGATATAACATTGGCTATCTCCGCAAGGAAACATGAGATCTGCAAAAGTTATGGTTTTTTGGTCTTCGGGGAGGATGGGGAACATGAATATGTGATTGTTTTTCGAATTTGAGCTCTTTCTGCAATGGGCACTTTTCTATAAGCAGTTTTTCCTAACAAATGCAAGATATAACATGGGCTATCTCCGCAAGGAAACATGAGATCTGCAAACGTTATGGTTTTTTGGTCTTCGGGGAGGATGGGGAACATGAATATGTTTTTGTTTTTTGAATTTGAGCTCTTTCTGCAATGGGCACTTTTCATGCTATAAGCAGTTTTTCCTAACAAATGCAAGATATAACATTGGCAATCTCCGCAAGGAAACATCAGATCTGCACAACTCATGGTTTTTTGGTCTTCGGGGAGGCTGGGGAACATGAAAATCTGTTTGTTTTTCGAATTTGACCTCTATCTGAAATGGGCACTTTTCATGCTATAAGCAGTTTTTCCTAACAAATGCAAGATATAACATTGGCTATCTCCGCAAGGAAACATGAGATCTGCAAAAGTTATGGTTTTTTGGTCTTCGGGGAGGATGGGGAACATGAACATGTGTTTCTTTTTCGAATTTGAGCTCTTTCTGCAATGGGCACTTTTCATACTATAAGCAGTTTTTCCTAACAAATGCAAGATATAACATGGGCTATCTCCGCAAGGAAACATGAGATCTGCAAAAGTTATGGTTTTTTGTTCTTCGGGGAGGATGGGGAACATGAATATGTGTTTGTTTTTCGAATTTGAGCTCTATCTGAAATGAGCACTTTTCATGCTCTAAGCAGTTTTTCCTAACAAATGCAAGATATAACATTGGCTATCTCCGCAAGGAAACATGAGATCTGCACAACTCATGGTTTTTTGGTCTTCGGGGAGGATGGGGAACATGAATATGTGATTGTTTTTCGAATTTGAGCTCTTTCTGCAATGGGCACTTTTCATACTATAAGCAGTTTTTCCTTACAAATGCAAGATATAACATTGGCAATCTCCGCAAGGAAACATCAGATCTGCACAACTCATGGTTTTTTGGTCTTCGGGGAGGCTGCGGAACATGAAAATCTGTTTGTTTTTCGAATTTGACCTCTATCTGAAATGGGCACTTTTCATGCTATAAGCAGTTTTTCCTAACAAATGCAAGATATAACATGGGCTATCTCCGCAAGGAAACATGAGATCTGCAAAAGTTATGCTTTTTTGGTCTTCGGGGAGGATGGGGAACATGAATATGTGTTTCTTTTTCGAATTTGAGCTCTTTCTGCAATGGGCACTTTTCATACTATAAGCAGTTTTTCCTAACAAATGCAAGATATAACATGGGCTATCTCCGCAAGGAAACATGAGATCTGCAAAAGTTATGGTTTTTTGGTCTTCGGGGAGGATGGGGAACATGAATATGTGACTGTTTTTCGAATTTGAGCTCTTTCTGCAATGGGCACTTTTCATACTATAAGCAGTTTTTCCTAACAAATGCAAGATATAACATGGGCTATCTCCGCAAGGAAACCTGAGATCTGCAAACGTTATGGTTTTTTGGTCTTCGGGGAGGATGGGGAACATGAATATGTTTTTGTTTTTTGAATTTGAGCTCTTTCTGCAATGGGCACTTTTCATGCTATAAGCAGTTTTTCCTAACAAATGCAAGATATAACATTGGCAATCTCCGCAAGGAAACATCAGATCTGCAGAACTCATGGTTTTTTGGTCTTCGGGGAGGCTGGGGAACATGAAAATCTGTTTGTTTTTCGAATTTGACCTCTATCTGAAATGGGCACTTTTCATGCTATAAGCAGTTTTTCCTAACAAATGCAAGATATAACATTGGCTATCTCCGCAAGGAAACATGAGATCTGCAAAAGTTATGGTTTTTTGATCTTCGGGGAGGATGGGGAACATGAATATGTGTTTCTTTTTCGAATTTGAGCTCTTTCTGCAATGGGCACTTTTCATACTATAAGCAGTTTTTCCTAACAAATGCAAGATATAACATGGGCTATCTCTGCAAGGAAACATGAGATCTGCAAAAATTATGGTTTTTTGTTCTTCGGGGAGGATGGGGAACATGAATATGTGTTTGTTTTTCGAATTTGAGCTCTATCTGAAATGAGCACTTTTCATGCTCTAAGCAGTTTTTCCTAACAAATGCAAGATATAACATTGGCTATCTCCGCAAGGAAACATGAGATCTGCACAACTCATGGTTTTTTGGTCTTCGGGGAGGATGGGGAACATGAATATGTGATTGTTTTTCGAATTTGAGCTCTTTCTGCAATGGGCACTTTTCATACTATAAGCAGTTTTTCCTTACAAATGCAAGATATAACATGGGCTATCTCCGCAAGGAAACATGAGATCTGCAAACGTTATGGTTTTTTGGTCTTCGGGGAGGATGGGGAACATGAATATGTTTTTGTTTTTTGAATTTGAGCTCTTTCTGCAATGGGCACTTTTCATGCTATAAGCAGTTTTTCCTAACAAATGCAAGATATAACATTGGCAATCTCCGCAAGGAAACATCAGATCTGCACAACTCATGGTTTTTTGGTCTTCGGGGAGGCTGCGGAACATGAAAATCTGTTTGTTTTTCGAATTTGACCTCTATCTGAAATGGGCACTTTTCATGCTATAAGCAGTTTTTCCTAACAAATGCAAGATATAACATGGGCTATCTCCACAAGGAAACATGAGATCTGCAAAAGTTATGGTTTTTTGGTCTTCGGGGAGGATGGGGAACATGAATATGTGTTTCTTTTTCGAATTTGAGCTCTTTCTGCAATGGGCACTTTTCATACTATAAGCAGTTTTTCCTAACAAATGCAAGATATAACATGGGCTATCTCCGCAAGGAAACATGAGATCTGCAAAAGTTATGGTTTTTTGGTCTTCGGGGAGGATGGGGAACATGAATATGTGATTGTTTTTCGAATTTGAGCTCTTTCTGCAATGGGCACTTTTCATACTATAAGCAGTTTTTCCTAACAAATGCAAGATATAACATGGGCTATCTCCGCAAGGAAACATGAGATCTGCAAACGTTATGGTTTTTTGGTCTTCGGGGAGGATGGGGAACATGAATATGTTTTTGTTTTTTGAATTTGAGCTCTTTCTGCAATGGGCACTTTTCATGCTATAAGCACTTTTTCCTAACAAATGCAAGATATAACATTAGATATCTCCGCAAGGAAACATGAGATCTGCAAAAGTTATGGTTTTTTGGTCTTCGGGGAGGATGGGGAACATGAATATGTGTTTGTTTTTCGAATTTGAGCTCTATCTGAAATGAGCACTTTTCATGCTCTAAGCAGTTTTTCCTAACAAATGCAACATATAACATTGGCTATCTCCGCAAGGAAACATCAGATCTGCACAACTCATGGTTTTTTGGTCTTCGGGGAGGATGGGGAACATGAATATGTGATTGTTTTTCGAATTTGAGATCTTTCTGCAATGGGCACTTTTCATACTATAAGCAGTTTTTTCTAACAAATGCAAGATATAACATGGGCTATCTCCGCAAGGAAACATGTGATCTGCAAAAGTTATGGTTTTTTGTTCTTCGGGGAGGATGGGGAACATGAATATGTGTTTGTTTTTCGAATTTGAGCTCTATCTGAAATGAGCACTTTTCATGCTCTAAGCAGTTTTTCCTAACAAATGCAAGATATAACATTGGCTATCTCCGCAAGGAAACATGAGATCTGCACAACTCATGGTTTTTTGGTCTTCGGGGAGGATGGGGAACATGAATATGTGATTGTTTTTCGAATTTGAGCTCTTTCTGCAATGGGCACTTTTCATACTATAAGCAGTTTTTCCTAACAAATGCAAGATATAACATGGGCTATCTCCGCAAGGAAACATGAGATCTGCAAACGTTATGGTTTTTTGGTCTTCGGGGAGGATGGGGAACATGAATATGTTTTTGTTTTTTGAATTTGAGCTCTTTCTGCAATGGGCACTTTTCATGCTTATAAGCAGTTTTTCCTAACAAATGCAAGATATAACATGGGCTATCTCCGCAAGGAAACATGAGATCTGCAAAAGTTATGGTTTTTTGTTCTTCGGGGAGGATGGGGAACATGAATATGTGTTTGTTTTTCGAATTTGAGCTCTATCTGAAATGAGCACTTTTCATGCTCTAAGCAGTTTTTCCTAACAAATGCAAGATATAACATTGGCTATCTCCGCAAGGAAACATGAGATCTGCACAACTCATGGTTTTTTGGTCTTCGGGGAGGATGGGGAACATGAATATGTGATTGTTTTTCGAATTTGAGCTCTTTCTGCAATGGGCACTTTTCATACTATAAGCAGTTTTTCCTAACAAATGCAAGATATAATATGGGCTATCTCCGCAAGGAAACATGAGATCTGCAAACGTTATGGTTTTTTGGTCTTCGGGGAGGATGGGGAACATGAATATGTTTTTGTTTTTTGAATTTGAGCTCTTTCTGCAATGGGCACTTTTCATGCTATAAGCAGTTTTTCCTAACAAATGCAAGATATAACATTGGCAATCTCCGCAAGGAAACATCAGATCTGCACAACTCATGGTTTTTTGGTCTTCGGGGAGGCTGGGGAACATGAAAATCTGTTTGTTTTTCGAATTTGACCTCTATCTGAAATGGGCACTTTTCATGCTATAAGCAGTTTTTCCTAACAAATGCAAGATATAACATGGGCTATCTCCGCAAGGAAACATGAGATCTGCAAAAGTTATGGTTTTTTGGTCTTCGGGGAGGATGGGGAACATGAATATGTGTTTCTTTTTCGAATTTGAGCTCTTTCTGCAATGGGCACTTTTCATACTATAAGCAGTTTTTCCTAACAAATGCAAGATATAACATGGGCTATCTCCGCAAGGAAACATGAGATCTGCAAAAGTTATGGTTTTTTGTTCTTCGGGGAGGATGGGGAACATGAATATGTGTTTGTTTTTCGAATTTGAGCTCTATCTGAAATGAGCACTTTTCATGCTCTAAGCAGTTTTTCCTAACAAATGCAAGATATAACATTGGCTATCTCCGCAAGGAAACATGAGATCTGCACAACTCATGGTTTTTTGGTCTTCGGGGAGGATGGGGAACATGAATATGTGATTGTTTTTCGAATTTGAGCTCTTTCTGCAATGGGCACTTTTCATACTATAAGCAGTTTTTCCTAACAAATGCAAGATATAACATGGGCTATCTCCGCAAGGAAACATGAGATCTGCAAACGTTATGGTTTTTTGGTCTTCGGGGAGGATGGGGAACATGAATATGTTTTTGTTTTTTGAATTTGAGCTCTTTCTGCAATGGGCACTTTTCATGCTATAAGCAGTTTTTCCTAACAAATGCAAGATATAACATTGGCAATCTCCGCAAGGAAACATCAGATCTGCACAACTCATGGTTTTTTGGTCTTCGGGGAGGCTGGGGAACATGAAAATCTGTTTGTTTTTCGAATTTGACCTCTATCTGAAATGGGCACTTTTCATGCTATAAGCAGTTTTTCCTAACAAATGCAAGATATAACATGGGCTATCTCCGCAAGGAAACATCAGATCTGCAAACGTTATGGTTTTTTGGTCTTCGGGGTGGATGGGGAACATGAATATGTTTTTGTTTTTCGAATTTGAGCTCTTTCTGCAATGGGCACTTTTCATGCTATAAGCACTTTTTCCTAACAAATGCAAGATATAACATGGGATATCTCCGCAAGGAAACATGAGATCTGCAAACGTTATGGTTTTTTGGTCTTCGGGGAGGATGGGGAACATGAATATGTGTTTGTTTTTCGAATTTGAGCTCTATCTGAAATGAGCACTTTTCATGCTCTAAGCAGTTTTTCCTAACAAATGCAACATATAACATTGGCTATCTCCGCAAGGAAACATCAGATCTGCACAACTCATGGTTTTTTGGTCTTCGGGGAGGATGGGGAACATGAATATGTGATTGTTTTTCGAATTTGAGATCTTTCTGCAATGGGCACTTTTCATACTATAAGCAGTTTTTCCTAACAAATGCAAGATATAACATGGGCTATCTCCGCAAGGAAACATGAGATCTGCAAAAGTTATGGTTTTTTGTTCTTCGGGGAGGATGGGGAACATGAATATGTGTTTGTTTTTCGAATTTGAGCTCTATCTGAAATGAGCACTTTTCATGCTCTAAGCAGTTTTTCCTAACAAATGCAAGATATAACATTGGCTATCTCCGCAAGGAAACATGAGATCTGCACAACTCATGGTTTTTTGGTCTTCGGGGAGGATGGGGAACATGAATATGTGATTGTTTTTCGAATTTGAGCTCTTTCTGCAATGGGCACTTTTCATACTATAAGCAGTTTTTCCTAACAAATGCAAGATATAACATGGGCTATCTCCGCAAGGAAACATGAGATCTGCAAACGTTATGGTTTTTTGGTCTTCGGGGTGGATGGGGAACATGAATATGTTTTTGTTTTTTGAATTTGAGCTCTTTCTGCAATGGGCACTTTTCATGCTATAAGCAGTTTTTCCTAACAAATGCAAGATATAACATTGGCTATCTCCGCAAGGAAACATCAGATCTGCACAACTCATGGTTTTTTGGTCTTCGGGAAGGATGGGGAACATGAATATGTGATTGTTTTTCGAATTTGAGCTCTTTCTGCAATGGGCACTTTTCATACTATAAACAGTTTTTCCTAACAAATGCAAGATATAACATGGGCTATCTCCGCAAGGAAACATGAGATCTGCAAAAGTTATGGTTTTTTGTTCTTCGGGGAGGATGGGGAACATGAATATGTGTTTGTTTTTCGAATTTGACCTCTATCTGAAATGAGCACTTTTCATGCTCTAAGCAGTTTTTTATAACAAATGCAAGATATAACATTGGCTATCTCCGCAAGGAAACATCAGATCTGCACAACTCATGGTTTTTTGGTCTTCGGGGAGGATGGGGAACATGAATATGTGATTGTTTTTCGAATTTGAGCTCTTTCTGCAATGTTCACTTTTCATGCTATAAGCAGTTTTTCCTAACAAATGCAAGATATAACATTGGCTATCTCCGCAAGGAAACATCAGATCTGCACAACTCATGGTTTTTTGGTCTTCGGAGAGGATGGGGAACATGAATATGTGATTGTTTTTCGAATATGAGCTCTTTCTGCAATGGGCACTTTTCATACTATAAACAGTTTTTCCTAACAAATGCAAGATATAACATGGGCTATCTCCGCAAGGAAACATGAGATCTGCAAAAGTTATGGTTTTTTCTTCTTCGGGGAGGATGGGGAACATAAATATGTGTTTGTTTTTCGACTTTGACCTCTATCTGAAATGAGCACTTTTCATGCTCTAAGCAGTTTTTCCTAACAAATGCAAGATATAACATTGGCTATCTCCGCAAGGAAACATCAGATCTGCACAACTCATGGTTTTTTGGTCTTCGGGGAGGATGGGGAACATGAATATGTGATTGTTTTTCGAATTTGAGCTCTTTCTGCAATGGGCACTTTTCATGCTATAAGCAGTTTTTCCTAACAAATGCAAGATATAACATTGGCTATCTCCGCAAGGAAACATCAGATCTGCACAACTCATGGTTTTTTGGTCTTCGGGGAGGATGGGGAACATGAAAATGTGTTTGTTTTTCGAATTTGACCTCTATCTGAAATGGGCACTTTTCATGCTATAAGCAGTTTTTCCTAACAAATGCAAGATATAACATTGGCAATCTCCGCAAGGAAACATCAGATCTGCACAACTCATGGTTTTTTGGTCTTCGGGGAGGAGGGGGAACATGAATATGTGTTTGTTTTTCGAATTTGAGATCTTTCTGCAATGGGCACTTTTCATACTATAAGCAGTTTTTCCTAACAAATGCAAGATATAACATGGGCTATCTCCGCAAGGAAACATCAGATCTGCAAAAGTTATGGTTTTTTGGTCTTCGGGGAGGATGGGGAACATGAATATGTGTTTCTTTTTCGAATTTGAGCTCTTTCTGCAATGGGCACTTTTCATACTATAAGCAGTTTTTCCTAACAAATGCAAGATATAACATGGGCTATCTCCGCAAGGAAACATGAGATCTGCAAAAGTTATGGTTTTTTGGTCTTCGGGGAGGATGGGGAACATGAATATGTGATTGTTTTTCGAATTTGAGCTCTTTCTGCAATGGGCACTTTTCATACTATAAGCAGTTTTTCCTAACAAATGCAAGATATAACATGGGCTATCTCCGCAAGGAAACATGAGATCTGCAAACGTTATGGTTTTTTGGTCTTCGGGGAGGATGGGGAACATGAATATGTTTTTGTTTTTTGAATTTGAGCTCTTTCTGCAATGGGCACTTTTCATGCTATAAGCACTTTTTCCTAACAAATGCAAGATATAACATTAGATATCTCCGCAAGGAAACATGAGATCTGCAAAAGTTATGGTTTTTTGGTCTTCGGGGAGGATGGGGAACATGAATATGTGTTTGTTTTTCGAATTTGAGCTCTATCTGAAATGAGCACTTTTCATGCTCTAAGCAGTTTTTCCTAACAAATGCAACATATAACATTGGCTATCTCCGCAAGGAAACATCAGATCTGCACAACTCATGGTTTTTTGGTCTTCGGGGAGGATGGGGAACATGAATATGTGATTGTTTTTCGAATTTGAGATCTTTCTGCAATGGGCACTTTTCATACTATAAGCAGTTTTTTCTAACAAATGCAAGATATAACATGGGCTATCTCCGCAAGGAAACATGTGATCTGCAAAAGTTATGGTTTTTTGTTCTTCGGGGAGGATGGGGAACATGAATATGTGTTTGTTTTTCGAATTTGAGCTCTATCTGAAATGAGCACTTTTCATGCTCTAAGCAGTTTTTCCTAACAAATGCAAGATATAACATTGGCTATCTCCGCAAGGAAACATGAGATCTGCACAACTCATGGTTTTTTGGTCTTCGGGGAGGATGGGGAACATGAATATGTGATTGTTTTTCGAATTTGAGCTCTTTCTGCAATGGGCACTTTTCATACTATAAGCAGTTTTTCCTAACAAATGCAAGATATAACATGGGCTATCTCCGCAAGGAAACATGAGATCTGCAAACGTTATGGTTTTTTGGTCTTCGGGGAGGATGGGGAACATGAATATGTTTTTGTTTTTTGAATTTGAGCTCTTTCTGCAATGGGCACTTTTCATGCTTATAAGCAGTTTTTCCTAACAAATGCAAGATATAACATGGGCTATCTCCGCAAGGAAACATGAGATCTGCAAAAGTTATGGTTTTTTGTTCTTCGGGGAGGATGGGGAACATGAATATGTGTTTGTTTTTCGAATTTGAGCTCTATCTGAAATGAGCACTTTTCATGCTCTAAGCAGTTTTTCCTAACAAATGCAAGATATAACATTGGCTATCTCCGCAAGGAAACATGAGATCTGCACAACTCATGGTTTTTTGGTCTTCGGGGAGGATGGGGAACATGAATATGTGATTGATTTTCGAATTTGAGCTCTTTCTGCAATGGGCACTTTTCATACTATAAGCAGTTTTTCCTAACAAATGCAAGATATAATATGGGCTATCTCCGCAAGGAAACATGAGATCTGCAAACGTTATGGTTTTTTGGTCTTCGGGGAGGATGGGGAACATGAATATGTTTTTGTTTTTTGAATTTGAGCTCTTTCTGCAATGGGCACTTTTCATGCTATAAGCAGTTTTTCCTAACAAATGCAAGATATAACATTGGCAATCTCCGCAAGGAAACATCAGATCTGCACAACTCATGGTTTTTTGGTCTTCGGGGAGGCTGGGGAACATGAAAATCTGTTTGTTTTTCGAATTTGACCTCTATCTGAAATGGGCACTTTTCATGCTATAAGCAGTTTTTCCTAACAAATGCAAGATATAACATGGGCTATCTCCGCAAGGAAACATGAGATCTGCAAAAGTTATGGTTTTTTGGTCTTCGGGGAGGATGGGGAACATGAATATGTGTTTCTTTTTCGAATTTGAGCTCTTTCTGCAATGGGCACTTTTCATACTATAAGCAGTTTTTCCTAACAAATGCAAGATATAACATGGGCTATCTCCGCAAGGAAACATGAGATCTGCAAAAGTTATGGTTTTTTGTTCTTCGGGGAGGATGGGGAACATGAATATGTGTTTGTTTTTCGAATTTGAGCTCTATCTGAAATGAGCACTTTTCATGCTCTAAGCAGTTTTTCCTAACAAATGCAAGATATAACATTGGCTATCTCCGCAAGGAAACATGAGATCTGCACAACTCATGGTTTTTTGGTCTTCGGGGAGGATGGGGAACATGAATATGTGATTGTTTTTCGAATTTGAGCTCTTTCTGCAATGGGCACTTTTCATACTATAAGCAGTTTTTCCTAACAAATGCAAGATATAACATGGGCTATCTCCGCAAGGAAACATGAGATCTGCAAACGTTATGGTTTTTTGGTCTTCGGGGAGGATGGGGAACATGAATATGTTTTTGTTTTTTGAATTTGAGCTCTTTCTGCAATGGGCACTTTTCATGCTATAAGCAGTTTTTCCTAACAAATGCAAGATATAACATTGGCAATCTCCGCAAGGAAACATCAGATCTGCACAACTCATGGTTTTTTGGTCTTCGGGGAGGCTGGGGAACATGAAAATCTGTTTGTTTTTCGAATTTGACCTCTATCTGAAATGGGCACTTTTCATGCTATAAGCAGTTTTTCCTAACAAATGCAAGATATAACATGGGCTATCTCCGCAAGGAAACATCAGATCTGCAAACGTTATGGTTTTTTGGTCTTCGGGGTGGATGGGGAACATGAATATGTTTTTGTTTTTCGAATTTGAGCTCTTTCTGCAATGGGCACTTTTCATGCTATAAGCACTTTTTCCTAACAAATGCAAGATATAACATGGGATATCTCCGCAAGGAAACATGAGATCTGCAAACGTTATGGTTTTTTGGTCTTCGGGGAGGATGGGGAACATGAATATGTGTTTGTTTTTCGAATTTGAGCTCTATCTGAAATGAGCACTTTTCATGCTCTAAGCAGTTTTTCCTAACAAATGCAACATATAACATTGGCTATCTCCGCAAGGAAACATCAGATCTGCACAACTCATGGTTTTTTGGTCTTCGGGGAGGATGGGGAACATGAATATGTGATTGTTTTTCGAATTTGAGATCTTTCTGCAATGGGCACTTTTCATACTATAAGCAGTTTTTCCTAACAAATGCAAGATATAACATGGGCTATCTCCGCAAGGAAACATGAGATCTGCAAAAGTTATGGTTTTTTGTTCTTCGGGGAGGATGGGGAACATGAATATGTGTTTGTTTTTCGAATTTGAGCTCTATCTGAAATGAGCACTTTTCATGCTCTAAGCAGTTTTTCCTAACAAATGCAAGATATAACATTGGCTATCTCCGCAAGGAAACATGAGATCTGCACAACTCATGGTTTTTTGGTCTTCGGGGAGGATGGGGAACATGAATATGTGATTGTTTTTCGAATTTGAGCTCTTTCTGCAATGGGCACTTTTCATACTATAAGCAGTTTTTCCTAACAAATGCAAGATATAACATGGGCTATCTCCGCAAGGAAACATGAGATCTGCAAACGTTATGGTTTTTTGGTCTTCGGGGTGGATGGGGAACATGAATATGTTTTTGTTTTTTGAATTTGAGCTCTTTCTGCAATGGGCACTTTTCATGCTATAAGCAGTTTTTCCTAACAAATGCAAGATATAACATTGGCTATCTCCGCAAGGAAACATCAGATCTGCACAACTCATGGTTTTTTGGTCTTCGGGAAGGATGGGGAACATGAATATGTGATTGTTTTTCGAATTTGAGCTCTTTCTGCAATGGGCACTTTTCATACTATAAACAGTTTTTCCTAACAAATGCAAGATATAACATGGGCTATCTCCGCAAGGAAACATGAGATCTGCAAAAGTTATGGTTTTTTGTTCTTCGGGGAGGATGGGGAACATGAATATGTGTTTGTTTTTCGAATTTGACCTCTATCTGAAATGAGCACTTTTCATGCTCTAAGCAGTTTTTTATAACAAATGCAAGATATAACATTGGCTATCTCCGCAAGGAAACATCAGATCTGCACAACTCATGGTTTTTTGGTCTTCGGGGAGGATGGGGAACATGAATATGTGATTGTTTTTCGAATTTGAGCTCTTTCTGCAATGTTCACTTTTCATGCTATAAGCAGTTTTTCCTAACAAATGCAAGATATAACATTGGCTATCTCCGCAAGGAAACATCAGATCTGCACAACTCATGGTTTTTTGGTCTTCGGGGAGGATGGGGAACATGAATATGTGATTGTTTTTCGAATATGAGCTCTTTCTGCAATGGGCACTTTTCATACTATAAACAGTTTTTCCTAACAAATGCAAGATATAACATGGGCTATCTCCGCAAGGAAACATGAGATCTGCAAAAGTTATGGTTTTTTCTTCTTCGGGGAGGATGGGGAACATAAATATGTGTTTGTTTTTCGACTTTGACCTCTATCTGAAATGAGCACTTTTCATGCTCTAAGCAGTTTTTCCTAACAAATGCAAGATATAACATTGGCTATCTCCGCAAGGAAACATCAGATCTGCACAACTCATGGTTTTTTGGTCTTCGGGGAGGATGGGGAACATGAATATGTGATTGTTTTTCGAATTTGAGCTCTTTCTGCAATGGGCACTTTTCATGCTATAAGCAGTTTTTCCTAACAAATGCAAGATATAACATTGGCTATCTCCGCAAGGAAACATCAGATCTGCACAACTCATGGTTTTTTGGTCTTCGGGGAGGATGGGGAACATGAAAATGTGTTTGTTTTTCGAATTTGACCTCTATCTGAAATGGGCACTTTTCATGCTATAAGCAGTTTTTCCTAACAAATGCAAGATATAACATTGGCAATCTCCGCAAGGAAACATCAGATCTGCACAACTCATGGTTTTTTGGTCTTCGGGGAGGAGGGGGAACATGAATATGTGTTTGTTTTTCGAATTTGAGATCTTTCTGCAATGGGCACTTTTCATACTATAAGCAGTTTTTCCTAACAAATGCAAGATATAACATGGGCTATCTCCGCAAGGAAACATCAGATCTGCACAACTCATGGTTTTTTGGTCTTCGGGAAGGATGGGGAACATGAATATGTGATTGTTTTTCGAATTTGAGCTCTTTCTGCAATGGGCACTTTTCATACTATAAACAGTTTTTCCTAACAAATGCAAGATATAACATGGGCTATCTCCGCAAGGAAACATGAGATCTGCAAAAGTTATGGTTTTTTGTTCTTCGGGGAGGATGGGGAACATGAATATGTGTTTGTTTTTCGAATTTGACCTCTATCTGAAATGAGCAGTTTTCATGCTCTAAGCAGTTTTTCCTAACAAATGCAAGATATAACATTGGCTATCTCCGCAAGGAAACATCAGATCTGCACAACTCATGGTTTTTTGGTCTTCGGGGAGGATGGGGAACATGAATATGTGATTGTTTTTCGAATTTGAGCTCTTTCTGCAATGTTCACTTTTCATGCTATAAGCAGTTTTTCCTAACAAATGCAAGATATAACATTGGCTATCTCCGCAAGGAAACATCAGATCTGCACAACTCATGGTTTTTTGGTCTTCGGGGAGGATGGGGAACATGAATATGTGATTGTTTTTCGAATATGAGCTCTTTCTGCAATGGGCACTTTTCATACTATAAACAGTTTTTCCTAACAAATGCAAGATATAACATGGGCTATCTCCGCAAGGAAACATGAGATCTGCAAAAGTTATGGTTTTTTCTTCTTCGGGGAGGATGGGGAACATAAATATGTGTTTGTTTTTCGAATTTGACCTCTGTCTGAAATGAGCACTTTTCATGCTCTAAGCAGTTTTTCCTAACAAATGCAAGATATAACATTGGCTATCTCCGCAAGGAAACATCAGATCTGCACAACTCATGGTTTTTTGGTCTTCGGGGAGGATGGGGAACATGAATATGTGATTGTTTTTCGAATTTGAGCTCTTTCTGCAATGGGCACTTTTCATGCTATAAGCAGTTTTTCCTAACAAATGCAAGATATAACATTGGCTATCTCCGCAAGGAAACATCAGATCTGCACAACTCATGGTTTTTTGGTCTTCGGGGAGGATGGGGAACATGAAAATGTGTTTGTTTTTCGAATTTGACCTCTATCTGAAATGGGCACTTTTCATGCTATAAGCAGTTTTTCCTAACAAATGCAAGATATAACATTGGCAATCTCCGCAAGGAAACATCAGATCTGCACAACTCATGGTTTTTTGGTCTTCGGGGAGGAGGGGGAACATGAATATGTGTTTGTTTTTCGAATTTGAGATCTTTCTGCAATGGGCACTTTTCATACTATAAGCAGTTTTTCCTAACAAATGCAAGATATAACATGGGCTATCTCCGCAAGGAAACATCAGATCTGCACAACTCATGGTTTTTTGGTCTTCGGGGTGGATGGGGAACATGAATATGTTTTTGTTTTTCGAATTTGAGCTCTTTCTGCAATGGGCACTTTTCATGCTATAAGCACTTTTTCCTAACAAATGCAAGATATAACATGGGATATCTCCGCAAGGAAACATGAGATCTGCAAAAGTTATGGTTTTTTGTTCTTCGGGGAGGATGGGGAACATGAATATGTGTTTGTTTTTCGAATTTGAGCTCTATCTGAAATGAGCACTTTTCATGCTCTAAGCAGTTTTTCCTAACAAATGCAAGATATAACATTGGCTATCTCCGCAAGGAAACATGAGATCTGCACAACTCATGGTTTTTTGGTCTTCGGGGAGGATGGGGAACATGAATATGTGATTGTTTTTCGAATTTGAGCTCTTTCTGCAATGGGCACTTTTCATACTATAAGCAGTTTTTCCTAACAAATGCAAGATATAACATGGGCTATCTCCGCAAGGAAACATGAGATCTGCAAACGTTATGGTTTTTTGGTCTTCGGGGAGGATGGGGAACATGAATATGTTTTTGTTTTTTGAATTTGAGCTCTTTCTGCAATGGGCACTTTTCATGCTATAAGCAGTTTTTCCTAACAAATGCAAGATATAACATTGGCAATCTCCGCAAGGAAACATCAGATCTGCACAACTCATGGTTTTTTGGTCTTCGGGGAGGCTGGGGAACATGAAAATCTGTTTGTTTTTCGAATTTGACCTCTATCTGAAATGGGCACTTTTCATGCTATAAGCAGTTTTTCCTAACAAATGCAAGATATAACATGGGCTATCTCCGCAAGGAAACATGAGATCTGCAAACGTTATGGTTTTTTGGTCTTCGGGGTGGATGGGGAACATGAATATGTTTTTGTTTTTCGAATTTGAGCTCTTTCTGCAATGGGCACTTTTCATGCTATAAGCACTTTTTCCTAACAAATGCAAGATATAACATGGGATATCTCCGCAAGGAAACATGAGATCTGCAAAAGTTATGGTTTTTTGTTCTTCGGGGAGGATGGGGAACATGAATATGTGTTTGTTTTTCGAATTTGAGCTCTATCTGAAATGAGCACTTTTCATGCTCTAAGCAGTTTTTCCTAACAAATGCAACATATAACATTGGCTATCTCCGCAAGGAAACATCAGATCTGCACAACTCATGGTTTTTTGGTCTTCGGGGAGGATGGGGAACATGAATATGTGATTGTTTTTCGAATTTGAGATCTTTCTGCAATGGGCACTTTTCATACTATAAGCAGTTTTTTCTAACAAATGCAAGATATAACATGGGCTATCTCCGCAAGGAAACATGTGATCTGCAAAAGTTATGGTTTTTTGTTCATCGGGGAGGATGGGGAACATGAATATGTGTTTGTTTTTCGAATTTGAGCTCTATCTGAAATGAGCACTTTTCATGCTCTAAGCAGTTTTTCCTAACAAATGCAAGATATAACATTGGCTATCTCCGCAAGGAAACATGAGATCTGCACAACTCATGGTTTTTTGGTCTTCGGGGAGGATGGGGAACATGAATATGTGATTGTTTTTCGAATTTGAGCTCTTTCTGCAATGGGCACTTTTCATACTATAAGCAGTTTTTCCTAACAAATGCAAGATATAACATGAGCTATCTCCGCAAGGAAACATGAGATCTGCAAACGTTATGGTTTTTTGGTCTTCGGGGAGGATGGGGAACATGAATATGTTTTTGTTTTTTGAATTTGAGCTCTTTCTGCAATGGGCACTTTTCATGCTTATAAGCAGTTTTTCCTAACAAATGCAAGATATAACATGGGCTATCTCCGCAAGGAAACATGAGATCTGCAAAAGTTATGGTTTTTTGTTCTTCGGGGAGGATGGGGAACATGAATATGTGTTTGTTTTTCGAATTTGAGCTCTATCTGAAATGAGCACTTTTCATGCTCTAAGCAGTTTTTCCTAACAAATGCAAGATATAACATTGGCTATCTCCGCAAGGAAACATGAGATCTGCACAACTCATGGTTTTTGGTCTTCGGGGAGGATGGGGAACATGAATATGTGATTGTTTTTCGAATTTGAGCTCTTTCTGCAATGGGCACTTTTCATACTATAAGCAGTTTTTCCTAACAAATGCAAGATATAATATGGGCTATCTCCGCAAGGAAACATGAGATCTGCAAACGTTATGGTTTTTTGGTCTTCGGGGAGGATGGGGAACATGAATATGTTTTTGTTTTTTGTATTTGAGCTCTTTCTGCAATGGGCACTTTTCATGCTATAAGCAGTTTTTCCTAACAAATGCAAGATATAACATTGGCAATCTCCGCAAGGAAACATCAGATCTGCACAACTCATGGTTTTTTGGTCTTCGGGGAGGCTGGGGAACATGAAAATCTGTTTGTTTTTCGAATTTGACCTCTATCTGAAATGGGCACTTTTCATGCTATAAGCAGTTTTTCCTAACAAATGCAAGATATAACATGGGCTATCTCCGCAAGGAAACATGAGATCTGCAAAAGTTATGGTTTTTTGGTCTTTGGGGAGGATGGGGAACATGAATATGTGTTTCTTTTTCGAATTTGAGCTCTTTCTGCAATGGGCACTTTTCATACTATAAGCAGTTTTTCCTAACAAATGCAAGATATAACATGGGCTATCTCCGCAAGGAAACATGAGATCTGCAAAAGTTATGGTTTTTTGTTCTTCGGGGAGGATGGGGAACATGAATATGTGTTTGTTTTTCGAATTTGAGCTCTATCTGAAATGAGCACTTTTCATGCTCTAAGCAGTTTTTCCTAACAAATGCAAGATATAACATTGGCTATCTCCGCAAGGAAACATGAGATCTGCACAACTCATGGTTTTTTGGTCTTCGGGGAGGATGGGGAACATGAATATGTGATTGTTTTTCGAATTTGAGCTCTTTCTGCAATGGGCACTTTTCATACTATAAGCAGTTTTTCCTAACAAATGCAAGATATAACATGGGCTATCGCCGCAAGGAAACATGAGATCTGCAAACGTTATGGTTTTTTGGTCTTCGGGGAGGATGGGGAACATGAATATGTTTTTGTTTTTTGAATTTGAGCTCTTTCTGCAATGGGCACTTTTCATGCTATAAGCAGTTTTTCCTAACAAATGCAAGATATAACATTGGCAATCTCCGCAAGGAAACATCAGATCTGCACAACTCATGGTTTTTTGGTCTTCGGGGAGGCTGGGGAACATGAAAATCTGTTTGTTTTTCGAATTTGACCTCTATCTGAAATGGGCACTTTTCATGCTATAAGCAGTTTTTCCTAACAAATGCAAGATATAACATGGGCTATCTCCGCAAGGAAACATCAGATCTGCAAACGTTATGGTTTTTTGGTCTTCGGGGTGGATGGGGAACATGAATATGTTTTTGTTTTTCGAATTTGAGCTCTTTCTGCAATGGGCACTTTTCATGCTATAAGCACTTTTTCCTAACAAATGCAAGATATAACATGGGATATCTCCGCAAGGAAACATGAGATCTGCAATCGTTATGGTTTTTTGGTCTTCGGGGAGGATGGGGAACATGAATATGTGTTTGTTTTTCGAATTTGAGCTCTATCTGAAATGAGCACTTTTCATGCTCTAAGCAGTTTTTCCTAACAAATGCAACATATAACATTGGCTATCTCCGCAAGGAAACATCAGATCTGCACAACTCATGGTTTTTTGGTCTTCGGGGAGGATGGGGAACATGAATATGTGATTGTTTTTCGAATTTGAGATCTTTCTGCAATGGGCACTTTTCATACTATAAGCAGTTTTTCCTAACAAATGCAAGATATAACATGGGCTATCTCCGCAAGGAAACATGAGATCTGCAAAAGTTATGGTTTTTTGTTCTTCGGGGAGGATGGGGAACATGAATATGTGTTTGTTTTTCGAATTTGAGCTCTATCTGAAATGAGCACTTTTCATGCTCTAAGCAGTTTTTCCTAACAAATGCAAGATATAACATTGGCTATCTCCGCAAGGAAACATGAGATCTGCACAACTCATGGTTTTTTGGTCTTCGGGGAGGAGGGGGAACATGAATATGTGATTGTTTTTCGAATTTGAGCTCTTTCTGCAATGGGCACTTTTCATACTATAAGCAGTTTTTCCTAACAAATGCAAGATATAACATGGGCTATCTCCGCAAGGAAACATGAGATCTGCAAACGTTATGGTTTTTTGGTCTTCGGGGTGGATGGGGAACATGAATATGTTTTTGTTTTTTGAATTTGAGCTCTTTCTGCAATGGGCACTTTTCATGCTATAAGCAGTTTTTCCTAACAAATGCAAGATATAACATTGGCTATCTCCGCAAGGAAACATCAGATCTGCACAACTCATGGTTTTTTGGTCTTCGGGAAGGATGGGGAACATGAATATGTGATTGTTTTTCGAATTTGAGCTCTTTCTGCAATTGGCACTTTTCATACTATAAACAGTTTTTCCTAACAAATGCAAGATATAACATGGGCTATCTCCGCAAGGAAACATGAGATCTGCAAAAGTTATGGTTTTTTGTTCTTCGGGGAGGATGGGGAACATGAATATGTGTTTGTTTTTCGAATTTGACCTCTATCTGAAATGAGCACTTTTCATGCTCTAAGCAGTTTTTCCTAACAAATGCAAGATATAACATTGGCTATCTCCGCAAGGAAACATCAGATCTGCACAACTCATGGTTTTTTGGTCTTCGGGGAGGATGGGGAACATGAATATGTGATTGTTTTTCGAATTTGAGCTCTTTCTGCAATGTTCACTTTTCATGCTATAAGCAGTTTTTCCTAACAAATGCAAGATATAACATTGGCTATCTCCGCAAGGAAACATCAGATCTGCACAACTCATGGTTTTTTGGTCTTCGGGGAGGATGGGGAACATGAATATGTGATTGTTTTTCGAATATGAGCTCTTTCTGCAATGGGCACTTTTCATACTATAAACAGTTTTTCCTAACAAATGCAAGATATAACATGGGCTATCTCCGCAAGGAAACATGAGATCTGCAAAAGTTATGGTTTTTTCTTATTCGGGGAGGATGGGGAACATAAATATGTGTTTGTTTTTCGAATTTGACCTCTATCTGAAATGAGCACTTTTCATGCTCTAAGCAGTTTTTCCTAACAAATGCAAGATATAACATTGGCTATCTCCGCAAGGAAACATCAGATCTGCACAACTCATGGTTTTTTGGTCTTCGGGGAGGATGGGGAACATGAATATGTGATTGTTTTTCGAATTTGAGCTCTTTCTGCAATGGGCACTTTTCATGCTATAAGCAGTTTTTCCTAACAAATGCAAGATATAACATTGGCTATCTCCGCAAGGAAACATCAGATCTGCACAACTCATGGTTTTTTGGTCTTCGGGGAGGATGGGGAACATGAAAATGTGTTTGTTTTTCGAATTTGACCTCTATCTGAAATGGGCACTTTTCATGCTATAAGCAGTTTTTCCTAACAAATGCAAGATATAACATTGGCAATCTCCGCAAGGAAACATCAGATCTGCACAACTCATGGTTTTTTGGTCTTCGGGGAGGAGGGGGAACATGAATATGTGTTTGTTTTTCGAATTTGAGATCTTTCTGCAATGGGCACTTTTCATACTATAAGCAGTTTTTCCTAACAAATGCAAGATATAACATGGGCTATCTCCGCAAGGAAACATCAGATCTGCACAACTCATGGTTTTTTGGTCTTCGGGGTGGATGGGGAACATGAATATGTTTTTGTTTTTCGAATTTGAGCTCTTTCTGCAATGGGCACTTTTCATGCTATAAGCACTTTTTCCTAACAAATGCAAGATATAACATGGGATATATCCGCAAGGAAACATGAGATCTGCAAAAGTTATGGTTTTTTGGTCTTCGGGGAGGATGGGGAACATGAATATGTGTTTGTTTTTCGAATTTGAGCTCTATCTGAAATGAGCACTTTTCATGCTCTAAGCAGTTTTTCCTAACAAATGCAACATATAACATTGGCTATCTCCGCAAGGAAACATCAGATCTGCACAACTCATGGTTTTTTGGTCTTCGGGGAGGATGGGGAACATGAATATGTGATTGTTTTTCGAATTTGAGATCTTTCTGCAATGTGCACTTTTCATACTATAAGCAGTTTTTCCTAACAAATGCAAGATATAACATGGGCTATCTCCGCAAGGAAACATGAGATCTGCAAAAGTTATGGTTTTTTGTTCTTCGGGGAGGATGGGGAACATGAATATGTGTTTGTTTTTCGAATTTGAGCTCTATCTGAAATGAGCACTTTTCATGCTCTAAGCAGTTTTTCCTAACAAATGCAAGATATAACATTGGCTATCTCCGCAAGGAAACATCAGATCTGCACAACTCATGGTTTTTTGGTCTTCGGGGAGGATGGGGAACATGAATATGTGATTGTTTTTCGAATTTGAGCTCTTTCTGCAATGGGCACTTTTCATACTATAAGCAGTTTTTCCTAACAAATGCAAGATATAACATGGGCTATCTCCGCAAGGAAACATGAGATCTGCAAACGTTATGGTTTTTTGGTCTTCGGGGAGGATGGGGAACATGAATATGTTTTTGTTTTTTGAATTTGAGCTCTTTCTGCAATGGGCACTTTTCATGCTATAAGCAGTTTTTCCTAACAAATGCAAGATATAACATTGGCAATCTCCGCAAGGAAACATCAGATCTGCACAACTCATGGTTTTTTGGTCTTCGGGGAGGCTGGGGAACATGAAAATCTGTTTGTTTTTCGAATTTGACCTCTATCTGAAATGGGCACTTTTCATGCTATAAGCAGTTTTTCCTAACAAATGCAAGATATAACATGGGCTATCTCCGCAAGGAAACATGAGATCTGCAAAAGTTATGGTTTTTTGGTCTTCGGGGAGGATGGGGAACATGAATATGTGTTTCTTTTTCGAATTTGAGCTCTTTCTGCAATGGGCACTTTTCATACTATAAGCAGTTTTTCCTAACAAATGCAAGATATAACATGGGCTATCTCCGCAAGGAAACATGAGATCTGCAAAAGTTATGGTTTTTTGTTCTTCGGGGAGGATGGGGAACATGAATATGTGTTTGTTTTTCGAATTTGAGCTCTATCTGAAATGAGCACTTTTCATGCTCTAAGCAGTTTTTCCTAACAAATGCAAGATATAACATTGGCTATCTCCGCAAGGAAACATGAGATCTGCACAACTCATGGTTTTTTGGTCTTCGGGGAGGATGGGGAACATGAATATGTGATTGTTTTTCGAATTTGAGCTCTTTCTGCAATGGGCACTTTTCATACTATAAGCAGTTTTTCCTAACAAATGCAAGATATAACATGGGCTATCTCCGCAAGGAAACATGAGATCTGCAAACGTTATGGTTTTTTGGTCTTCGGGGAGGATGGGGAACATGAATATGTTTTTGTTTTTTGAATTTGAGCTCTTTCTGCAATGGGCACTTTTCATGCTATAAGCACTTTTTCCTAACAAATGCAAGATATAACATGGGATATCTCCGCAAGGAAACATGAGATCTGCAAAAGTTATGGTTTTTTGGTCTTCGGGGAGGATGGGGAACATGAATATGTGTTTGTTTTTCGAATTTGAGCTCTATCTGAAATGAGCACTTTTCATGCTCTAAGCAGTTTTTCCTAACAAATGCAACATATAACATTGGCTATCTCCGCAAGGAAACATCAGATCTGCACAACTCATGGTTTTTTGGTCTTCGGGGAGGATGGGGAACATGAATATGTGATTGTTTTTCGAATTTGAGATCTTTCTGCAATGGGCACTTTTCATACTATAAGCAGTTTTTCCTAACAAATGCAAGATATAACATGGGCTATCTCCGCAAGGAAACATGAGATCTGCAAAAGTTATGGTTTTTTGTTCTTCGGGGAGGATGGGGAACATGAATATGTGTTTGTTTTTCGAATTTGAGCTCTATCTGAAATGAGCACTTTTCATGCTCTAAGCAGTTTTTCCTAACAAATGCAAGATATAACATTGGCTATCTCCGCAAGGAAACATGAGATCTGCACAACTCATGGTTTTTTGGTCTTCGGGGAGGATGGGGAACGTGAATATGTGATTGTTTTTCGAATTTGAGCTCTTTCTGCAATGGGCACTTTTCATACTATAAGCAGTTTTTCCTAACAAATGCAAGATATAACATGGGCTATCTCCGCAAGGAAACATGAGATCTGCAAACGTTATGGTTTTTTGGTCTTCGGGGAGGATGGGGAACATGAATATGTTTTTGTTTTTTGAATTTGAGCTCTTTCTGCAATGGGCACTTTTCATGCTATAAGCAGTTTTTCCTAACAAATGCAAGATATAACATTGGCTATCTCCGCAAGGAAACATCAGATCTGCACAACTCATGGTTTTTTGGTCTTCGGGAAGGATGGGGAACATGAATATGTGATTGTTTTTCGAATTTGTTCTCTTTCTGCAATGGGCACTTTTCATACTATAAACAGTTTTTCCTAACAAATGCAAGATATAACATGGGCTATCTCCGCAAGGAAACATGAGATCTGCAAAAGTTATGGTTTTTTCTTCTTCGGGGAGGATGGGGAACATAAATATGTGTTTGTTTTTCGAATTTGACCTCTATCTGAAATGAGCACTTTTCATGCTCTAAGCAGTTTTTCCTAACAAATGCAAGATATAACATTGGCTATCTCCGCAAGGAAACATCAGATCTGCACAACTCATGGTTTTTTGGTCTTCGGGGAGGATGGGGAACATGAATATGTGATTGTTTTTCGAATTTGAGCTCTTTCTGCAATGGGCACTTTTCATGCTATAAGCAGTTTTTCCTAACAAATGCAAGATATAACATTGGCTATCTCCGCAAGGAAACATCAGATCTGCACAACTCATGGTTTTTTGGTCTTCGGGGAGGATGGGGAACATGAATATGTGATTGTTTTTCGAATTTGAGCTCTTTCTGCAATGGGCACTTTTCATGCTATAAGCAGTTTTTCCTAACAAATGCAAGATATAACATTGGCTATCTCCGCAAGGAAACATCAGATCTGCACAACTCATGGTTTTTTGGTCTTCGGGGAGGATGGGGAACATGAAAATGTGTTTGTTTTTCGAATTTGACCTCTATCTGAAATGGGCACTTTTCATGCTATAAGCAGTTTTTCCTAACAAATGCAAGATATAACATTGGCAATCTCCGCAAGGAAACATCAGATCTGCACAACTCATGGTTTTTTGGTCTTCGGGGAGGAGGGGGAACATGAATATGTGTTTGTTTTTCGAATTTGAGATCTTTCTGCAATGGGCACTTTTCATACTATAAGCAGTTTTTCCTAACAAATGCAAGATATAACATGGGCTATCTCCGCAAGGAAACATCAGATCTGCACAACTCATGGTTTTTTGGTCTTCGGGGTGGATGGGGAACATGAATATGTTTTTGTTTTTCGAATTTGAGCTCTTTCTGCAATGGGCACTTTTCATGCTATAAGCACTTTTTCCTAACAAATGCAAGATATAACATGGGATATCTCCGCAAGGAAACATGAGATCTGCAAAAGTTATGGTTTTTTGGTCTTCGGGGAGGATGGGGAACATGAATATGTGTTTGTTTTTCGAATTTGAGCTCTATCTGAAATGAGCACTTTTCATGCTCTAAGCAGTTTTTCCTAACAAATGCAACATATAACATTGGCTATCTCCGCAAGGAAACATCAGATCTGCACAACTCATGGTTTTTTGGTCTTCGGGGAGGATGGGGAACATGAATATGTGATTGTTTTTCGAATTTGAGATCTTTCTGCAATGTGCACTTTTCATACTATAAGCAGTTTTTCCTAACAAATGCAAGATATAACATGGGCTATCTCCGCAAGGAAACATGAGATCTGCAAAAGTTATGGTTTTTTGTTCTTCGGGGAGGATGGGGAACATGAATATGTGTTTGTTTTTCGAATTTGAGCTCTATCTGAAATGAGCACTTTTCATGCTCTAAGCAGTTTTTCCTAACAAATGCAAGATATAACATTGGCTATCTCCGCAAGGAAACATGAGATCTGCACAACTCATGGTTTTTTGGTCTTCGGGGAGGATGGGGAACATGAATATGTGATTGTTTTTCGAATTTGAGCTCTTTCTGCAATGGGCACTTTTCATACTATAAGCAGTTTTTCCTAACAAATGCAAGATATAACATGGGCTATCTCCGCAAGGAAACATGAGATCTGCAAACGTTATGGTTTTTTGGTCTTCGGGGAGGATGGGGAACATGAATATGTTTTTGTTTTTTGAATTTGAGCTCTTTCTGCAATGGGCACTTTTCATGCTATAAGCAGTTTTTCCTAACAAATGCAAGATATAACATTGGCAATCTCCGCAAGGAAACATCAGATCTGCACAACTCATGGTTTTTTGGTCTTCGGGGAGGCTGGGGAACATGAAAATCTGTTTGTTTTTCGAATTTGACCTCTATCTGAAATGGGCACTTTTCATGCTATAAGCAGTTTTTCCTAACAAATGCAAGATATAACATGGGCTATCTCCGCAAGGAAACATGAGATCTGCAAAAGTTATGGTTTTTTGGTCTTCGGGGAGGATGGGGAACATGAATATGTGTTTCTTTTTCGAATTTGAGCTCTTTCTGCAATGGGCACTTTTCATACTATAAGCAGTTTTTCCTAACAAATGCAAGATATAACATGGGCTATCTCCGCAAGGAAACATGAGATCTGCAAACGTTATGGTTTTTTGGTCTTCGGGGAGGATGGGGAACATGAATATGTTTTTGTTTTTCGAATTTGAGCTCTATCTGAAATGAGCACTTTTCATGCTCTAAGCAGTTTTTCCTAACAAATGCAAGATATAACATTGGCTATCTCCGCAAGGAAACATCAGATCTGCACAACTCATGGTTTTTTGGTCTTCGGAGAGGATGGGGAACATGAATATGTGATTGTTTTTCGAATTTGAGCTCTTTCTGCAATGGGCACTTTTCATGCTATAAGCAGTTTTTCCTAACAAATGCAAGATATAACATTGGCTATCTCCGCAAGGAAACATCAGATCTGCACAACTCATGGTTTTTTGGTCTTCGGGGAGGATGGGGAACATGAATATGTTTTTGTTTTTCGAATTTGAGCTCTTTCTGCAATGGGCACTTTTCATGCTATAAGCACTTTTTCCTAACAAATGCAAGATATAACATGGGCTATCTCCGCAAGGAAACATGAGATCTGCAAATGTTATGGTTTTTTGGTCTTCGGGGAGGATGGGGAACATGAATATGTTTTTGTTTTTCGAATTTGAGCTCTATCTGAAATGAGCACTTTTCATGCTCTAAGCAGTTTTTCCTAACAAATGCAAGATATAACATTGGCTATCTCCACAAGGAAACATCAGATCTGCACAACTCATGGTTTTTTGGTCTTCGGGAAGGATGGGGAACATGAATATGTGATTGTTTTTTGAATTTGAGCTCTTTCTGCAATGGGCACTTTTCATACTATAAGCAGTTTTTCCTAACAAATGCAAGATATAACATTGGCTATCTCCGCAAGGAAACATCAGATCTGCACAACTCATGGTTTTTTGGTCTTCGGGGAGGATGGGGAACATGAATATGTGATTGTTTTTCGAATTTGAGCTCTTTCTGCAATGGGCACTTTTCATGCTATAAGCAGTTTTTCCTAACAAATGCAAGATATAACATTGGCTATCTCCGCAAGGAAACATCAGATCTGCACAACTCATGGTTTTTTGGTCTTCGGGGAGGATGGGGAACATGAAAATGTGTTTGTTTTTCGAATTTGACCTCTATCTGAAATGGGCACTTTTCATGCTATAAGCAGTTTTTCCTAACAAATGCAAGATATAACATTGGCAATCTCCGCAAGGAAACATCAGATCTGCACAACTCATGGTTTTTTGGTCTTCGGGGAGGAGGGGGAACATGAATATGTGTTTGTTTTTCGAATTTGAGATCTTTCTGCAATGGGCACTTTTCATACTATAAGCAGTTTTTCCTAACAAATGCAAGATATAACATGGGCTATCTCCGCAAGGAAACATCAGATCTGCAAACGTTATGGTTTTTTGGTCTTCGGGGTGGATGGGGAACATGAATATGTGTTTGTTTTTCGAATTTGAGCTCTTTCTGCAATGGGCACTTTTCATGCTATAAGCACTTTTTCCTAACAAATGCAAGATATAACATGGGATATCTCCGCAAGGAAACATGAGATCTGCAAAAGTTATGGTTTTTTGGTCTTCGGGGAGGATGGGGAACATGAATATGTGTTTGTTTTTCGCATTTGAGCTCTATCTGAAATGAGCACTTTTCATGCTCTAAGCAGTTTTTCCTAACAAATGCAACATATAACATTGGCTATCTCCGCAAGGAAACATCAGATCTGCACAACTCATGGTTTTTTTGTCTTCGGGGAGGATGGGGAACATGAATATGTGATTGTTTTTCGAATTTGAGCTCTTTCTGCAATGGGCACTTTTCATACTATAAGCAGTTTTTCCTAACAAATGCAAGATATAACATGGGCTATCTCCGCAAGGAAACATGAGATCTGCAAACGTTATGGTTTTTTGGTCTTCGGGGAGGATGGGGAACATGAATATGTTTTTGTTTTTTGAATTTGAGCTCTTTCTGCAATGGGCACTTTTCATGCTATAAGCAGTTTTTCCTAACAAATGCAAGATATAACATTGGCAATCTCCGCAAGGAAACATCAGATCTGCACAACTCATGGTTTTTTGGTCTTCGGGGAGGCTGGGGAAGATGAAAATCTGTTTGTTTTTCGAATTTGACCTCTATCTGAAATGGGCACTTTTCATGCTATAAGCAGTTTTTCCTAACAAATGCAAGATATAACATGGGCTATCTCTGCAAGGAAACATGAGATCTGCAAAAGTTATGGTTTTTTGGTCTTCGGGGAGGATGGGGAACATGAATATGTGTTTGTTTTTCGAATTTGACCTCTATCTGAAATGAGCACTTTTCATGCTCTAAGCAGTTTTTCCTAACAAATGCAAGATATAACATTGGCTATCTCCGCAAAGGAAACATCAGATCTGCACAACTCATGGTTTTTTGGTCTTCGGGGAGGAGGGGGAACATGAATATGTGTTTGTTTTTCGAATTTGAGATCTTTCTGCAATGGGCACTTTTCATACTATAAGCAGTTTTTCCTAACAAATGCAATATTTAACATTGGCTATCTCCGCAAGGAAACATCAGATCTGCTCAACCCATGGTTTTTTGGTCTTCGGGGAGGAGGGGGAACATGAATATGTGTTTCTTTTTCGAATTTGAGCTCTTTCTGCAATGGGCACTTTTCATACTATAAGCAATTTTTCCTAACAAATGCAAGATATAACATGGGCTATCTCCGCAAGGAAACATGAGATCTGCAAACGTTATGGTTTTTTGGTCTTCGGGGAGGATGGGGAACATGAATATGTTTTTGTTTTTCGAATTTGAGCTCTATCTGAAATGAGCACTTTTCATGCTCTAAGCAGTTTTTCCTAACAAATGCAAGATATAACATTGGCTATCTCCGCAAGGAAACATCAGATCTGCACAACTCATGGTTTTTTGGTCTTCGGGGAGGATGGGGAACATGAATATGTGATTGTTTTTCGAATTTGAGCTCTTTCTGCAATGGGCACTTTTCATGCTATAAGCAGTTTTTCCTAACAAAAGCAAGATATAACATTGGCTATCTCCGCAAGGAAACATCAGATCTGCACAACTCATGGTTTTTTGGTCTTCGGGGAGGATGGGGAACATGAATATGTTTTTGTTTTTCGAATTTGAGCTCTTTCTGCAATGGGCACTTTTCATGCTATAAGCACTTTTTCCTAACAAATGCAAGATATAACATGGGACATCTCCGCAAGGAAACATGAGATCTGCAAAAGTTATGGTTTTTTGGTCTTCGGGGAGGATGGGGAACATGAATATGTGTTTGTTTTTCGAATTTGAGCTCTATCTGAAATGAGCACTTTTCATGCTCTAAGCAGTTTTTCCTAACAAATGCAACATATAACATTGGCTATCTCCGCAAGGAAACATCAGATCTGCACAACTCATGGTTTTTTGGTCTTCGGGGAGGATGGGGAACATGAATATGTGATTGTTTTTCGAATTTGAGATCTTTCTGCAATGGGCACTTTTCATACTATAAGCAGTTTTTCCTAACAAATGCAAGATATATCATGGGCTATCTCCGCAAGGAAACATGAGATCTGCAAAAGTTATGGTTTTTTGTTCTTCGGGGAGGATGGGCAACATGAATATGTGTTTGTTTTTCGAATTTGAGCTCTATCTGAAATGAGCACTTTTCATGCTCTAAGCAGTTTTTCCTAACAAATGCAAGATATAACATTGGCTATCTCCGCAAGGAAACATGAGATCTGCACAACTCATGGTTTTTTGGTCTTCGGGGAGGATGGGGAACATGAATATGTGATTGTTTTTCGAATTTGAGCTCTTTCTGCAATGGGCACTTTTCATACTATAAGCAGTTTTTCCTAACAAATGCAAGATATAACATGGGCTATCTCCGCAAGGAAACATGAGATCTGCAAACGTTATGGTTTTTTGGTCTTCGGGGAGGATGGGGAACATGAATATGTTTTTGTTTTTTGAATTTGAGCTCTTTCTGCAATGGGCACTTTTCATGCTATAAGCAGTTTTTCCTAACAAATGCAAGATATAACATTGGCAATCTCCGCAAGGAAACATCAGATCTGCACAACTCATGGTTTTTTGGTCTTCGGGGAGGCTGGGGAACATGAAAATCTGTTTGTTTTTCGAATTTGACCTCTATCTGAAATGGGCACTTTTCATGCTATATGCAGTTTTTCCTAACAAATGCAAGATATAACATGGGCTATCTCCGCAAGGAAACATGAGATCTGCAAAAGTTATGGTTTTTTGGTCTTCGGGGAGGATGGGGAACATGAATATGTGTTTGTTTTTCGAATTTGACCTCTATCTGAAATGAGCACTTTTCATGCTCTAAGCAGTTTTTCCTAACAAATGCAAGATATAACATTGGCTATCTCCGCAAAGGAAACATCAGATCTGCACAACTCATGGTTTTTTGGTCTTCGGGGAGGAGGGGGAACATGAATATGTGTTTGTTTTTCGAATTTGAGATCTTTCTGCAATGGGCACTTTTCATACTATAAGCAGTTTTTCCTAACAAATGCAATATTTAACATTGGCTATCTCCGCAAGGAAACATCAGATCTGCTCAACCCATGGTTTTTTGGTCTTCGGGGAGGAGGGGGAACATGAATATGTGTTTCTTTTTCGAATTTGAGCTCTTTCTGCAATGGGCACTTTTCATACTATAAGCAGTTTTTCCTAACAAATGCAAGATATAACATGGGCTATCTCCGCAAGGAAACATGAGATCTGCAAACGTTATGGTTTTTTGGTCTTCGGGGAGGATGGGGAACATGAATATGTTTTTGTTTTTCGAATTTGAGCTCTATCTGAAATGAGCACTTTTCATGCTCTAAGCAGTTTTTCCTAACAAATGCAAGATATAACATTGGCTATCTCCGCAAGGAAACATCAGATCTGCACAACTCATGGTTTTTTGGTCTTCGGGGAGGATGGGGAACATGAATATGTGATTGTTTTTCGAATTTGAGCTCTTTCTGCAATGGGCACTTTTCATGCTATAAGCAGTTTTTCCTAACAAAAGCAAGATATAACATTGGCTATCTCCGCAAGGAAACATCAGATCTGCACAACTCATGGTTTTTTGGTCTTCGGGGAGGATGGGGAACATGAATATGTTTTTGTTTTTCGAATTTGAGCTCTTTCTGCAATGGGCACTTTTCATGCTATAAGCACTTTTTCCTAACAAATGCAAGATATAACATGGGATATCTCCGCAAGGAAACATGAGATCTGCAAAAGTTATGGTTTTTTGGTCTTCGGGGAGGATGGGGAACATGAATATGTGTTTGTTTTTCGAATTTGAGCTCTATCTGAAATGAGCACTTTTCATGCTCTAAGCAGTTTTTCCTAACAAATGCAACATATAACATTGGCTATCTCCGCAAGGAAACATCAGATCTGCACAACTCATGGTTTTTTGGTCTTCGGGGAGGATGGGGAACATGAATATGTGATTGTTTTTCGAATTTGAGCTCTTTCTGCAATGGGCACTTTTCATACTATAAGCAGTTTTTCCTAACAAATGCAAGATATATCATGGGCTATCTCCGCAAGGAAACATGAGATCTGCAAAAGTTATGGTTTTTTGTTCTTCGGGGAGGATGGGGAACATGAATATGTGTTTGTTTTTCGAATTTGAGCTCTATCTGAAATGAGCACTTTTCATGCTCTAAGCAGTTTTTCCTAACAAATGCAAGATATAACATTGGCTATCTCCGCAAGGAAACATGAGATCTGCACAACTCATGGTTTTTTGGTCTTCGGGGAGGATGGGGAACATGAATATGTGATTGTTTTTCGAATTTGAGCTCTTTCTGCAATGGGCACTTTTCATACTATAAGCAGTTTTTCCTAACAAATGCAAGATATAACATGGGCTATCTCCGCAAGGAAACATGAGATCTGCAAACGTTATGGTTTTTTGGTCTTCGGGGAGGATGGGGAACATGAATATGTTTTTGTTTTTTGAATTTGAGCTCTTTCTGCAATGGGCACTTTTCATGCTATAAGCAGTTTTTCCTAACAAATGCAAGATATAACATTGGCAATCTCCGCAAGGAAACATCAGATCTGCTCAACCCATGGTTTTTTGGTATTAGGGGAGGAGGGGGAACATGAATATGTGTTTCTTTTTCGAATTTGAGCTCTATCTGAAATGAGCAGTTTTCATGCTCTAAGCAGTTTTTCCTAACAAATGCAAGATATAACATTGGCTATCTCCGCAAGGAAACATGAGATCTGCAAACGTTATGGTTTTTTGGTCTTCGGGGACAATGGGGAACATGAATATGTTTTTGTTTTTTGAATTTGAGCTCTTTCTGCAATGGGCACTTTTCATGCTATAAGCAGTTTTTCCTAACAAATGCAAGATATAACATTGGCAATCTCCGCAAGGAAACATCAGATCTGCACAACTCATGGTTTTTTGGTCTTCGGGGAGGCTGGGGAACATGAAAATCTGTTTGTTTTTCGAATTTGACCTCTATCTGAAATGGGCACTTTTCATGCTATAAGCAGTTTTTCCTAACAAATGCAAGATATAACATGGGCTATCTCCGCAAGGAAACATGAGATCTGCAAAAGTTATGGTTTTTTGGTCTTCGGGGAGGATGGGGAACATGAATATGTGTTTCTTTTTCGAATTTGAGCTCTTTCTGCAATGGGCACTTTTCATACTATAAGCAGTTTTTCCTAACAAATGCAAGATATAACATGGGCTATCTCCGCAAGGAAACATGAGATCTGCAAACGTTATGGTTTTTTGGTCTTCGGGGAGGATGGGGAACATGAATATGTTTTTGTTTTTCGAATTTGAGCTCTATCTGAAATGAGCACTTTTCATGCTCTAAGCAGTTTTTCCTAACAAATGCAAGATATAACATTGGCTATCTCCGCAAGGAAACATCAGATCTGCACAACTCATGGTTTTTTGGTCTTCGGGGAGGAGGGGGAACATGAATATGTGATTGTTTTTCGAATTTGAGCTCTTTCTGCAATGGGCACTTTTCATGCTATAAGCAGTTTTTCCTAACAAATGCAAGATATAACATTGGCTATCTCCGCAAGGAAACATCAGATCTGCACAACTCATGGTTTTTTGGTCTTCGGGGAGGATGGGGAACATGAATATGTTTTTGTTTTTCGAATTTGAGCTCTTTCTGCAATGGGCACTTTTCATGCTATAAGCACTTTTTCCTAACAAATGCAAGATATAACATGGGCTATCTCCGCAAGGAAACATGAGATCTGCAAATGTTATGGTTTTTTGGTCTTCGGGGAGGATGGGGAACATGAATATGTGATTGTTTTTCGAATTTGAGCTCTTTCTGCAATGGGCACTTTTCATGCTATAAGCAGTTTTTCCTAACAAAAGCAAGATATAACATTGGCTATCTCCGCAAGGAAACATCAGATCTGCACAACTCATGGTTTTTTGGTCTTCGGGGAGGATGGGGAACATGAATATGTTTTTGTTTTTCGAATTTGAGCTCTTTCTGCAATGGGCACTTTTCATGCTATAAGCACTTTTTCCTAACAAATGCAAGATATAACATGGGCTATCTCCGCAAGGAAACATGAGATCTGCAAAAGTTATGGTTTTTTGTTCTTCGGGGAGGATGGGGAACATGAATATGTGTTTGTTTTTCGAATTTGAGCTCTATCTGAAATGAGCACTTTTCATGCTCTAAGCAGTTTTTCCTAACAAATGCAAGATATAACATTGGCTATCTCCGCAAGGAAACATCAGATCTGCACAACTCATGGTTTTTTGGTCTTCGGGGAGGATGGGGAACATGAATATGTGATTGTTTTTCGAATTTGAGCTCTTTCTGCAATGGGCACTTTTCATACTATAAGCAGTTTTTCCTAACAAATGCAAGATATAACATGGGCTATCTCCGCAAGGAAACATGAGATCTGCAAACGTTATGGTTTTTTGGTCTTCGGGGAGGATGGGGAACATGAATATGTTTTTGTTTTTTGAATTTGAGCTCTTTCTGCAATGGGCACTTTTCATGCTATAAGCAGTTTTTCCTAACAAATGCAAGATATAACATTGGCAATCTCCGCAAGGAAACATCAGATCTGCTCAACCCATGGTTTTTTGGTATTAGGGGAGGAGGGGGAACATGAATATGTGTTTCTTTTTCGAATTTGAGCTCTATCTGAAATGAGCAGTTTTCATGCTCTAAGCAGTTTTTCCTAACAAATGCAAGATATAACATTGGCTATCTCCGCAAGGAAACATGAGATCTGCAAACGTTATGGTTTTTTGGTCTTCGGGGACAATGGGGAACATGAATATGTTTTTGTTTTTTGAATTTGAGCTCTTTCTGCAATGGGCACTTTTCATGCTATAAGCAGTTTTTCCTAACAAATGCAAGATATAACATTGGCAATCTCCGCAAGGAAACATCAGATCTGCACAACTCATGGTTTTTTGGTCTTCGGGGAGGCTGGGGAACATGAAAATCTGTTTGTTTTTCGAATTTGACCTCTATCTGAAATGGGCACTTTTCATGCTATAAGCAGTTTTTCCTAACAAATGCAAGATATAACATGGGCTATCTCCGCAAGGAAACATGAGATCTGCAAAAGTTATGGTTTTTTGGTCTTCGGGGAGGATGGGGAACATGAATATGTGTTTCTTTTTCGAATTTGAGCTCTTTCTGCAATGGGCACTTTTCATACTATAAGCAGTTTTTCCTAACAAATGCAAGATATAACATGGGCTATCTCCGCAAGGAAACATGAGATCTGCAAACGTTATGGTTTTTTGGTCTTCGGGGAGGATGGGGAACATGAATATGTTTTTGTTTTTCGAATTTGAGCTCTATCTGAAATGAGCACTTTTCATGCTCTAAGCAGTTTTTCCTAACAAATGCAAGATATAACATTGGCTATCTCCGCAAGGAAACATCAGATCTGCACAACTCATGGTTTTTTGGTCTTCGGGGAGGAGGGGGAACATGAATATGTGATTGTTTTTCGAATTTGAGCTCTTTCTGCAATGGGCACTTTTCATGCTATAAGCAGTTTTTCCTAACAAATGCAAGATATAACATTGGCTATCTCCGCAAGGAAACATCAGATCTGCACAACTCATGGTTTTTTGGTCTTCGGGGAGGATGGGGAACATGAATATGTTTTTGTTTTTCGAATTTGAGCTCTTTCTGCAATGGGCACTTTTCATGCTATAAGCACTTTTTCCTAACAAATGCAAGATATAACATGGGCTATCTCCGCAAGGAAACATGAGATCTGCAAATGTTATGGTTTTTTGGTCTTCGGGGAGGATGGGGAACATGAATATGTTTTTGTTTTTCGAATTTGAGCTCTATCTGAAATGAGCACTTTTCATGCTCTAAGCAGTTTTTCCTAACAAATGCAAGATATAACATTGGCTATCTCCACAAGGAAACATCAGATCTGCACAACTCATGGTTTTTTGGTCTTCGGGAAGGATGGGGAACATGAATATGTGATTGTTTTTTGAATTTGAGCTCTTTCTGCAATGGGCACTTTTCATACTATAAGCAGTTTTTCCTAACAAATGCAAGATTTAACATTGGCTATCTCCGCAAGGAAACATCAGATCTGCACAACTCATGGTTTTTTGGTCTTCGGGGAGGATGGGGAACATGAATATGTGATTGTTTTTCGAATTTGAGCTCTTTCTGCAATGGGCACTTTTCATGCTATAAGCAGTTTTTCCTAACAAATGCAAGATATAAAATTGGCTATCTCCGCAAGGAAACATCAGATCTGCACAACTCATGGTTTTTTGGTCTTCGGGGAGGATGGGGAACATGAAAATGTGTTTGTTTTTCGAATTTGACCTCTATCTGAAATGGGCACTTTTCATGCTATAAGCAGTTTTTCCTAACAAATGCAAGATATAACATGGGCTATCTCCGCAAGGAAACATCAGATCTGCAAACGTTATGGTTTTTTGGTCTTCGGGGTGGATGGGGAACATGAATATGTGTTTGTTTTTCGAATTTGAGCTCTTTCTGCAATGGGCACTTTTCATGCTATAAGCACTTTTTCCTAACAAATGCAAGATATAACATGGGATATCTCCGCAAGGAAACATGAGATCTGCAAAAGTTATGGTTTTTTGGTCTTCGGGGAGGATGGGGAACATGAATATGTGTTTGTTTTTCGAATTTGAGCTCTATCTGAAATGAGCACTTTTCATGCTCTAAGCAGTTTTTCCTAACAAATGCAACATATAACATTGGCTATCTCCGCAAGGAAACATCAGATCTGCACAACTCATGGTTTTTTGGTCTTCGGGGAGGATGGGGAACATGAATATGTGATTGTTTTTCGAATTTGAGCTCTTTCTGCAATGGGCACTTTTCATACTATAAGCAGTTTTTCCTAACAAATGCAAGATATAACATGGGCTATCTCCGCAAGGAAACATGAGATCTGCAAACGTTATGGTTTTTTGGTCTTCGGGGAGGATGGGGAACATGAATATGTTTTTGTTTTTTGAATTTGAGCTCTTTCTGCAATGGGCACTTTTCATGCTATAAGCAGTTTTTCCTAACAAATGCAAGATATAACATTGGCAATCTCCGCAAGGAAACATCAGATCTGCACAACTCATGGTTTTTTGGTCTTCGGGGAGGCTGGGGAACATGAAAATCTGTTTGTTTTTCGAATTTGACCTCTATCTGAAATGGGCACTTTTCATGCTATAAGCAGTTTTTCCTAACAAATGCAAGATATAACATGGGCTATCTCTGCAAGGAAACATGAGATCTGCAAAAGTTATGGTTTTTTGGTCTTCGGGGAGGATGGGGAACATGAATATGTGTTTGTTTTTCGAATTTGACCTCTATCTGAAATGAGCACTTTTCATGCTCTAAGCAGTTTTTCCTAACAAATGCAAGATATAACATTGGCTATCTCCGCAAAGGAAACATCAGATCTGCACAACTCATGGTTTTTTGGTCTTCGGGGAGGAGGGGGAACATGAATATGTGTTTGTTTTTCGAATTTGAGATCTTTCTGCAATGGGCACTTTTCATACTATAAGCAGTTTTTCCTAACAAATGCAATATTTAACATTGGCTATCTCCGCAAGGAAACATCAGATCTGCTCAACCCATGGTTTTTTGGTCTTCGGGGAGGAGGGGGAACATGAATATGTGTTTCTTTTTCGAATTTAAGCTCTTTCTGCAATGGGCACTTTTCATACTATAAGCAGTTTTTCCTAACAAATGCAAGATATAACATGGGCTATCTCCGCAAGGAAACATGAGATCTGCAAACGTTATGGTTTTTTGGTCTTCGGGGAGGATGGGGAACATGAATATGTTTTTGTTTTTCGAATTTGAGCTCTATCTGAAATGAGCACTTTTCATGCTCTAAGCAGTTTTTCCTAACAAATGCAAGATATAACATTGGCTATCTCCGCAAGGAAACATCAGATCTGCACAACTCATGGTTTTTTGGTCTTCGGGGAGGATGGGGAACATGAATATGTTTTTGTTTTTCGAATTTGAGCTCTTTCTGCAATGGGCACTTTTCATGCTATAAGCAGTTTTTCCTAACAAATGCAAGATATATGATGGGCTATCTCCGCAAGGAAACATGAGATCTGCAAAAGTTATGGTTTTTTGTTCTTCGGGGAGGATGGGGAACATGAATATGTGTTTGTTTTTCGAATTTGAGCTCTATCTGAAATGAGCACTTTTCATGCTCTAAGCAGTTTTTCCTAACAAATGCAAGATATAACATTGGCTATCTCCGCAAGGAAACATGAGATCTGCACAACTCATGGTTTTTTGGTCTTCGGGGAGGATGGGGAACATGAATATGTGATTGTTTTTCGAATTTGAGCTCTTTCTGCAATGGGCACTTTTCATACTATAAGCAGTTTTTCCTAACAAATGCAAGATATAACATGGGCTATCTCCGCAAGGAAACATGAGATCTGCAAACGTTATGGTTTTTTGGTCTTCGGGGAGGATGGGGAACATGAATATGTTTTTGTTTTTTGAATTTGAGCTCTTTCTGCAATGGGCACTTTTCATGCTATAAGCAGTTTTTCCTAACAAATGCAAGATATAACATTGGCAATCTCCGCAAGGAAACATCAGATCTGCACAACTCATGGTTTTTTGGTCTTCGGGGAGGCTGGGGAACATGAAAATCTGTTTGTTTTTCGAATTTGACCTCTATCTGAAATGGGCACTTTTCATGCTATATGCAGTTTTTCCTAACAAATGCAAGATATAACATGGGCTATCTCCGCAAGGAAACATGAGATCTGCAAAAGTTATGGTTTTTTGGTCTTCGGGGAGGATGGGGAACATGAATATGTGTTTGTTTTTCGAATTTGACCTCTATCTGAAATGAGCACTTTTCATGCTCTAAGCAGTTTTTCCTAACAAATGCAAGATATAACATTGGCTATCTCCGCAAAGGAAACATCAGATCTGCACAACTCATGGTTTTTTGGTCTTCGGGGAGGAGGGGGAACATGAATATGTGTTTGTTTTTCGAATTTGAGATCTTTCTGCAATGGGCACTTTTCATATTATAAGCAGTTTTTCCTAACAAATGCAATATTTAACATTGGCTATCTCCGCAAGGAAACATCAGATCTGCTCAACCCATGGTTTTTTGGTCTTCGGGGAGGAGGGGGAACATGAATATGTGTTTCTTTTTCGAATTTGAGCTCTTTCTGCAATGGGCACTTTTCATACTATAAGCAGTTTTTCCTAACAAATGCAAGATATAACATGGGCTATCTCCGCAAGGAAACATGAGATCTGCAAACGTTATGGTTTTTTGGTCTTCGGGGAGGATGGGGAACATGAATATGTTTTTGTTTTTCGAATTTGAGCTCTATCTGAAATGAGCACTTTTCATGCTCTAAGCAGTTTTTCCTAACAAATGCAAGATATAACATTGGCTATCTCCGCAAGGAAACATCAGATCTGCACAACTCATGGTTTTTTGGTCTTCGGGGAGGATGGGGAACATGAATATGTGATTGTTTTTCGAATTTGAGCTCTTTCTGCAATGGGCACTTTTCATGCTATAAGCAGTTTTTCCTAACAAAAGCAAGATATAACATTGGCTATCTCCGCAAGGAAACATCAGATCTGCACAACTCATGGTTTTTTGGTCTTCGGGGAGGATGGGGAACATGAATATGTTTTTGTTTTTCGAATTTGAGCTCTTTCTGCAATGGGCACTTTTCATGCTATAAGCACTTTTTCCTAACAAATGCAAGATATAACATGGGATATCTCCACAAGGAAACATGAGATCTGCAAAAGTTATGGTTTTTTGGTCTTCGGGGAGGATGGGGAACATGAATATGTGTTTGTTTTTCGAATTTGAGCTCTATCTGAAATGAGCACTTTTCATGCTCTAAGCAGTTTTTCCTAACAAATGCAACATATAACATTGGCTATCTCCGCAAGGAAACATCAGATCTGCACAACTCATGGTTTTTTGGTCTTCGGGGAGGATGGGGAACATGAATATGTGATTGTTTTTCGAATTTGAGATCTTTCTGCAATGGGCACTTTTTATACTATAAGCAGTTTTTCCTAACAAATGCAAGATATATCATGGGCTATCTCCGCAAGGAAACATGAGATCTGCAAAAGTTATGGTTTTTTGTTCTTCGGGGAGGATGGGGAACATGAATATGTGTTTGTTTTTCGAATTTGAGCTCTATCTGAAATGAGCACTTTTCATGCTCTAAGCAGTTTTTCCTAACAAATGCAAGATATAACATTGGCTATCTCCGCAAGGAAACATGAGATCTGCACAACTCATGGTTTTTTGGTCTTCGGGGAGGATGGGGAACATGAATATGTGATTGTTTTTCGAATTTGAGCTCTTTCTGCAATGGGCACTTTTCATACTATAAGCAGTTTTTCCTAACAAATGCAAGATATAACATGGGCTATCTCCGCAAGGAAACATGAGATCTGCAAACGTTATGGTTTTTTGGTCTTCGGGGAGGATGGGGAACATGAATATGTTTTTGTTTTTTGAATTTGAGCTCTTTCTGCAATGGGCACTTTTCATGCTATAAGCAGTTTTTCCTAACAAATGCAAGATATAACATTGGCAATCTCCGCAAGGAAACATCAGATCTGCACAACTCATGGTTTTTTGGTCTTCGGGGAGGCTGGGGAACATGAAAATCTGTTTGTTTTTCGAATTTGACCTCTATCTGAAATGGGCACTTTTCATGCTATATGCAGTTTTTCCTAACAAATGCAAGATATAACATGGGCTATGTCCGCAAGGAAACATGAGATCTGCAAAAGTTATGGTTTTTTGGTCTTCGGGGAGGATGGGGAACATGAATATGTGTTTGTTTTTCGAATTTGACCTCTATCTGAAATGAGCACTTTTCATGCTCTAAGCAGTTTTTCCTAACAAATGCAAGATATAACATTGGCTATCTCCGCAAAGGAAACATCAGATCTGCACAACTCATGGTTTTTTGGTCTTCGGGGAGGAGGGGGAACATGAATATGTGTTTGTTTTTCGAATTTGAGATCTTTCTGCAATGGGCACTTTTCATACTATAAGCAGTTTTTCCTAACAAATGCAAGATTTAACATTGGCTATCTCCGCAAGGAAACATCAGATCTGCTCAACCCATGGTTTTTTGGTATTAGGGGAGGAGGGGGAACATGAATATGTGTTTCTTTTTCGAATTTGAGCTCTATCTGAAATGAGCACTTTTCATGCTCTAAGCAGTTTTTCCTAACAAATGCAAGATATAACATTGGCTATCTCCGCAAGGAAACATCAGATCTGCACAACTCATGGTTTTTTGGTCTTCGGGGAGGATGGGGAACATGAATATGTGATTGTTTTTCGAATTTGAGCTCTTTCTGCAATTGGCACTTTTCATGCTATAAGCAGTTTTTCCTAACAAATGCAAGATATAACATTGGCTATCTCCGCAAGGAAACATCAGATCTGCACAACTCATGGTTTTTTGGTCTTCGGGGAGGATGGGGAACATGAAAATGTGTTTGTTTTTCGAATTTGACCTCTATCTGAAATGGGCACTTTTCATGCTATAAGCAGTTTTTCCTAACAAATGCAAGATATAACATGGGCTATCTCCGCAAGGAAACATGAGATCTGCAAAAGTTATGGTTTTTTGGTCTTCGGGGAGGATGGGGAACATGAATATGTGTTTGTTTTTCGAATTTGACCTCTATCTGAAATGAGCACTTTTCATGCTCTAAGCAGTTTTTCCTAACAAATGCAAGATATAACATTGGCTATCTCCGCAAAGGAAACATCAGATCTGCACAACTCATGGTTTTTTGGTCTTCGGGGAGGAGGGGGAACATGAAAATGTGTTAGTTTTTCGAATTTGACCTCTATCTGAAATGGGCACTTTTCATGCTATAAGCAGTTTTTCCTAACAAATGCAAGATATAACATGGGCTATCTCCGCAAGGAAACATGAGATCTGCAAAAGTTATGGTTTTTTGGTCTTCGGGGAGGATGGGGAACATGAATATGTGTTTGTTTTTCGAATTTGACCTCTATCTGAAATGAGCACTTTTCATGCTCTAAGCAGTTTTTCCTAACAAATGCAAGATATAACATTGGCTATCTCCGCAAAGGAAACATCAGATCTGCACAACTCATGGTTTTTTGGTCTTCGGGGAGGAGGGGGAACATGAATATGTGTTTGTTTTTCGAATTTGAGATCTTTCTGCAATGGGCACTTTTCATACTATAAGCAGTTTTTCCTAACAAATGCAAGATTTAACATTGGCTATCTCCGCAAGGAAACATCAGATCTGCTCAACCCATGGTTTTTTGGTCTTCGGGGAGGATGGGGAACATGAATATGTTTTTGTTTTTCGAATTTGAGCTCTTTCTTCAATGGGCACTTTTCATGCTCTAAGCAGTTTTTCCTAACAAATGCAAGATATAACATTGGCTATCTCCGCAAGGAAACATCAGATCTGCACAACTCATGGTTTTTTGGTCTTCGGGGAGGATGGGGAACATGAATATGTGATTGTTTTTCGAATTTGAGATCTTTCTGCAATGGGCACTTTTCATACTATAAGCAGTTTTTCCTAACAAATGCAAGATATAACATGGGCTATCTCCGCAAGGAAACATGAGTTCTGCAAAAGTTATGGTTTTTTGTTCTTCCGGGAGGATGGGGAACATGAATATGTGTTTGTTTTTCGAATTTGACCTCTATCTGAAATGAGCACTTTTCATGCTCTAAACAGTTTTTCCTAACAAATGCAAGATATAACATTGGCTATCTCCGCAAGGAAACATCAGATCTGCACAACTCATGGTTTTTTGGTCTTCGGGGAGGATGGGGAACATGAATATGTGATTGTTTTTCGAATTTGAGCTCTTTCTGCAATTGGCACTTTTCATGCTATAAGCAGTTTTTCCTAACAAATGCAAGATATAACATTGGCTATCTCCGCAAGGAAACATCAGATCTGCACAACTCATGGTTTTTTGGTCTTCGGGGAGGATGGGGAACATGAAAATGTGTTTGTTTTTCGAATTTGACCTCTATCTGAAATGGGCACTTTTCATGCTATAAGCAGTTTTTCCTAACAAATGCAAGATATAACATGGGCTATCTCCGCAAGGAAACATGAGATCTGCAAAAGTTATGGTTTTTTGGTCTTCGGGGAGGATGGGGAACATGAATATGTGTTTGTTTTTCGAATTTGACCTCTATCTGAAATGAGCACTTTTCATGCTCTAAGCAGTTTTTCCTAACAAATGCAAGATATAACATTGGCTATCTCCGCAAAGGAAACATCAGATCTGCACAACTCATGGTTTTTTGGTCTTCGGGGAGGAGGGGGAACATGAATATGTGTTTGTTTTTCGAATTTGAGATCTTTCTGCAATGGGCACTTTTCATACTATAAGCAGTTTTTCCTAACAAATGCAAGATTTAACATTGGCTATCTCCGCAAGGAAACATCAGATCTGCTCAACCCATGGTTTTTTGGTCTTCGGGGAGGAGGGGGAACATGAATATGTTTTTGTTTTTCGAATTTGAGCTCTATCTGAAATGAGCACTTTTCATGCTCTAAGCAGTTTTTCCTAACAAATGCAAGATATAACATTGGCTATCTCCGCAAGGAAACATCAGATCTGCACAACTCATGGTTTTTTGGTCTTCGGGGAGGATGGGGAACATGAATATGTGATTGTTTTTCGAATTTGAGCTCTTTCTGCAATGGGCACTTTTCATACTATAAGCAGTTTTTCCTAACAAATGCAAGATATAACATGGGCTATCTCCGCAAGGAAACATGAGATCTGCAAAAGTTATGGTTTTTTGTTCTTCGGGGAGGATGGGGAACATGAATATGTGTTTGTTTTTCGAATTTGACCTCTATCTGAAATGAGCACTTTTCATGCTCTAAGCAGTTTTTCCTAACAAATGCAAGATATAACATTGGCTATCTCCGCAAGGAAACATCAGATCTGCACAACTCATGGTTTTTTGGTCTTCGGGGAGGATGGGGAACATGAATATGTGATTGTTTTTCGAATTTGAGCTCTTTCTGCAATGGGCACTTTTCATACTATAAGCAGTTTTTCCTAACAAATGCAAGATATAACATGGGCTATCTCCGCAATGAAACATGAGATCTGCAAAAGTTATGGTTTTTTGTTCTTCGGGGAGGATGGGGAACATGAATATGTGTTTGTTTTTCGAATTTGAGCTCTATCTGAAATGAGCACTTTTCATGCTATAAGCAGTTTTTCCTAACAAATGCAAGATATAACATTGGCTATCTCCGCAAGGAAACATCAGATCTGCACAACTCATGGTTTTTTGGTCTTCGGGGAGGATGGGGAACATGAATATGTGATTGTTTTTCGAATTTGAGATCTTTCTGCAATGGGCACTTTTCATGCTATAAGCAGTTTTTCCTAACAAATGCAAGATATAACATTGGCTATCTCCGCAAGGAAACATCAGATCTGCACAACTCATGGTTTTTTGGTCTTCGGGGAGGATGGGGAACATGAAAATGTGTTTGTTTTTCGAATTTGACCTCTATCTGAAATGGGCACTTTTCATGCTATAAGCAGTTTTTCCTAACAAATGCAAGATATAACATTGGCAATCTCCGCAAGGAAACATGAGATCTGCTCAACTCATGGTTTTTTGGTCTTCGGGGAGGAGGGGGAACATGAATATGTGATTGTTTTTCGAATTTGAGATCTTTCTGCAATGGGCACTTTTCATACAATAAGCAGTTTTTCCTAACAAATGCAAGATATAACATGGGCTATCTCCGCAAGGAAACATGAGATCTGCAAAAGTTATGGTTTTTTGTTCTTCGGGGAGGATGGGGAACATGAATATGTGTTTGTTTTTCGAATTTGACCTCTATCTGAAATGAGCACTTTTCATGCTCTAAGCAGTTTTTCCTAACAAATGCATGATATAACATTGGCTATCTCCGCAAGGAAACATCAGATCTGCACAACTCATGGTTTTTTGGTCTTCGGGGAGGATGGGGAACATGAATATGTGATTGTTTTTCGAATTTGAGCTCTTTCTGCAATGGGCACTTTTCATGCTATAAGCAGTTTTTCCTAACAAATGCAAGATATAACATTGGCTATCTCCGCAAGGAAACATCAGATCTGCACAACTCATGGTTTTTTGGTCTTCGGGGAGGATGGGGAACATGAATATGTGTTTGTTTTTCGAATTTGAGATCTTTCTGCAATGGGCACTTTTCATACTATAAGCAGTTTTTCCTAACAAATGCAAGATATAACATGGGCTATCTCCGCAAGGAAACATCAGATCTGCAAACGTTATGGTTTTTTGGTCTTCGGGGAGGATGGGGAACATGAATATGTGATTGTTTTTCGAATTTGAGCTCTTTCTGCAATGGGCACTTTTCATACTATAAGCACTTTTTCCTAACAAACGCAAGATATAACATGGGCTATCTCCGCAAGGAAACATGAGATCTGCAAAAGTTATGGTTTTTTGTTCTTCGGGGAGGATGGGGAACATGAATATGTGTTTGTTTTTCTAATTTGACCTCTATCTGAAATGTGCACTTTTCATGCTCTAAGCAGTTTTTCCTAACAAATGCAAGATATAACATTGGCTATCTCCGCAAGGAAACATCAGATCTGCACAACTCATGGTTTTTTGGTCTTCGGGGAGGATGGGGAACATGAATATGTGATTGTTTTTCGAGTTTGAGCTCTTTCTGCAATGGGCACTTTTCATGCTATAAGCAGTTTTTCCTAACAAATGCAAGATATAACATTGGCTATCTCCGCAAGGAAACATCAGATCTGCACAACTCATGGTTTTTTGGTCTTCGGGGAGGATGGGGAACATGAATATGTGATTGTTTTTCGAATTTGAGCTCTTTCTGCAATGGGCACTTTTCATGCTATAAGCAGTTTTTCCTAACAAATGCAAGATATAACATTGGCTATCTCCGCAAGGAAACATCAGATCTGCACAACTCATGGTTTTTTGGTCTTCGGGGAGGATGGGAAACATGAAAATGTGTTTGTTTTTCGAATTTGACCTCTATCTGAAATGGGCACTTTTCATGCTATAAGCAGTTTTTCCTAACAAATGCAAGATATAACATGGGATATCTCTGCAAGAAAACATGAGATCTGCAAAAGTTATGGTTTTTTGGTCTTCGGGGAGGATGGGGAACATGAATATGTGTTTGTTTTTCGAATTTGACCTCTATCTGAAATTAGCACTTTTCATGCTCTAAGCAGTTTTTCCTAACAAATGCAAGATATAACATTGGCTATCTCCGCAAGGAAACATCAGATCTGCTCAACTCATGGTTTTTTGGTCTTCGGGGAGGAGGGGGAACATGAATATGTGTTTGTTTTTCGAATTTGAGCTCTTTCTGCAATGGGCACTTTTCATACTATAAGCAGTTTTTCCTAACAAATGCAAGATATAACATGGGCTATCTCCGCAAGGAAACATGAGATCTGCAAACGTTATGGTTTTTTGGTCTTCGGGGAGGATGGGGAACATGAATATGTGATTGTTTTTCGAATTTGAGCACTTTCTGCAATGGGCACTTTTCATACTATAAGCACTTTTTCCTAACAAACGCAAGATATAACATGGGCTATCTCCGCAAGGAAACATGAGATCTGCAAAAGTTATGGTTTTTTGTTCTTCGGGGAGGATGGGGAACATGAATATGTGTTTGTTTTTCGAATTTGACCTCTATCTGAAATGTGCACTTTTCATGCTATAAGCAGTTTTTCCTAACAAATGCAAGATATAACATTGGCTATCTCCGCAAGGAAACATCAGATCTGCACAACTCATGGTTTTTTGGTCTTCGGGGAGGATGGGGAACATGAAAATGTGTTTGTTTTTCGAATTTGACCTCTATCTGAAATGGGCACTTTTCATGCTATAAGCAGTTTGTCCTAACAAATGCAAGATATAACATGGGCTATCTCCGCAAGGAAACATGAGATCTGCAAAAGTTATGGTTTTTTGGTCTTCGGGGAGGATGGGGAACATGAATATGTGTTTGTTTTTCGAATTTGACCTCTATCTGAAATGAGCACTTTTCATGCTCTAAGCAGTTTTTCCTAACAAATGCAAGATATAACATTGGCTATCTCCGCAAGGATACATCAGAACTGCACAACTCATGGTTTTTTGGTCTTCGGGGAGGAGGGGGAACATGAATATGTGTTTGTTTTTCGAATTTGACCTCTATCTGAAATTAGCACTTTTCATGCTCTAAGCAGTTTTTCCTAACAAATGCAAGATATAACATTGGCTATCTCCGCAAGGAAACATCAGATCTGCACAACTCATTGTTTTTTGGTCTTCGGGGAGGATGGGGAACATGAATATGTGATTGTTTTTCGAATTTGAGCTCTTTCTGCAATGGGCACTTTTCATGCTATAAGCAGTTTTTCCTAACAAATGCAAGATATAACACTGGCTATCTCCGCAAGGAAACATCAGATCTGCACAACTCATGGTTTTTTGGTCTTCGGGGAGGATGGGGAACATGAAAATGTGTTTGTTTTTCGAATTTGACCTCTATCTGAAATGGGCACTTTTCATGCTATAAGCAGTTTTTCCTAACAAATGCAAGATATAACATGGGATATCTCTGCAAGGAAACATGAGATCTGCAAAAGTTATGGTTTTTTGGTCTTCGGGGAGGATGGGGAACATGAATATGTGTTTGTTTTTCGAATTTGTCCTCTATCTGAAATTAGCACTTTTCATGCTCTAAGCAGTTTTTCCTAACAAATGCAAGATATAACATTGGCTATCTCCGCAAGGAAACATCAGATCTGCACAACTCATGGTTTTTTGGTCTTCGGGGAGGAGGGGGAACATGAATATGTGTTTGTTTTTCGAATTTGAGATCTTTCTGCAATGGGCACTTTTCATACTATAAGCAGTTTTTCCTAACAAATGCAAGATATAACATTGGCAATCTCCGCAAGGAAACATCAGATCTGCTCAACTCATGGTTTTTTGGTCTTCGGGGAGGAGGGGGAACATGAATATGTGATTGTTTTTCGAATTTGAGATCTTTCTGCAATGGGCACTTTTCATACAATAAGCAGTTTTTCCTAACAAATGCAAGATATAACATGGGCTATCTCTGCAAGGAAACATGAGATCTGCAAAAGTTATGGTTTTTTGGTCTTCGGGGAGGATGGGAAACATGAATATGTGTTTGTTTTTCGAATTTGACCTCTATCTGAAATTAGCACTTTTCATGCTCTAAGCAGTTTTTCCTAACAAATGCAAGATATAACATTGGCTATCTCCGCAAGGAAACATCAGATCTGCACAACTCATGGTTTTTTGGTCTTCGGGGAGGATGGGGAACATGAATATGTGATTGTTTTTCGAATTTGAGCTCTTTCTGCAATGGGCACTTTTCATGCTAATAAGCAGTTTTTCCTAACAAATGCAAGATATAACATTGGCTATCTCCGCAAGGAAACATCAGATCTGCACAACTCATGGTTTTTTGGTCTTCGGGGAGGATGGGGAACATGAATATGTGATTGTTTTTCGAATTTGAGCTCTTTCTGCAATGGGCACTTTTCATGCTATAAGCAGTTTTTCCTAACAAATGCAAGATATAACATTGGCAATCTCCGCAAGGAAACATCAGATCTGCACAACTCATGGTTTTTTGGTCTTCGGGGAGGATGGGGAACATGAAAATGTGTTTGTTTTTCGAATTTGACCTCTATCTGAAATGGGCACTTTTCATGCTATAAGCAGTTTTTCCTAACAAATGCAAGATATAACATGGGATATCTGTGCAAGGAAACATGAGATCTGCAAAAGTTATGGTTTTTTGGTCTTCGGGGAGGATGGGAAACATGAATATGTGTTTGTTTTTCGAATTTGACCTCTATCTGAAATTAGCACTTTTCATGCTCTAAGCAAATTTTCCTAACAAATGCAAGATATAACATTGGCTATCTCCGCAAGGAAACATGAGATCTGCAAAAGTTATGGTTTTTTGGTCTTCGGGGAGGATGGGGAACATGAATATGTGTTTGTTTTTCGAATTTGACCTCTATCTGAAATGAGCACTTTTCATGCTCTAAGCAGTTTTTCCTAACAAATGCAAGATATAACATTGGCTATCTCGGCAAGGAAACATCAGATCTGCACAACTCATGGTTTTTTGGTCTTCGGGGAGGAGGGGGAACATGAATATGTGTTTGTTTTTCGAATTTGAGATCTTTCTGCAATGGGCACTTTTCATACTATAAGCAGTTTTTCCTAACAAATGCAAGATATAACATTGGCAATCTCCGCAAGGAAACATCAGATCTGCTCAACTCATGGTTTTTTGGTCTTCGGGGAGGAGGGGGAACATGAATATGTGATTGTTTTTCGAATTTGAGATCTTTCTGCAATGGGCACTTTTCATACAATAAGCAGTTTTTCCTAACAAATGCAAGATATAACATGGGCTATCTCTGCAAGAAAACATGAGATCTGCAAAAGTTATGGTTTTTTGGTCTTCGGGGAGGATGGGAAACATGAATATGTGTTTGTTTTTCGAATTTGACCTCTATCTGAAATTAGCACTTTTCATGCTCTAAGCAGTTTTTCCTAACAAATGCAAGATATAACATTGGCTATCTCCGCAAGGAAACATGAGATCTGCAAAAGTTATGGTTTTTTGGTCTTCGGGGAGGATGGGGAACATGAATATGTGTTTGTTTTTCGAATTTGACCTCTATCTGAAATGAGCACTTTTCATGCTCTAAGCAGTTTTTCCTAACAAATGCAAGATATAACATTGGCTATCTCCGCAAGGAAACATCAGATCTGCACAACTCATGGTTTTTTGGTCTTCGGGGAGGATAGGGAACATGAATATGTGATTGTTTTTCGAATTTGAGCTCTTTCTGCAATGGGCACTTTTCATGCTAATAAGCAGTTTTTCCTAACAAATGCAAGATATAACATTGGCTATCTCCGCAAGGAAACATCAGATCTGCACAACTCATGGTTTTTTGGTCTTCGGGGAGGATGGGGAACATGAATATGTGATTGTTTTTCGAATTTGAGCTCTTTCTGCAATGGGCACTTTTCATGCTATAAGCAGTTTTTCCTAACAAATGAAAGATATAACATTGGCTATCTCCGCAAGGAAACATCAGATCTGCACAACTCATGGTTTTTTGGTCTTCGGGGAGGATGGGGAACATGAAAATGTGTTTGTTTTTCGAATTTGACCTCTATCTGAAATGGGCACTTTTCATGCTATAAGCAGTTTTTCCTAACAAATGCAAGATATAACATGGGATATCTCTGCAAGGAAACATGAGATATGCAAAAGTTATGGTTTTTTGGTCTTCGGGGAGGATGGGAAACATGAATATGTGTTTGTTTTTCGAATTTGACCTCTATCTGAAATTAGCACTTTTCATGCTCTAAGCAGTTTTTCCTAACAAATGCAAGATATAACATTGGCTATCTCCGCAAGGAAACATGAGATCTGCAAAAGTTATGGTTTTTTGGTCTTCGGGGAGGATGGGGAACATGAATATGTGTTTGTTTTTCGAATTTGACCTCTATCTGAAATGAGCACTTTTCATGCTCTAAGCAGTTTTTCCTAACAAATGCAAGATATAACATTGGCTATCTCCGCAAGGAAACATCAGATCTGCACAACTCATGGTTTTTTGGTCTTCGGGGAGGAGGGGGAACATGAATATGTGTTTGTTTTTCGAATTTGAGATCTTTCTGCAATGGGCACTTTTCATACTATAAGCAGTTTTTCCTAACAAATGCAAGATATAACATTGGCAATCTCCGCAAGGAAACATCAGATCTGCTCAACTCATGGTTTTTTGGTCTTCGGGGAGGAGGGGGAACATGAATATGTGATTGTTTTTCGAATTTGAGATCTTTCTGCAATGGGCACTTTTCATACAATAAGCAGTTTTTCCTAACAAATGCAAGATATAACATGGGCTATCTCTGCAAGGAAACATGAGATCTGCAAAAGTTATGGTTTTTTGGTCTTCGGGGAGGATGGGAAACATGAATATGTGTTTGTTTTTCGAATTTGACCTCTATCTGAAATTAGCACTTTTCATGCTCTAAGCAGTTTTTCCTAACAAATGCAAGATATAACATTGGCTATCTCCGCAAGGAAACATGAGATCTGCAAAAGTTATGGTTTTTTGGTCTTCGGGGAGGATGGGGAACATGAATATGTGTTTGTTTTTCGAATTTGACCTCTATCTGAAATGAGCACTTTTCATGCTCTAAGCAGTTTTTCCTAACAAATGCAAGATATAACATTGGCTATCTCCGCAAGGAAACATCAGATCTGCACAACTCATGGTTTTTTGGTCTTCGGGGAGGATGGGGAACATGAATATGTGATTGTTTTTCGAATTTGAGCTCTTTCTGCAATGGGCACTTTTCATACTATAAGCAGTTTTTCCTAACAAATGCAAGATATAACATGGGCTATCTCCGCAAGGAAACATGAGATCTGCAAAAGTTATGGTTTTTTGTTCTTCGGGGAGGATGGGGAACATGAATATGTGTTTGTTTTTCGAATTTGACCTCTATCTGAAATGAGCACTTTTCATGCTCTAAGCAGTTTTTCCTAACAAATGCAAGATATAACATTGGCTATCTCCGCAAGGAAACATCAGATCTGCACAACTCATGGTTTTTTGGTCTTCGGGGAGGATGGGGAACATGAATATGTGATTGTTTTTCAAATTTGAGCTCTATCTGAAATGGGCACTTTTCATGCTATAAGCAGTTTTTCCTAACAAATGCAAGATATAACATGGGATATCTCTGCAAGGAAACATGAGATATGCAAAAGTTATGGTTTTTTGGTCTTCGGGGAGGATGGGAAACATGAATATGTGTTTGTTTTTCGAATTTGACCTCTATCTGAAATTAGCACTTTTCATGCTCTAAGCAGTTTTTCCTAACAAATGCAAGATATAACATTGGCTATCTCCGCAAGGAAACATGAGATCTGCACAACTCATGGTTTTTTGGTCTTCGGGGAGGAGGGGGAACATGAATATGTGTTTGTTTTTCGAATTTGAGATCTTTCTGCAATGGGCACTTTTCATACTATAAGCAGTTTTTCCTAACAAATGCAAGATATAACATTGGCAATCTCCGCAAGGAAACATCAGATCTGCTCAACTCATGGTTTTTTGGTCTTCGGGGAGGAGGGGGAACATGAATATGTGATTGTTTTTCGAATTTGAGATCTTTCTGCAATGGGCACTTTTCATACAATAAGCAGTTTTTCCTAACAAATGCAAGATATAACATGGGCTATCTCTGCAAGGAAACATGAGATCTGCAAAAGTTATGGTTTTTTGGTCTTCGGGGAGGATGGGAAACATGAATATGTGTTTGTTTTTCGAATTTGACCTCTATCTGAAATTAGCACTTTTCATGCTCTAAGCAGTTTTTCCTAACAAATGCAAGATATAACATTGGCTATCTCCGCAAGGAAACATGAGATCTGCAAAAGTTATGGTTTTTTGGTCTTCGGGGAGGATGGGGAACATGAATATGTGTTTGTTTTTCGAATTTGACCTCTATCTGAAATGAGCACTTTTCATGCTCTAAGCAGTTTTTCCTAACAAATGCAAGATATAACATTGGCTATCTCCACAAGGAAACATCAGATCTGCACAACTCATGGTTTTTTGGTCTTCGGGGAGGATGGGGAACATGAATATGTGATTGTTTTTCGAATTTGAGCTCTTTCTGCAATGGGCACTTTTCATACTATAAGCAGTTTTTCCTAACAAATGCAAGATATAACATGGGCTATCTCCGCAAGGAAACATGAGATCTGCAAAAGTTATGGTTTTTTGTTCTTCGGGGAGGATGGGGAACATGAATATGTGTTTGTTTTTCGAATTTGACCTCTATCTGAAATGAGCACTTTTCATGCTCTAAGCAGTTTTTCCTAACAAATGCAAGATATAACATTGGCTATCTCCGCAAGGAAACATCAGATCTGCACAACTCATGGTTTTTTGGTCTTCGGGGAGGATGGGGAACATGAATATGTGATTGTTTTTCAAATTTGAGCTCTATCTGCAATGAGCACTTTTCATGCTCTATGCAGTTTTTCCTAACAAATGCAAGATATAACATTGGCTATCTCCGCAAGGAAACATGAGATCTGCAAAAGTTATGGTTTTTTGTTCTTCGGGGAGGATGGGGAACATGAATATGTGTTTGTTTTTCGAATTTGACCTCTATCTGAAATGAGCACTTTTCATGCTCTAAGCAGTTTTTCCTAACAAATGCAAGATATAACATTGGCTATCTCCGCAAGGAAACATCAGATCTGCACAACTCATGGTTTTTTGGTCTTCGGGGAGGATGGGGAACATGAATATGTGATTGTTTTTCGAATTTGAGCTCTTTCTGCAATGGGCACTTTTCATACTATAAGCAGTTTTTCCTAACAAATGCAAGATATAACATGGGCTATCTCCGCAAGGAAACATCAGATCTGCAAAAGTTATGGTTTTTTGTTCTTCGGGGAGGATGGGGAACATGAATATGTGTTTCTTTTTCGAATTTGACCTCTATCTGAAATGAGCACTTTTCATGCTCTAAGCAGTTTTTCCTAACAAATGCAAGATATAACATTGGCTATCTCCGCAAGGAAACATCAGATCTGCACAACTCATGGTTTTTTGGTCTTCGGGGAGGATGGGGAACATGAATATGTGATTGTTTTTCGAATTTGAGCTCTTTCTGCAATGGGCACTTTTCATGCTATAAGCAGTTTTTCCTAACAAATGCAAGATATAACATTGGCTATCTCCGCAAGGAAACATCAGATCTGCACAACTCATGGTTTTTTGGTCTTCGGGGAGGATGGGGAACATGAAAATGTGTTTGTTTTTCGAATTTGACCTCTTTCTGAAATGGGCACTTTTCATGCTATAAGCAGTTTTTCCTAACAAATGCAAGATACAACATGGGATATCTCTGCAAGGAAACATGAGATCTGCAAAAGTTATGGTTTTTTGGTCTTCGGGGAGGATGGGAAACATGAATATGTGTTTGTTTTTCGAATTTGACCTCTATCTGAAATTAGCACTTTTCATGCTCTAAGCAGTTTTTCCTAACAAATGCAAGATATAACATTGGCTATCTCCGCAAGGAAACATGAGATCTGCAAAAGTTATGGTTTTTTGTTCTTCGGGGAGGATGGGGAACATGAATATGTGTTTGTTTTTCGAATTTGACCTCTATCTGAAATGAGCACTTTTCATGCTCTAAGCAGTTTTTCCTAACAAATGCAAGATATAACATTGGCTATCTCCGCAAGGAAACATCAGATCTGCACAACTCATGGTTTTTTGGTCTTCGGGGAGGATGGGGAACATGAATATGTGATTGTTTTTCGAATTTGAGCTCTTTCTGCAATGGGCACTTTTCATGCTATAAGCAGTTTTTCCTAACAAATGCAAGATATAACATTGGCTATCTCCGCAAGGAAACATCAGATCTGCACAACTCATGGTTTTTTGGTCTTCGGGGAGGATGGGGAACATGAAAATGTGTTTGTTTTTCGAATTTGACCTCTATCTGAAATGGGCACTTTTCATGCTATAAGCAGTTTTTCCTAACAAATGCAAGATATAACATGGGATATCTCTGCAAGAAAACATGAGATCTGCAAAAGTTATGGTTTTTTGGTCTTCGGGGAGGATGGGGAACATGAATATGTGTTTGTTTTTCGAATTTGACCTCTATCTGAAATTAGCACTTTTCATGCTCTAAAGCAGTTTTTCCTAACAAATGCAAGATATAACATTGGCTATCTCTGCAAGGAAACATCAGATCTGCACAACTCATGGTTTTCTGGTCTTCGGGGAGGAGGGGGAACATGAATATGTGTTTGTTTTTCGAATTTGAGATCTTTCTGCAATGGGCACTTTTCATACTATAAGCAGTTTTTCCTAACAAATGCAAGATATAACATTGGCAATCTCCGCAAGGAAACATCAGATCTGCTCAACTCATGGTTTTTTGGTCTTCGGGGAGGAGGGGGAACATGAATATGTGTTTGTTTTTCGAATTTGAGCTCTTTCTGCAATGGGCACTTTTCATACTATAAGCAGTTTTTCCTCACAAATGCAAGATATAACATGGGCTATCTCCGCAAGGAAACATCAGATCTGCAAACGTTATGGTTTTTTGGTCTTCGGGGAGGATGGGGAACATGAATATGTGATTGTTTTTCGAATTTGAGCTCTTTCTGCAATGGGCACTTTTCATACTATAAGCACTTTTTCCTAACAAACGCAAGATATAACATGGGCTATCTCCGCAAGGAAACATGAGATCTGCAAAAGTTATGGTTTTTTGTTCTTCGGGGAGGATGGGGAACATGAATATGTGTTTGTTTTTCGAATTTGACCTCTATCTGAAATGAGCACTTTTCATGCTCTAAGCAGTTTTTCCTAACAAATGCAAGATATAACATTGGCTATCTCCGCAAGGAAACATCAGATCTGCACAACTCATGGTTTTTTGGTCTTCGGGGAGGATGGGGAACATGAATATGTGATTGTTTTTCAAATTTGAGCTCTTTCTGCAATGGGCACTTTTCATGCTCTAAGCAGTTTTTCCTAACAAATGCAAGATATAACATTGGCTATCTCCGCAAGGAAACATCAGATCTGCACAACTCATTGTTTTTTGGTCTTCGCGAGGATGGGGAACATGAATATGTGATTGTTTTTCGAATTTGAGCTCTTTCTGCAATGGGCACTTTTCATGCTATAAGCAGTTTTTCCTAACAAATGCAAGATATAACATTGGCTATCTCCGCAAGGAAACATCAGATCTGCACAACTCATGGTTTTTTGGTCTTCGGGGAGGATGGGGAACATGAAAATGTGTTTGTTTTTCGAATTTGACCTCTATCTGAAATGGGCACTTTTCATGCTATAAGCAGTTTTTCCTAACAAATGCAAGATATAACATGGGATATCTGCAAGGAAACATGAGATCTGCAAAAGTTATGGTTTTTTGGTCTTTGGGGAGGATGGGGAACATGAATATGTGTTTGTTTTTCGAATTTGTCCTCTATCTGAAATTAGCACTTTTCATGCTCTAAGCAGTTTTTCCTAACAAATGCAAGATATAACATTGGCTATCTCCGCAAGGAAACATCAGATCTGCACAACTCATGGTTTTTTGGTCTTCGGGGAGGAGGTGGAACATGAATATGTGTTTGTTTTTCGAATTTGAGATCTTTCTGCAATGGGCACTTTTCATACTATAAGCAGTTTTTCCTAACAAATGCAAGATATAACATTGGCTATCTCCGCAAGGAAACATCAGATCTGCACAACTCATGGTTTTTTGGTCTTCGGGGAGGATGGGGAACATGAAAATGTGTTTGTTTTTCGAATTTGACCTCTATCTGAAATGGGCACTTTTCATGCTATAAGCAGTTTTTCCTAACAAATGCAAGATATAACATGGGATATCTCTGCAAGGAAACATGAGATCTGCAAAAGTTATGGTTTTTTGGTCTTCGGGGAGAATGGGGAACATGAATATGTGTTTGTTTTTCGAATTTGTCCTCTATCTGAAATTAGCACTTTTCATGCTCTAAGCAGTTTTTCCTAACAAATGCAAGATATAACATTGGCTATCTCCGCAAGGAAACATCAGATCTGCACAACTCATGGTTTTTTGGTCTTCGGGGAGGAGGGGGAACATGAATATGTGTTTGTTTTTCGAATTTGAGATCTTTCTGCAATGGGCACTTTTCATACTATAAGCAGTTTTTCATAACAAATGCAAGATATAACATTGGCAATCTCCGCAAGGAAACATCAGATCTGCTCAACTCATGGTTTTTTGGTCTTCGGGGAGGATGGAGAACATGAATATGTGATTGTTTTTCGAATTTGAGCTCTTTCTGCAATGGGCACTTTTCATGCTATAAGCAGTTTTTCCTAACCAATGCAAGATATAACATGGGCTATCTCCGCAAGGAAACATCAGATCTGCACAACTCATGGTTTTTTGGTCTTCGGGGAGGATGGGGAACATGAAAATGTGTTTGTTTTTCGAATTTGACCTCTATCTGAAATGGGCACTTTTCATGCTATAAGCAGTTTTTCCTAACAAATGCAAGATATAACATGGGATATTTCTGCAAGGAAACATGAGATCTGCAAAAGTTATGGTTTTTTGGTCTTCGGGGTGGATGGGGAACATGAATATGTGTTTGTTTTTCAAATTTGAGATCTTTCTGCAATTGGCACTTTTCATACTATAAGCAGTTTTTCCTAACAAATGCAAGATATAACATTGGCAATCTCCGCAAGGAAACATCAGATCTGCTCAACTCATGGTTTTTTGGTCTTCGGGGAGGAGGGGGAACATGAATATGTGTTTGTTTTTCGAATTTGAGATCTTTCTGCAATGGGCACTTTTCATACTATAAGCAGTTTTTCCTAACAAATGCAAGATATAACATTGGCAATCTCCGCAAGGAAACATCAGATCTGCTCAACTCATGGTTTTTTGGTCTTCGGGGAGGAGGGGGAACATGAATATGTGTTTGTTTTTCGAATTTGAGCTCTTTCTGCAATGGGCACTTTTCATACTATAAGCAGTTTTTCCTAACAAATGCAAGATATAACATGGGCTATCTCCGCAAGGAAACATCAGATCTGCAAACGTTATGGTTTTTTGGTCTTCGGGGAGGATGGGGAACATGAATATGTGATTGTTTTTCGAATTTGAGCTCTTTCTGCAATGGGCACTTTTCATACTATAAGCACTTTTTCCTAACAAACGCAAGATATAACATTGGCAATCTCCGCAAGGAAACATCAGATCTGCTCAACTCATGGTTTTTTGGTCTTCGGGGAGGAGGGGGAACATGAATATGTGTTTGTTTTTCGAATTTGAGCTCTTTCTGCAATGGGCACTTTTCATACTATAAGCAGTTTTTCCTAACAAATGCAAGATATAACATTGGCTATCTCCGCAAGGAAACATCAGATCTGCACAACTCATGGTTTTTTGGTCTTCGGGGAGGATGGGGAACATGAATATGTGATTGTTTTTCAAATTTGAGCTCTTTCTGCAATGGGCACTTTTCATGCTCTAAGCAGTTTTTCCTAACAAATGCAAGATATAACATTGGCTATCTCCGCAAGGAAACATCAGATCTGCACAACTCATTGTTTTTTGGTCTTCGCGAGGATGGGGAACATGAATATGTGATTGTTTTTCGAATTTGAGCTCTTTCTGCAATGGGCACTTTTCATGCTATAAGCAGTTTTTCCTAACAAATGCAAGATATAACATTGGCTATCTCCGCAAGGAAACATCAGATCTGCACAACTCATGGTTTTTTGGTCTTCGGGGAGGATGGGGAACATGAAAATGTGTTTGTTTTTCGAATTTGACCTCTATCTGAAATGGGCACTTTTCATGCTATAAGCAGTTTTTCCTAACAAATGCAAGATATAACATGGGATATCTGCAAGGAAACATGAGATCTGCAAAAGTTATGGTTTTTTGGTCTTTGGGGAGGATGGGGAACATGAATATGTGTTTGTTTTTCGAATTTGTCCTCTATCTGAAATTAGCACTTTTCATGCTCTAAGCAGTTTTTCCTAACAAATGCAAGATATAACATTGGCTATCTCCGCAAGGAAACATCAGATCTGCACAACTCATGGTTTTTTGGTCTTCGGGGAGGAGGTGGAACATGAATATGTGTTTGTTTTTCGAATTTGAGATCTTTCTGCAATGGGCACTTTTCATACTATAAGCAGTTTTTCCTAACAAATGCAAGATATAACATTGGCTATCTCCGCAAGGAAACATCAGATCTGCACAACTCATGGTTTTTTGGTCTTCGGGGAGGATGGGGAACATGAAAATGTGTTTGTTTTTCGAATTTGACCTCTATCTGAAATGGGCACTTTTCATGCTATAAGCAGTTTTTCCTAACAAATGCAAGATATAACATGGGATATCTCTGCAAGGAAACATGAGATCTGCAAAAGTTATGGTTTTTTGGTCTTCGGGGAGAATGGGGAACATGAATATGTGTTTGTTTTTCGAATTTGTCCTCTATCTGAAATTAGCACTTTTCATGCTCTAAGCAGTTTTTCCTAACAAATGCAAGATATAACATTGGCTATCTCCGCAAGGAAACATCAGATCTGCACAACTCATGGTTTTTTGGTCTTCGGGGAGGAGGGGGAACATGAATATGTGTTTGTTTTTCGAATTTGAGATCTTTCTGCAATGGGCACTTTTCATACTATAAGCAGTTTTTCATAACAAATGCAAGATATAACATTGGCAATCTCCGCAAGGAAACATCAGATCTGCTCAACTCATGGTTTTTTGGTCTTCGGGGAGGATGGGGAACATGAATATGTGATTGTTTTTCGAATTTGAGCTCTTTCTGCAATGGGCACTTTTCATGCTATAAGCAGTTTTTCCTAACCAATGCAAGATATAACATGGGCTATCTCCGCAAGGAAACATCAGATCTGCACAACTCATGGTTTTTTGGTCTTCGGGGAGGATGGGGAACATGAAAATGTGTTTGTTTTTCGAATTTGACCTCTATCTGAAATGGGCACTTTTCATGCTATAAGCAGTTTTTCCTAACAAATGCAAGATATAACATGGGATATTTCTGCAAGGAAACATGAGATCTGCAAAAGTTATGGTTTTTTGGTCTTCGGGGTGGATGGGGAACATGAATATGTGTTTGTTTTTCAAATTTGAGATCTTTCTGCAATGGGCACTTTTCATACTATAAGCAGTTTTTCCTAACAAATGCAAGATATAACATTGGCAATCTCCGCAAGGAAACATCAGATCTGCTCAACTCATGGTTTTTTGGTCTTCGGGGAGGATGGGGAACATGAATATGTGATTGTTTTTCGAATTTGAGCTCTTTCTGCAATGGGCACTTTTCATGCTATAAGCAGTTTTTCCTAACAAATGCAAGATATAACATGGGATATCTCCGCAAGGAAACATGAGATCTGCAAATGTTATGGTTTTTTGGTCTTCGGGGAGGATGGGGAACATGAATATGTGTTTGTTTTTCGAATTTGACCTCTATCTGAAATGAGCACTTTTCATGCTCTAAGCAGTTTTTCCTAACAAATGCAAGATATAACATTGGCTATCTCCGCAAGGAAACATCAGATCTGCACAACTCATGGTTTTTTGGTCTTCGGGGAGGATGGGGAACATGAAAATGTGTTTGTTTTTCGAATTTGACCTCTATCTGAAATGGGCACTTTTCATGCTATAAGCAGTTTTTCCTAACAAATGCAAGATATAACATGGGATATCTCTGCAAGGAAACATGAGATCTGCACAACTCATGGTTTTTTGGTCTTCGGGGAGGATGGGGAACATGAATATGTGTTTGTTTTTCGAATTTGACCTCTATATGAAATTAGCACTTTTCATGCTCTAAGCAGTTTTTCCTAACAAATGCAAGATATAACATTTGCTATCTCCGCAAGGAAACATCAGATCTGCACAACTCATGGTTTTTTGGTCTTCGGGGAGGAGGGGGAACATGAATATGTGTTTGTTTTTCGAATTTGAGATCTTTCTGCAATGGGCACTTTTCATACTATAAGCAGTTTTTCCTAACAAATGCAAGATATAACATTGGCAATCTCCGCAAGGAAACATCAGATCTGCAAAAGTTATGGTTTTTTGGTCTTCGGGGAGGATGGGGAACAAGAATATGTGTTTGTTTTTCGAATTTGAGATCTTTCTGCAATGGGCACTTTTCATACTATAAGCAGTTTTTCCTAACAAATGCAAGATATAACATTGGCTATCTCCGCAAGGAAACATCAGATCTGCACAACTCATGGTTTTTTGGTCTTCGCGGAGGATGGGGAACATGAAAATGTGTTTGTTTTTCGAATTTGACCTCTATCTGAAATGGGCACTTTTCATGCTATAAGCAGTTTTTCCTAACAAATGCAAGATATAACATGGGATATCTCCGCAAGGAAACATGAGATCTGCAAAAGTTATGGTTTTTTGGTCTTCGGGGAGGATGGGGAACATGAATATGTGTTTGTTTTTCGAATTTGACCTCTATCTGAAATTAGCACTTTTCATGCTCTAAGCAGTTTTTCCTAACAAATGCAAGATATAACATTGGCTATCTCCGCAAGGAAACATCAGATCTGCACAACTCATGGTTTTTTGGTCTTCGGGGAGGAGGGGGAACATGAATATGTGTTTGTTTTTCGAATTTGAGATCTTTCTGCAATGGGCACTTTTCATACTATAAGCAGTTTTTCCTAACAAATGCAAGATATAACATTGGCAAACTCCGCAAGGAAACATCAGATCTGCAAACGTTATGGTTTTTTGGTCTTCGGGGAGGATGGGGAACATGAATATGTTTTTGTTTTTCGAATTTGAGCTCTTTCTGCAATGGGCACTTTTCATGCTATAAGCAGTTTTTCCTAACAAATGCAAGATATAACATTGGCTATCTCCGCAAGGAAACATCAGATCTGCACAACTCATGGTTTTTTGGTCTTCGGGGAGGATGGGGAACATGAAAATGTGTTTGTTTTTCGAATTTGACCTCTATCTGAAATGGGCACTTTTCATGCTATAAGCAGTTTTTCCTAACAAATGCAAGATATAACATGGGATATCTCTGCAAGGAAACATGAGATCTGCAAAAGTTATGGTTTTTTGGTCTTCGGGGAGGATGGGAAACATGAATATGTGTTTGTTTTTCGAATTTGACCTCTATCTGAAATTAGCACTTTTCATGCTCTAAGCAGTTTTTCCTAACAAATGCAAGATATAACATTGGCTATCTCCGCAAGGAAACATGAGATCTGCAAAAGTTATGGTTTTTTGGTCTTCGGGGAGGATGGGGAACATGAATATGTGTTTGTTTTTCGAATTTGACCTCTATCTGAAATGAGCACTTTTCATGCTCTAAGCAGTTTTTCCTAACAAATGCAAGATATAACATTGGCTATCTCCGCAAGGAAACATCAGATCTGCACAACTCATGGTTTTTTGGTCTTCGGGGAGGAGGGGGAACATGAATATGTGTTTGTTTTTCGAATTTGAGATCTTTCTGCAATGGGCACTTTTCATACAATAAGCAGTTTTTCCTAACAAATGCAAGATATAACATGGGCTATCTCTGCAAGGAAACATGAGATCTGCAAAAGTTATGGTTTTTTGGTCTTCGGGGAGGATGGGAAACATGAATATGTGTTTGTTTTTCGAATTTGACCTCTATCTGAAATTAGCACTTTTCATGCTCTAAGCAGTTTTTCCTAACAAATGCAAGATATAACATTGGCTATCTCCGCAAGGAAACATGAGATCTGCAAAAGTTATGGTTTTTTGGTCTTCGGGGAGGATGGGAAACATGAATATGTGTTTGTTTTTCGAATTTGACCTCTATCTGAAATGAGCACTTTTCATGCTCTAAGCAGTTTTTCCTAACAAATGCAAGATATAACATTGGCTATCTCCGCAAGGAAACATCAGATCTGCACAACTCATGGTTTTTTGGTCTTCGGGGAGGAGGGGGAACATGAATATGTGATTGTTTTTCGAATTTGAGCTCTTTCTGCAATGGGCACTTTTCATACTATAAGCAGTTTTTCCTAACAAATGCAAGATATAACATTGGCAATCTCCGCAAGGAAACATCAGATCTGCTCAACTCATGGTTTTTTGGTCTTCGAGGAGGAGGGGGAACATGAATATGTGATTGTTTTTCGAATATGAGATCTTTCTGCAATGGGCACTTTTCATACAATAAGCAGTTTTTCCTAACAAGATATAACATGGGCTATCTCTGCAAGGAAACATGAGATCTGCAAAAGTTATGGTTTTTTGGTCTTCGGGGAGGATGGGAAACATGAATATGTGTTTGTTTTTCGAATTTGAGCTCTATCTGAAATGAGCACTTTTCATGCTCTAAGCAGTTTTTCCTAACAAATGCAAGATATAACATTGGCTATCTCCGCAAGGAAACATGAGATCTGCAAAAGTTATGGTTTTTTGTTCTTCGGGGAGGATGTGGAACATGAATATGTGTTTGTTTTTCGAATTTGACCTCTATCTGAAATGAGCACTTTTCATGCTCTAAGCAGTTTTTCCTAACAAATGCAAGATATAAATTGGCTATCTCCGCAAGGAAACATCAGATCTGCACAACTCATGGTTTTTTGGTCTTCGGGGAGGATGGGGAACATGAATATGTGATTGTTTTTCGAATTTGAGCTCTTTCTGCAATGGGCACTTTTCATACTATAAGCAGTTTTTCCTAACAAATGCAAGATATAACATGGGCTATCTCCGCAAGGAAACATGAGATCTGCAAAAGTTATGGTTTTTTGTTCTTCGGGGAGGATGGGGAACATGAATATGTGTTTGTTTTTCGAATTTGACCTCTATCTGAAATGAGCACTTTTCATGCTCTAAGCAGTTTTTCCTAACAAATGCAAGATATAACATGGGCTATCTCCGCAAGGAAACATGAGATCTGCAAAAGTTATGGTTTTTTGGTCTTCGGGGAGGATGGGGAACATGAATATGTGTTTGTTTTTCGAATTTGACCTCTATCTGAAATGAGCACTTTTCATGCTCTAAGCAGTTTTTCCTAACAAATGCAAGATATAACATTGGCTATCTCCGCAAGGAAACATCAGATCTGCACAACTCATGGTTTTTTGGTCTTCGGGGAGGATGGGGAACATGAATATGTGATTGTTTTTCGAATTTGAGCTCTTTCTGCAATGGGCACTTTTCATGCTATAAGCAGTTTTTCCTAACAAATGCAAGATATAACATTGGCTATCTCCGCAAGGAAACATCAGATCTGCACAACTCATGGTTTTTTGGTCTTCGGGGAGGATGGGGAACATGAAAATGTGTTTGTTTTTCAAATTTGACCTCTATCTGAAATGGGCACTTTTCATGCTATAAGCAGTTTTTCCTAACAAATGCAAGATATAACATGGGATATCTCTGCAAGGAAACATGAGATCTGCAAAAGTTATGGTTTTTTGGTCTTCGGGGAGGATGGGAAACATGAATATGTGTTTGTTTTTCGAATTTGACCTCTATCTGAAATTAGCACTTTTCATGCTCTAAGCAGTTTTTCCTAACAAATGCAAGATATAACATTGGCTATCTCCGCAAGGAAACATGAGATCAGCAAAAGTTATGGTTTTTTGGTCTTCGGGGAGGATGGGGAACATGAATATGTGTTTGTTTTTCGAATTTGACCTCTATCTGAAATGAGCACTTTTCATGCTCTAAGCAGTTTTTCCTAACAAATGCAAGATATAACATTGGCTATCTCCGCAAGGAAACATCAGATCTGCACAACTCATGGTTTTTTGGTCTTCGGGGAGGAGGGGGAACATGAATATGTGTTTGTTTTTCGAATTTGAGATCTTTCTGCAATGGGCACTTTTCATACTATAAGCAGTTTTTCCTAACAAATGCAAGATATAACATTGGCAATCTCCGCAAGGAAACATCAGATCTGCTCAACTCATGGTTTTTTGGTCTTCGGGGAGGAGGGGGAACATGAATATGTGATTGTTTTTCGAATTTGAGATCTTTCTGCAATGGGCACTTTTCATACAATAAGCAGTTTTTCCTAACAAATGCAAGATATAACATGGGCTATCTCCGCAAGGAAACATGAGATCTGCAAAAGTTATGGTTTTTTGTTCTTCGGGGAGGATGGGGAACATGAATATGTGTTTGTTTTTCGAATTTGACCTCTATCTGAAATGAGCACTTTTCATGCTCTAAGCAGTTTTTCCTAACAAATGCAAGATATAACATTGGCTATCTCCGCAAGGAAACATCAGATCTGCACAACTCATGGTTTTTTGGTCTTCGGGGAGGATGGGGAACATGAAAATGTGTTTGTTTTTCGAATTTGACCTCTATCTGAAATGGGCACTTTTCATGCTATAAGCAGTTTTTCCTAACAAATGCAAGATATAACATGGGATATCTCTGCAAGAAAACATGAGATCTGCAAAAGTTATGGTTTTTTGGTCTTCGGGGAGGATGGGGAACATGAATATGTGTTTGTTTTTCGAATTTGACCTCTATCTGAAATTAGCACTTTTCATGCTCTAAGCAGTTTTTCCTAACAAATGCAAGATATAACATTGGCTATCTCTGCAAGGAAACATCAGATCTGCACAACTCATGGTTTTCTGGTCTTCGGGGAGGAGGGGGAACATGAATATGTGTTTGTTTTTCGAATTTGAGATCTTTCTGCAATGGGCACTTTTCATACTATAAGCAGTTTTTCCTAACAAATGCAAGATATAACATTGGCAATCTCCGCAAGGAAACATCAGATCTGCTCAACTCATGGTTTTTTGGTCTTCGGGGAGGAGGGGGAACATGAATATGTGTTTGTTTTTCGAATTTGAGCTCTTTCTGCAATGGGCACTTTTCATACTATAAGCAGTTTTTCCTAACAAATGCAAGATATAACATGGGCTATCTCTGCAAGGAAACATCAGATCTGCAAACGTTATGGTTTTTTGGTCTTCGGGGAGGATGGGGAACATGAATATGTGATTGTTTTTCGAATTTGAGCTCTTTCTGCAATGGGCACTTTTCATACTATAAGCACTTTTTCCTAACAAACGCAAGATATAACATGGGCTATCTCCGCAAGGAAACATGAGATCTGCAAAAGTTATGGTTTTTTGTTCTTCGGGGAGGATAGGGAACATGAATATGTGTTTGTTTTTCGAATTTGACCTCTATCTGAAATGAGCACTTTTCATGCTCTAAGCAGTTTTTCCTAACAAATGCAAGATATAACATTGGCTATCTCCGCAAGGAAACATCAGATCTGCTCAACTCATGGTTTTTTGGTCTTCGGGGAGGAGGGGGAACATGAATATGTGTTTGTTTTTCGAATTTGACCTCTATCTGAAATTAGCACTTTTCATGCTCTAAGCAGTTTTTCCTAACAAATGCAAGATATAACATTGGCTATCTCTGCAAGGAAACATCAGATCTGCACAACTCATGGTTTTCTGGTCTTCGGGGAGGAGGGGGAACATGAATATGTGTTTGTTTTTCGAATTTGAGATCTTTCTGCAATGGGCACTTTTCATACTATAAGCAGTTTTTCCTAACAAATGCAAGATATAACATTGGCAATCTCCGCAAGGAAACATCAGATCTGCTCAACTCATGGTTTTTTGGTCTTCGGGGAGGAGGGGGAACATGAATATGTGTTTGTTTTTCGAATTTGAGCTCTTTCTGCAATGGGCACTTTTCATACTATAAGCAGTTTTTCCTAACAAATGCAAGATATAACATGGGCTATCTCCGCAAGGAAACATCAGATCTGCAAACGTTATGGTTTTTTGGTCTTCGGGGAGGATGGGGAACATGAATATGTGATTGTTTTTCGAATTTGAGCTCTTTCTGCAATGGGCACTTTTCATACTATAAGCACTTTTTCCTAACAAACGCAAGATATAACATGGGCTATCTCCGCAAGGAAACATGAGATCTGCAAAAGTTATGGTTTTTTGTTCTTCGGGGAGGATGGGGAACATGAATATGTGTTTGTTTTTCAAATTTGACCTCTATTTGAAATGAGCACTTTTCATGCTCTAAGCAGTTTTTCCTAACAAATGCAAGATATAACATTGGCTATCTCCGCAAGGAAACATCAGATCTGCACAACTCATGGTTTTTTGGTCTTCGGGGAGTATGGGGAACATGAAAATGTGTTTGTTTTTCAAATTTGACCTCTATCTGAAATGGGCACTTTTCATGCTCTAAGCAGTTTTTCCTAACAAATGCAAGATATAACATTGGCTATCTCCGCAAGGAAACATGAGATCTGCAAAAGTTATGGTTTTTTGGTCTTCGGGGAGGATGGGGAACATGAATATGTGTTTGTTTTTCGAATTTGACCTCTATCTGAAATGAGCACTTTTCATGCTCTAAGCAGTTTTTCCTAACAAATGCAAGATATAACATTGGCTATCTCCGCAAGGAAACATCAGATCTGCACAACTCATGGTTTTTTGGTCTTCGGGGAGGATGGGGAACATGAATATGTGATTGTTTTTCGAATTTGAGCTCTTTCTGCAATGGGCACTTTTCATACTATAAGCACTTTTTCCTAACAAACGCAAGATATAACATGGGCTATCTCCGCAAGGAAACATGAGATCTGCAAAAGTTATGGTTTTTTGTTCTTCGGGGAGGATGGGGAACATGAATATGTGTTTGTTTTTCGAATTTGACCTCTATCTGAAATGAGCACTTTTCATGCTCTAAGCAGTTTTTCCTAACAAATGCAAGATATAACATTGGCTATCTCCGCAAGGAAACATCAGATCTGCACAACTCATGGTTTTTTGGTCTTCGGGGAGGATGGGGAACATGAAAATGTGTTTGTTTTTCAAATTTGACCTCTATCTGAAATGGGCACTTTTCATGCTATAAGCAGTTTTTCCTACAAATGCAAGATATAACATGGGATATCTCTGCAAGGAAACATGAGATCTGCAAAAGTTATGGTTTTTTGGTCTTCGGGGAGGATGGGAAACATGAATATGTGTTTGTTTTTCGAATTTGACCTCTATCTGAAATTAGCACTTTTCATGCTCTAAGCAGTTTTTCCTAACAAATGCAAGATATAACATTGGCTATCTCCGCAAGGAAACATGAGATCTGCAAAAGTGATGGTTTTTTGGTCTTCGGGGAGGATGGGGAACATGAATATGTGTTTGTTTTTCGAATTTGACCTCTATCTGAAATGAGCACTTTTCATGCTCTAAGCAGTTTTTCCTAACAAATGCAAGATATAACATTGGCTATCTCCGCAAGGAAACATCAGATCTGCACAACTCATGGTTTTTTGGTCTTCGGGGAGGAGGGGGAACATGAATATGTGTTTGTTTTTCGAATTTGAGATCTTTCTGCAATGGGCACTTTTCATACTATAAGCAGTTTTTCCTAACAAATGCAAGATATAACATTGGCAATCTCCGCAAGGAAACATCAGATCTGCTCAACTCATGGTTTTTTGGTCTTCGGGGAGGAGGGGGAACATGAATATGTGATTGTTTTTCGAATTTGAGATCTTTCTGCAATGGGCACTTTTCATACAATAAGCAGTTTTTCCTAACAAATGCAAGATATAACATGGGCTATCTCCGCAAGGAAACATGAGATCTGCAAAAGTTATGGTTTTTTGTTCTTCGGGGAGGATGGGGAACATGAATATGTGTTTGTTTTTCGAATTTGACCTCTATCTGAAATGAGCACTTTTCATGCTCTAAGCAGTTTTTCCTAACAAATGCAAGATATAACATTGGCTATCTCCGCAAGGAAACATCAGATCTGCACAACTCATGGTTTTTTGGTCTTCGGGGAGGATGGGGAACATGAATATGTGATTGTTTTTCGAATTTGAGCTCTTTCTGCAATGGGCACTTTTCATGCTATAAGCAGTTTTTCCTAACAAATGCAAGATATAACATTGGCTATCTCCGCAAGGAAACATCAGATCTGCACAACTCATGGTTTTTTGGTCTTCGGGGAGGATGGGGAACATGAAAATGTGTTTGTTTTTCGAATTTGACCTCTATCTGAAATGGGCACTTTTCATGCTATAAGCAGTTTTTCCTAACAAATGCAAGATATAACATGGGATATCTCTGCAAGAAAACATGAGATCTGCAAAAGTTATGGTTTTTTGGTCTTCGGGGAGGATGGGGAACATGAATATGTGTTTGTTTTTCGAATTTGACCTCTATCTGAAATTAGCACTTTTCATGCTCTAAGCAGTTTTTCTTAACAAATGCAAGATATAACATTGGCTATCTCTGCAAGGAAACATCAGATCTGCAAACGTTATGGTTTTTTGGTCTTCGGGGAGGATGGGGAACATGAATATGTGATTGTTTTTCGAATTTGAGCTCTTTCTGCAATGGGCACTTTTCATACTATAAGCACTTTTTCCTAACAAACGCAAGATATAACATGGGCTATCTCCGCAAGGAAACATCAGATCTGCAAACGTTATGGTTTTTTGGTCTTCGGGGAGGATGGGGAACATGAATATGTGATTGTTTTTCGAATTTGAGCTCTTTCTGCAATGGGCACTTTTCATACTATAAGCACTTTTTCCTAACAAACGCAAGATATAACATGGGCTATCTCCGCAAGGAAACATGAGATCTGCAAAAGTTATGGTTTTTTGTTCTTCGGGGAGGATGGGGAACATGAATATGTGTTTGTTTTTCGAATTTGACCTCTATCTGAAATGAGCACTTTTCATGCTCTAAGCAGTTTTTCCTAACAAATGCAAGATATAACATTGGCTATCTCCGCAAGGAAACATCAGATCTGCACAACTCATGGTTTTTTGGTCTTCGGGGAGGATGGGGAACATGAATATGTGATTGTTTTTCAAATTTGAGCTCTTTCTGCAATGGGCACTTTTCATGCTATAAGCAGTTTTTCCTAACAAATGCAAGATATAACATTGGCTATCTCCGCAAGGAAACATCAGATCTGCTCAACTCATGGTTTTTTGGTCTTCGGGGAGGAGGGGGAACATGAATATGTGTTTGTTTTTCGAATATGAGCTCTTTCTGCAATGGGCACTTTTCATGCTCTAAGCAGTTTTTCCTAACAAATGCAAGATATAACATGGGCTATCTCCGCAAGGAAACATCAGATCTGCACAACTCATGGTTTTTTGGTCTTCGGGGAGGATGGGGAACATGAAAATGTGTTTGTTTTTCGAATTTGACCTCTATCTGAAATGGGCACTTTTCATGCTATAAGCAGTTTTTCCTAACAAATGCAAGATATAACATTGGCTATCTCCGCAAGGAAACATGAGATCTGCAAAAGTTATGGTTTTTTGGTCTTCGGGGAGGATGGGGAACATGAATATGTGTTTGTTTTTCGAATTTGACCTCTATCTGAAATTAGCACTTTTCATGCTCTAAGCAGTTTTTCCTAACAAATGCAAGATATAACATTGGCTATCTCCGCAAGGAAACATCAGATCTGCACAACTCATTGTTTTTTGGTCTTCGGGGAGGATGGGGAACATGAATATGTGATTGTTTTTCGAATTTGAGCTCTTTCTGCAATGGGCACTTTTCATGCTATAAGCAGTTTTTCCTAACAAATGCAAGATATAACATTGGCTATCTCCGCAAGGAAACATCAGATCTGCACAACTCATGGTTTTTTGGTCTTCGGGGAGGATGGGGAACATGAAAATGTGTTTGTTTTTCGAATTTGACCTCTATCTGAAATGGGCACTTTTCATGCTATAAGCAGTTTTTCCTAACAAATGCAAGATATAACATGGGATATCTGCAAGGAAACATGAGATCTGCAAAAGTTATGGTTTTTTGGTCTTCGGGGAGGATGGGGAACATGAATATGTGTTTGTTTTTCGAATTTGTCCTCTATCTGAAATTAGCACTTTTCATGCTCTAAGCAGTTTTTCCTAACAAATGCAAGATATAACATTGGCTATCTCCGCAAGGAAACATCAGATCTGCACAACTCATGGTTTTTTGATCTTCGGGGAGGAGGGGGAACATGAATATGTGTTTGTTTTTCGAATTTGAGCTCTTTCTGCAATGGGCACTTTTCATACTATAAGCAGTTTTTCATAACAAATGCAAGATATAACATTGGCAATCTCCGCAAGGAAACATCAGATCTGCTCAACTCATGGTTTTTTGATCTTCGGGGAGGAGGGGGAACATGAATATGTGTTTGTTTTTCGAATTTGAGCTCTTTCTGCAATGGTCACTTCATACTATAAGCAGTTTTTCCTAACAAATGCAAGATATAACATGGGCTATCTCCGCAAGGAAACATCAGATCTGCAAAAGTTATGGTTTTTTGGTCTTCGGGGAGGATGGGGAACATGAATATGTGTTTGTTTTTCGAATTTGACCTCTATCTGAAATGAGCACTTTTCATGCTCTAAGCAGTTTTTCCTAACAAATGCAAGATATAACATTGGCTATCTCCGCAAGGAAACATCAGATCTGCACAACTCATGGTTTTTTGGTCTTCGGGGAGGATGGGGAACATGAAAATGTGTTTGTTTTTCGAATTTGACCTCTATCTGAAATGGGCACTTTTCATGCTATAAGCAGTTTTTCCTAACAAATGCAAGATATAACATGGGATATCTCTGCAAGGAAACATGAGATCTGCAAAAGTTATGGTTTTTTGGTCTTCGGGGAGAATGGGGAACATGAATATGTGTTTGTTTTTCGAATTTGACCTCTATCTGAAATTAGCACTTTTCATGCTCTAAGCAGTTTTTCCTAACAAATGCAAGATATAACATTGGCTATCTCCGCAAGGAAACATCAGATCTGCACAACTCATGGTTTTTTGGTCTTCGGGGAGGAGGGGGAACATGAATATGTGTTTGTTTTTCGAATTTGAGATCTTTCTGCAATGGGCACTTTTCATACTATAAGCAGTTTTTCATAACAAATGCAAGATATAACATTGGCAATCTCCGCAAGGAAACATCAGATCTGCTCAACTCATGGTTTTTTGATCTTCGGGGAGGAGGGGGAACATGAATATGTGTTTGTTTTTCGAATTTGAGCTCTTTCTGCAATGGTCACTTCATACTATAAGCAGTTTTTCCTAACAAATGCAAGATATAACATGGGCTATCTCCGCAAGGAAACATCAGATCTGCAAAAGTTATGGTTTTTTGGTCTTCGGGGAGGATGGGGAACATGAATATGTGTTTGTTTTTCGAATTTGACCTCTATCTGAAATGAGCACTTTTCATGCTCTAAGCAGTTTTTCCTAACAAATGCAAGATATAACATTGGCTATCTCCGCAAGGAAACATCAGATCTGCACAACTCATGGTTTTTTGGTCTTCGGGGAGGAGGGGGAACATGAATATGTGTTTGTTTTTCGAATTTGAGATCTTTCTGCAATGGGCACTTTTCATACTATAAGCAGTTTTTCCTAACAAATGCAAGATATAACATTGGCAATCTCCGCAAGGAAACATCAGATCTGCTCAACTCATGGTTTTTTGGTCTTCGGGGAGGAGGGGGAACATGAATATGTGATTGTTTTTCGAATTTGAGATCTTTCTGCAATGGGCACTTTTCATACAATAAGCAGTTTTTCCTAACAAATGCAAGATATAACATGGGCTATCTCCGCAAGGAAACATGAGATCTGCAAAAGTTATGGTTTTTTGTTCTTCGGGAAGGATGGGGAACATGAATATGTGTTTGTTTTTCGAATTTGACCTCTATCTGAAATGAGCACTTTTCATGCTCTAAGCAGTTTTTCCTAACAAATGCAAGATATAACATTGGCTATCTCCGCAAGGAAACATCAGATCTGCACAACTCATGGTTTTTTGGTCTTCGGGGAGGATGGGGAACATGAATATGTGATTGTTTTTCGAATTTGAGCTCTTTCTGCAATGGGCACTTTTCATGCTATAAGCAGTTTTTCCTAACAAATGCAAGATATAACATTGGCTATCTCCGCAAGGAAACATCAGATCTGCACAACTCATGGTTTTTTGGTCTTCGGGGAGGATGGGGAACATGAAAATGTGTTTGTTTTTCGAATTTGACCTCTATCTGAAATGGGCACTTTTCATGCTATAAGCAGTTTTTCCTAACAAATGCAAGATATAACATGGGATATCTCTGCAAGAAAACATGAGATCTGCAAAAGTTATGGTTTTTTGGTCTTCGGGGAGGATGGGGAACATGAATATGTGTTTGTTTTTCGAATTTGACCTCTATCTGAAATTAGCACTTTTCATGCTCTAAGCAGTTTTTCCTAACAAATGCAAGATATAACATTGGCTATCTCTGCAAGGAAACATCAGATCTGCACAACTCATGGTTTTCTGGTCTTCGGGGAGGAGGGGGAACATGAATATGTGTTTGTTTTTCGAATTTGAGATCTTTCTGCAATGGGCACTTTTCCTACTATAAGCAGTTTTTCCTAACAAATGCAAGATATAACATTGGCAATCTCCGCAAGGAAACATCAGATCTGCTCAACTCATGGTTTTTTGGTCTTCGGGGAGGAGGGGGAACATGAATATGTGTTTGTTTTTCGAATTTGAGCTCTTTCTGCAATGGGCACTTTTCATACTATAAGCAGTTTTTCCTAACAAATGCAAGATATAACATGGGCTATCTCCGCAAGGAAACATCAGATCTGCAAACGTTATGGTTTTTTGGTCTTCGGGGAGGATGGGGAACATGAATATGTGATTGTTTTTCGAATTTGAGCTCTTTCTGCAATGGGCACTTTTCATACTATAAGCACTTTTTCCTAACAAACGCAAGATATAACATGGGCTATCTCCGCAAGGAAACATGAGATCTGCAAAAGTTATGGTTTTTTGTTCTTCGGGGAGGATGGGGAACATGAATATGTGTTTGTTTTCCGAATTTGACCTCTATCTGAAATGAGCACTTTTCATGCTCTAAGCAATTTTTCCTAACAAATGCAAGATATAACATTGGCTATCTCCGCAAGGATACATCAGATCTGCACAACTCATGGTTTTTTGGTCTTCGGGGAGGAGGAGGAACATGAAAATGTGTTTGTTTTTCGAATTTGACCTCTATCTGAAATGGGCACTTTTCATGCTTATAAGCAGTTTTTCCTAACAAATGCAAGATATAACATGGGATATCTCCGCAAGGAAACATGAGATCTGCAAAAGTTATGGTTTTTTGGTCTTCGGGGAGGATGGGGAACATGAATATGTGTTTGTTTTTCGAATTTGACCTCTATCTGAAATTAGCACTTTTCATGCTCTAAGCAGTTTTTCCTAACAAATGCAAGATATAACATTGGCTATCTCCGCAAGGAAACATCAGATCTGCACAACTCATTGTTTTTTGGTCTTCGGGGAGGATGGGGAACATGAATATGTGATTGTTTTTCGAATTTGAGCTCTTTCTGCAATGGGCACTTTTCATGCTATAAGCAGTTTTTCCTAACAAATGCAAGATATAACATTGGCTATCTCCGCAAGGAAACATCAGATCTGCACAACTCATGGTTTTTTGGTCTTCGGGGAGGATGGGGAACATGAAAATGTGTTTGTTTTTCGAATTTGACCTCTATCTGAAATGGGCACTTTTCATGCTATAAGCAGTTTTTCCTAACAAATGCAAGATATAACATGGGATATCTGCAAGGAAACATGAGATCTGCAAAAGTTATGGTTTTTTGTTCTTCGGGGAGGATGGGGAACATGAATATGTGTTTGTTTTTCGAATTTGTCCTCTATCTGAAATTAGCACTTTTCATGCTCTAAGCAGTTTTTCCTAACAAATGCAAGATATAACATTGGCTATCTCCGCAAGGAAACATCAGATCTGCACAACTCATGGTTTTTTGGTCTTCGGGGAGGAGGTGGAACATGAATATGTGTTTGTTTTTCGAATTTGAGATCTTTCTGCAATGGGCACTTTTCATACTATAAGCAGTTTTTCCTAACAAATGCAAGATATAACATTGGCTATCTCCGCAAGGAAACATCAGATCTGCACAACTCATGGTTTTTTGGTCTTCGGGGAGGATGGGGAACATGAAAATGTGTTTGTTTTTCGAATTTGACCTCTATCTGAAATGGGCACTTTTCATGCTATAAGCAGTTTTTCCTAACAAATGCAAGATATAACATGGGATATCTCTGCAAGGAAACATGAGATCTGCAAAAGTTATGGTTTTTTGGTCTTCGGGGAGAATGGGGAACATGAATATGTGTTTGTTTTTCGAATTTGTCCTCTATCTGAAATTAGCACTTTTCATGCTCTAAGCAGTTTTTCCTAACAAATGCAAGATATAACATTGGCTATCTCCGCAAGGAAACATCAGATATGCACAACTCATGGTTTTTTGGTCTTCGGGGAGGAGGGGGAACATGAATATGTGTTTGTTTTTCGAATTTGAGATCTTTCTGCAATGGGCACTTTTCATACTATAAGCAGTTTTTCATAACAAATGCAAGATATAACATTGGCAATCTCCGCAAGGAAACATCAGATCTGCTCAACTCATGGTTTTTTGATCTTCGGGGAGGAGGGGGAACATGAATATGTGTTTGTTTTTCGAATTTGAGCTCTTTCTGCAATGGTCACTTCATACTATAAGCAGTTTTTCCTAACAAATGCAAGATATAACATGGGCTATCTCCGCAAGGAAACATCAGATCTGCAAACGTTATGGTTTTTTGGTCTTCGGGGAGGATGGGGAACATGAATATGTTTTTGTTTTTCGAATTTGAGCTCTTTCTGCAATGGGCACTTTTCATGCTATAAGCACTTTTTCCTAACAAATGCAAGATATAACATGGGATATCTCCGCAAGGAAACATGAGATCTGCAAAATTATGGTTTTTTGGTCTTCGGGGAGGATGGGGAACATGAATATGTGTTTGTTTTTCGAATTTGAGCTCTATCTGAAATGAGCACTTTTCATGCTCTAAGCAGTTTTTCCTAACAAATGCAAGATATAACATTGGCTATCTCCGCAAGGAAACATCAGATCTGCTCAACTCATGGTTTTTTGGTCTTCGGGGAGGATGGGGAACATGAATATATGATTGTTTTTCGAATTTGAGATCTTTCTGCAATGGGCACTTTTCATACTATAAGCAGTTTTTCCTAACAAATGCAAGATATAACACGGGCTATCTCCGCAAGGAAACATGAGATCTGCAAAAGTTATGGTTTTTTGTTCTTCGGGGAGGATGGGGAACATGAATATGTGTTTGTTTTTCGAATTTGACCTCTATCTGAAATGAGCACTTTTCATGCTCTAAGCCAGACATGTCAAACACAAGGCCCAGGGGCCGGATCCGGCCCGCGAAGTGGTTTCATGCAGCCCGCGAATCCATCCTGGAAACAGTGAGGGAACGGCCCCCACTGCCTTGGCCCTGGCCCAGAGACCCTCAGATCTGTCCCACTCCTGCCCAGGCCCCCATAGGCACCATTGATGCAAACAATGTAGAGCTGGCCACGCCCACCCAGTAGGCCATACGCACTCTAGCCATGCCCACCCAGTAGGGCACGCCCACCCTGGCCACACCCACCTGGCCCCTTGAGGGCAACTGCAATGCTGATGCGGCCCTCAATGAAATCGAGTTTGACACCCCTGCTCTAAGCAGTTTTTCCTAACAAATGCAAGATATAACATTGGCTATCTCCGCAAGGAAACATCAGATCTGCACAACTCATGGTTTTTTGGTCTTCGGGGAGGATGGGGAACATGAAAATGTGTTTGTTTTTCGAAGTTGACCTCTATCTGAAATGGGCACTTTTCATGCTATAAGCAGTTTTTCCTAACAAATGCAAGATATAACATGGGATATCTCTGCAAGGAAACATCAGATCTGCACAACTCATGGTTTTTTGGTCTTCGGGGAGGATGGGGAACATGAATATGTGTTTGTTTTTCGAATTTGACCTCTATCTGAAATTAGCACTTTTCATGCTCTAAGCAGTTTTTCCTAACAAATGCAAGATATAACATTTGCTATCTCCGCAAGGAAACATCAGATCTGCACAACTCATGGTTTTTTGGTCTTCGGGGAGGAGGGGGAACATGAATATGTGTTTGTTTTTCGAATTTGAGATCTTTCTGCAATGGGCACTTTTCATACTATAAGCAGTTTTTCCTAACAAATGCAAGATATAACATTGGCAATCTCCGCAAGGAAACATCAGATCTCCTCAACTCATGGTTTTTTGGTCTTCGGGGAGGAGGGGGAACATGAATATGTGTTTGTTTTTCGAATTTGAGCTCTTTCTGCAATGGGCACTTTTCATACTATAAGCAGTTTTTCCTAACAAATGCAAGATATAACATGGGCTATCTCCGCAAGGAAACATCAGATCTGCAAACGTTATGGTTTTTTGGTCTTCGGGGAGGATGGGGAACATGAATATGTTTTTGTTTTTCGAATTTGAGCTCTTTCTGCAATGGGCACTTTTCATGCTATAAGCACTTTTTCCTAACAAATGCAAGATATAACATGGGATATCTCCGCAAGGAAACATGAGATCTGCAAAAGTTATGGTTTTTTGGTCTTCGGGGAGGATGGGGAACATGAATATGTGATTGTTTTTCGAATTTGAGCTCTTTCTGCAATGGGCACTTTTCATGCTATAAGCAGTTTTTCCTAACAAATGCAAGATATAACATTGGCTATCTCCGCAAGGAAACATCAGATCTGCACAACTCATGGTTTTTTGGTCTTCGGGGAGGATGGGGAACATGAAAATGTGTTTGTTTTTCGAATTTGACCTCTATCTGAAATGGGCACTTTTCATGCTATAAGCAGTTTTTCCTAACAAATGCAAGATATAACATGGGATATTTCTGCAAGGAAACATGAGATCTGCAAAAGTTATGGTTTTTTGGTCTTCGGGGAGGATGGGGAACATGAATATGTGTTTGTTTTTCAAATTTGAGATCTTTCTGCAATGGGCACTTTTCATACTATAAGCAGTTTTTCCTAACAAATGCAAGATATAACATTGGCAATCTCCGCAAGGAAACATCAGATCTGCTCAACTCATGGTTTTTTGGTCTTCGGGGAGGAGGGGGAACATGAATATGTGTTTGTTTTTCGAATTTGAGCTCTTTCTGCAATGGTCACTTTTCATACTATAAGCAGTTTTTCCTAACAAATGCAAGATATAACATGGGATATCTCCGCAAGGAAACATGAGATCTGCAAAAGTTATGGTTTTTTGGTCTTCGGGGAGGATGGGGAACATGAATATGTGTTTGTTTTTTGAATTTGACCTCTATCTGAAATGAGCACTTTTCATGCTCTAAGCAGTTTTTCCTAACAAATGCAAGATATAACATTGGCTATCTCCGCAAGGAAACATCAGATCTGCACAACTCATGGTTTTTTGGTCTTCGGGGAGGATGGGGAACATGAAAATGTGTTTGTTTTTCGAATTTGACCTCTATCTGAAATGGGCACTTTTCATGCTATAAGCAGTTTTTCCTAACAAATGCAAGATATAACATGGGATATCTCTGCAAGGAAACATGAGATCTGCAAAAGTTATGGTTTTTTGGTCTTCGGGGAGGATGGGGAACATGAATATGTGTTTGTTTTTCGAATTTGACCTCTATCTGAAATTAGCACTTTTCATGCTCTAAGCAGTTTTTCCTAACAAATGCAAGATATAACATTTGCTATCTCCGCAAGGAAACATCAGATCTGCACAACTCATGGTTTTTTGGTCTTCGGGGAGGATGGGGAACATGAATATGTGTTTGTTTTTCGAATTTGAGATCTTTCTGCAATGGGCACTTTTCATACTATAAGCAGTTTTTCCTAACAAATGCAAGATATAACATTGGCAATCTCCGCAAGGAAACATCAGATCTGCTCAACTCATGGTTTTTTGGTCTTCGGGGAGGAGGGGGAACATGAATATGTGTTTGTTTTTCGAATTTGAGCTCTTTCTGCAATGGGCACTTTTCATACTATAAGCAGTTTTTCCTAACAAATGCAAGATATAACATGGGCTATCTCCACAAGGAAACATCAGATCTGCAAACGTTATGGTTTTTTGGTCTTCGGGGAGGATGGGGAACATGAATTTGTTTTTGTTTTTCGAATTTGAGCTCTTTCTGCAATGGGCACTTTTCATGCAATAAGCACTTTTTCCTAACAAATGCAAGATATAACATTTGCTATCTCCGCAAGGAAACATGAGATCTGCAAACGTTATGGTTTTTTGGTCTTCGGGGAGGATGGGGAACATGAATATGTGTTTGTTTTTCGAATTTGAGCTCTATCTGAAATGAGCACTTTTCATGCTCTAAGCAGTTTTTCCTAACAAATGCAAGATATAACATTGGCTATCTCCGCAAGGAAACATCAGATCTGCACAACTCATGGTTTTTTGGTCTTCGGGGAGGATGGGGAACATGAAAATGTGTTTGTTTTTCGAATTTGACCTCTATCTGAAATGGGCACTTTTCATGCTATAAGCAGTTTTTCCTAACAAATGCAAGATATAACATGGGATATCTCTGCAAGGAAACATGAGATCTGCAAAAGTTATGGTTTTTTGGTCTTCGGGGAGGATGGGGAACATGAATATGTGTTTGTTTTTCGAATTTGACCTCTATCTGAAATTAGCACTTTTCATGCTCTAAGCAGTTTTTCCTAACAAATGCAAGATATAACATTTGCTATCTCCGCAAGGAAACATCAGATCTGCACAACTCATGGTTTTTTTGTATTCGGGGAGGAGGGGGAACATGAATATGTGTTTGTTTTTCGAATTTGAGATCTTTCTGCAATGGGCACTTTTCATACTATAAGCAGTTTTTCCTAACAAATGCAAGATATTACATTGGCAATCTCCGCAAGGAAACATCAGATCTGCTCAACTCATGGTTTTTTGGTCTTCGGGGAGGATGGGGAACATGAAAATGTGTTTGTTTTTCGAATTTGACCTCTATCTGAAATGGGCACTTTTCATGCTATAAGCAGTTTTTCCTAACAAATGCAAGATATAACATGGGATATCTCTGCAAGGAAACATGAGATCTGCAAAAGTTATGGTTTTTTGGTCTTCGGGGAGGATGGGGAACATGAATATGTGTTTGTTTTTCGAATTTGACCTCTATCTGAAATTAGCACTTTTCATGCTCTAAGCAGTTTTTCCTAACAAATGCAAGATATAACATTTGCTATCTCCGCAAGGAAACATCAGATCTGCACAACTCATGGTTTTTTTGTCTTCGGGGAGGAGGGGGAACATGAATATGTGTTTGTTTTTCGAATTTGAGATCTTTCTGCAATGGGCACTTTTCATACTATAAGCAGTTTTTCCTAACAAATGCAAGATATTACATTGGCAATCTCCGCAAGGAAACATCAGATCTGCTCAACTCATGGTTTTTTGGTCTTCGGGGAGGAGGGGGAACATGAATATGTGTTTGTTTTTCGAATTTGACCTCTATCTGAAATGAGCACTTTTCATGCTCTAAGCAGTTTTTCCTAACAAATGCAAGATATAACATTGGCTATCTCCGCAAGGAAACATCAGATCTGCACAACTCATGGTTTTTTGGTCTTCGGGGAGGATGGGGAACATGAATATGGATTGTTTTTCGAATTTGAGCTCTTTCTGCAATGGGCACTTTTCATGCTATAAGCAGTTTTTCCTAACAAATGCAAGATATAACATTGGCTATCTCCGCAAGGAAACATCAGATCTGCAAAAGTTATGGTTTTTTGGTCTTCGGGGAGGATGGGGAACATGAAAATGTGTTTGTTTTTCGAATTTGACCTCTATCTGAAATGGGCACTTTTCATGCTATAAGCAGTTTTTCCTAACAAATGCAAGATATAACATGGGATATCTCTGCAAGAAAACATGAGATCTGCAAAAGTTATGGTTTTTTGGTCTTCGGGGAGGATGGGGAACATGAATATGTGTTTGTTTTTCGAATTTGACCTCTATCTGAAATTAGCACTTTTCATGCTCTAAGCAGTTTTTCCTAACAAATGCAAGATATAACATTGGCTATCTCTGCAAGGAAACATCAGATCTGCACAACTCATGGTTTTCTGGTCTTCGGGGAGGAGGGGGAACATGAATATGTGTTTGTTTTTCGAATTTGAGATCTTTCTGCAATGGGCACTTTTCATACTATAAGCAGTTTTTCCTAACAAATGCAAGATATAACATTGGCAATCTCCGCAAGGAAACATCAGATCTGCTCAACTCATGGTTTTTTGGTCTTCGGGGAGGAGGGGGAACATGAATATGTGTTTGTTTTTCGAATTTGAGCTCTTTCTGCAATGGGCACTTTTCATACTATAAGCAGTTTTTCCTAACAAATGCAAGATATAACATGGGCTATCTCCGCAAGGAAACATCAGATCTGCAAACGTTATGGTTTTTTGGTCTTCGGGGAGGATGGGGAACATGAATATGTGATTGTTTTTCGAATTTGAGCTCTTTCTGCAATGGGCACTTTTCATACTATAAGCACTTTTTCCTAACAAACGCAAGATATAACATGGGCTATCTCCGCAAGGAAACATGAGATCTGCAAAAGTTATGGTTTTTTGTTCTTCGGGGAGGATGGGGAACATGAATATGTGTTTGTTTTTCGAATTTGACCTCTATCTGAAATGAGCACTTTTCATGCTCTAAGCAGTTTTTCCTAACAAATGCAAGATATAACATTGGCTATCTCCGCAAGGATACATCAGATCTGCACAACTCATGGTTTTTTGGTCTTCGGGGAGGAGGGGGAACATGAAAATGTGTTTGTTTTTCGAATTTGACCTCTATCTGAAATGGGCACTTTTCATGCTTATAAGCAGTTTTTCCTAACAAATGCAAGATATAACATGGGATATCTCCGCAAGGAAACATGAGATCTGCAAAAGTTATGGTTTTTTGGTCTTCGGGGAGGATGGGGAACATGAATATGTGTTTGTTTTTCGAATTTGACCTCTATCTGAAATTAGCACTTTTCATGCTCTAAGCAGTTTTTCCTAACAAATGCAAGATATAACATTGGCTATCTCCGCAAGGAAACATCAGATCTGCACAACTCATTGTTTTTTGGTCTTCGGGGAGGATGGGGAACATGAATATGTGATTGTTTTTCGAATTTGAGCTCTTTCTGCAATGGGCACTTTTCATGCTATAAGCAGTTTTTCCTAACAAATGCAAGATATAACATTGGCTATCTCCGCAAGGAAACATCAGATCTGCACAACTCATGGTTTTTTGGTCTTCGGGGAGGATGGGGAACATGAAAATGTGTTTGTTTTTCGAATTTGACCTCTATCTGAAATGGGCACTTTTCATGCTATAAGCAGTTTTTCCTAACAAATGCAAGATATAACATGGGATATCTGCAAGGAAACATGAGATCTGCAAAAGTTATGGTTTTTTGGTCTTCGGGGAGGATGGGGAACATGAATATGTGTTTGTTTTTCGAATTTGTCCTCTATCTGAAATTAGCACTTTTCATGCTCTAAGCAGTTTTTCCTAACAAATGCAAGATATAACATTGGCTATCTCCGCAAGGAAACATCAGATCTGCACAACTCATGGTTTTTTGGTCTTCGGGGAGGAGGTGGAACATGAATATGTGTTTGTTTTTCGAATTTGAGATCTTTCTGCAATGGGCACTTTTCATACTATAAGCAGTTTTTCCTAACAAATGCAAGATATAACATTGGCTATCTCCGCAAGGAAACATCAGATCTGCACAACTCATGGTTTTTTGGTCTTCGGGGAGGATGGGGAACATGAAAATGTGTTTGTTTTTCGAATTTGACCTCTATCTGAAATGGGCACTTTTCATGCTATAAGCAGTTTTTCCTAACAAATGCAAGATATAACATGGGATATCTCTGCAAGGAAACATGAGATCTGCAAAAGTTACGGTTTTTTGGTCTTCGGGGAGAATGGGGAACATGAATATGTGTTTGTTTTTCGAATTTGTCCTCTATCTGAAATTAGCACTTTTCATGCTCTAAGCAGTTTTTCCTAACAAATGCAAGATATAACATTGGCTATCTCCGCAAGGAAACATCAGATCTGCACAACTCATGGTTTTTTGGTCTTCGGGGAGGAGGGGGAACATGAATATGTGTTTGTTTTTCGAATTTGAGATCTTTCTGCAATGGGCACTTTTCATACTATAAGCAGTTTTTCATAACAAATGCAAGATATAACATTGGCAATCTCCGCAAGGAAACATCAGATCTGCTCAACTCATGGTTTTTTGATCTTCGGGGAGGAGGGGGAACATGAATATGTGTTTGTTTTTTGAATTTGAGCCCTTTCTGCAATGGTCACTTCATACTATAAGCAGTTTTTCCTAACAAATGCAAGATATAACATGGGCTATCTCCGCAAGGAAACATCAGATCTGCAAACGTTATGGTTTTTTGGTCTTCGGGGAGGATGGGGAACATGAATATGTTTTTGTTTTTCGAATTTGAGCTCTTTCTGCAATGGGCACTTTTCATGCTATAAGCACTTTTTCCTAACAAATGCAAGATATAACATGGGATATCTCCGCAAGGAAACATGAGATCTGCAAAATTATGGTTTTTTGGTCTTCGGGGAGGATGGGGAACATGAATATGTGTTTGTTTTTCGAATTTGAGCTCTATCTGAAATGAGCACTTTTCATGCTCTAAGCAGTTTTTCCTAACAAATGCAAGATATAACATTGGCTATCTCCGCAAGGAAACATCAGATCTGCTCAACTCATGGTTTTTTGGTCTTCGGGGAGGATGGGGAACATGAATATATGATTGTTTTTCGAATTTGAGATCTTTCTGCAATGGGCACTTTTCATACTATAAGCAGTTTTTCCTAACAAATGCAAGATATAACATTGGCTATCTCCGCAAGGAAACATCAGATCTGCACAACTCATGGTTTTTTGGTCTTCGGGGAGGATGGGGAACATGAAAATGTGTTTGTTTTTCGAATTTGACCTCTATCTGAAATGGGCACTTTTCATGCTATAAGCAGTTTTTCCTAACAAATGCAAGATATAACATGGGATATCTCTGCAAGGAAACATCAGATCTGCACAACTCATGGTTTTTTGGTCTTCGGGGAGGATGGGGAACATGAATATGTGTTTGTTTTTCGAATTTGACCTCTATCTGAAATTAGCACTTTTCATGCTCTAAGCAGTTTTTCCTAACAAATGCAAGATATAACATTTGCTATCTCCGCAAGGAAACATCAGATCTGCACAACTCATGGTTTTTTGGTCTTCGGGGAGGAGGGGGAACATGAATATGTGTTTGTTTTTCGAATTTGAGATCTTTCTGCAATGGGCACTTTTCATACTATAAGCAGTTTTTCCTAACAAATGCAAGATATAACATTGGCTATCTCCGCAAGGAAACATCAGATCTCCTCAACTCATGGTTTTTTGGTCTTCGGGGAGGAGGGGGAACATGAATATGTGTTTGTTTTTCGAATTTGAGCTCTTTCTGCAATGGGCACTTTTCATACTATAAGCAGTTTTTCCTAACAAATGCAAGATATAACATGGGCTATCTCCGCAAGGAAACATCAGATCTGCAAATGTTATGGTTTTTTGGTCTTCGGGGAGGATGGGGAACATGAATATGTTTTTGTTTTTCGAATTTGAGCTATTTCTGCAATGGGCACTTTTCATGCTATAAGCACTTTTTCCTAACAAATGCAAGATATAACATGGGATATCTCCGCAAGGAAACATGAGATCTGCAAAAGTTATGGTTTTTTGGTCTTCGGGGAGGATGGGGAACATGAATATGTGATTGTTTTTCGAATTTGAGCTCTTTCTGCAATGGGCACTTTTCATGCTATAAGCAGTTTTTCCTAACAAATGCAAGATATAACATTGGCTATCTCCGCAAGGAAACATCAGATCTGCACAACTCATGGTTTTTTGGTCTTCGGGGAGGATGGGGAACATGAAAATGTGTTTGTTTTTCGAATTTGACCTCTATCTGAAATGGGCACTTTTCATGCTATAAGCAGTTTTTCCTAACAAATGCAAGATATAACATGGGATATTTCTGCAAGGAAACATGAGATCTGCAAAAGTTATGGTTTTTTGGTCTTCGGGGAGGATGGGGAACATGAATATGTGTTTGTTTTTCAAATTTGAGATCTTTCTGCAATGGGCACTTTTCATACTATAAGCAGTTTTTCCTAACAAATGCAAGATATAACATGGGATATCTCCGCAAGGAAACATGAGATCTGCAAAAGTTATGGTTTTTTGGTCTTCGGGGAGGAAGGGGAACATGAATATGTGTTTGTTTTTTGAATTTGACCTCTATCTGAAATGAGCACTTTTCATGCTCTAAGCAGTTTTTCCTAACAAATGCAAGATATAACATTGGCTATCTCCGCAAGGAAACATCAGATCTGCACAACTCATGGTTTTTTGGTCTTCGGGGAGGATGGGGAACATGAAAATGTGTTTGTTTTTCGAATTTGACCTCTATCTGAAATGGGCACTTTTCATGCTATAAGCAGTTTTTCCTAACAAATGCAAGATATAACATGGGATATCTCTGCAAGGAAACATGAGATCTGCAAAAGTTATGGTTTTTTGGTCTTCGGGGAGGATGGGGAACATGAATATGTGTTTGTTTTTCGAATTTGACCTCTATCTGAAATTAGCACTTTTCATGCTCTAAGCAGTTTTTCCTAACAAATGCAAGATATAACATTTGCTATCTCCGCAAGGAAACATCAGATCTGCACAACTCATGGTTTTTTGGTCTTCGGGGAGGAGGGGGAACATGAATATGTGTTTGTTTTTCGAATTTGAGATCTTTCTGCAATGGGCACTTTTCATACTATAAGCAGTTTTTCCTAACAAATGCAAGATATAACATTGGCAATCTCCGCAAGGAAACATCAGATCTGCTCAACTCATGGTTTTTTGGTCTTCGGGGAGGAGGGGGAACATGAATATGTGTTTGTTTTTCGAATTTGAGCTCTTTCTGCAATGGGCACTTTTCATACTATAAGCAGTTTTTCCTAACAAATGCAAGATATAACATGGGCTATCTCCGCAAGGAAACATCAGATCTGCAAACGTTATGGTTTTTTGGTCTTCGGGGAGGATGGGGAACATGAATTTGTTTTTGTTTTTCGAATTTGAGCTCTTTCTGCAATGGGCACTTTTCATGCAATAAGCACTTTTTCCTAACAAATGCAAGATATAACATGGGATATCTCCGCAAGGAAACATGAGATCTGCAAACGTTATGGTTTTTTGGTCTTCGGGGAGGATGGGGAACATGAATATGTGTTTGTTTTTCGAATTTGAGCTCTATCTGAAATGAGCACTTTTCATGCTCTAAGCAGTTTTTCCTAACAAATGCAAGATATAACATTGGCTATCTCCGCAAGGAAACATCAGATCTGCACAACTCATGGTTTTTTGGTCTTCGGGGAGGATGGGGAACATGAAAATGTGTTTGTTTTTCGAATTTGACCTCTATCTGAAATGGGCACTTTTCATGCTATAAGCAGTTTTTCCTAACAAATGCAAGATATAACATGGGATATCTCTGCAAGGAAACATGAGATCTGCAAAAGTTATGGTTTTTTGGTCTTCGGGGAGGATGGGGAACATGAATATGTGTTTGTTTTTCGAATTTGACCTCTATCTGAAATTAGCACTTTTCATGCTCTAAGCAGTTTTTCCTAACAAATGCAAGATATAACATTTGCTATCTCCGCAAGGAAACATCAGATCTGCACAACTCATGGTTTTTTTGTCTTCGGGGAGGAGGGGGAACATGAATATGTGTTTGTTTTTCGAATTTGAGATCTTTCTGCAATGGGCACTTTTCATACTATAAGCAGTTTTTCCTAACAAATGCAAGATATTACATTGGCAATCTCCGCAAGGAAACATCAGATCTGCTCAACTCATGGTTTTTTGGTCTTCGGGGAGGATGGGGAACATGAAAATGTGTTTGTTTTTCGAATTTGACCTCTATCTGAAATGGGCACTTTTCATGCTATAAGCAGTTTTTCCTAACAAATGCAAGATATAACATGGGATATCTCTGCAAGGAAACATGAGATCTGCAAAAGTTATGGTTTTTTGGTCTTCGGGGAGGATGGGGAACATGAATATGTGTTTGTTTTTCGAATTTGACCTCTATCTGAAATTAGCACTTTTCATGCTCTAAGCAGTTTTTCCTAACAAATGCAAGATATAACATTTGCTATCTCCGCAAGGAAACATCAGATCTGCACAACTCATGGTTTTTTTGTCTTCGGGGAGGAGGGGGAACATGAATATGTGTTTGTTTTTCGAATTTGAGATCTTTCTGCAATGGGCACTTTTCATACTATAAGCAGTTTTTCCTAACAAATGCAAGATATTACATTGGCAATCTCCGCAAGGAAACATCAGATCTGCTCAACTCATGGTTTTTTGGTCTTCGGGGAGGAGGGAGAACATGAATATGTGTTTGTTTTTCGAATTTGACCTCTATCTGAAATGAGCACTTTTCATGCTCTAAGCAGTTTTTCCTAACAAATGCAAGATATAACATTGGCTATCTCCGCAAGGAAACATCAGATCTGCACAACTCATGGTTTTTTGGTCTTCGGGGAGGATGGGGAACATGAATATGTGATTGTTTTTCGAATTTGAGCTCTTTCTGCAATGGGCACTTTTCATGCTATAAGCAGTTTTTCCTAACAAATGCAAGATATAACATTGGCTATCTCCGCAAGGAAACATCAGATCTGCACAACTCATGGTTTTTTGGTCTTCGGGGAGGATGGGGAACATGAAAATGTGTTTGTTTTTCGAATTTGACCTCTATCTGAAATGGGCACTTTTCATGCTATAAGCAGTTTTTCCTAACAAATGCAAGATATAACATGGGATATCTCTGCAAGGAAACATGAGATCTGCAAAAGTTATGGTTTTTTGGTCTTCGGGGAGGATGGGGAACATGAATATGTGTTTGTTTTTCGAATTTGACCTCTATCTGAAATTAGCACTTTTCATGCTCTAAGCAGTTTTTCCTAACAAATGCAAGATATAACATTTGCTATCTCCGCAAGGAAACATCAGATCTGCACAACTCATGGTTTTTTGGTCTTCGGGGAGGAGGGGGAACATGAATATGTGTTTGTTTTTCGAATTTGAGATCTTTCTGCAATGGGCACTTTTCATACTATAAGCAGTTTTTCCTAACAAATGCAAGATATAACATTGGCAATCTCCGCAAGGAAACATCAGATCTGCAAACGTTATGGTTTTTTGGTCTTCGGGGAGGATGGGGAACATGAATATGTTTTTGTTTTTCGAATTTGAGCTCTTTCTGCAATGGGCATTTTTCATGCTATAAGCACTTTTTCCTAACAAATGCAAGATATAACATTGGCTATCTCCGCAAGGAAACATGAGATCTGCAAAAGTTATGGTTTTTTGGTCTTCGGGGAGGATGGGGAACATGAATATGTGTTTGTTTTTCGAATTTGAGCTCTATCTGAAATGAGCACTTTTCATGCTCTAAGCAGTTTTTCCTAACAAATGCAAGATATAACATTGGCTATCTCCGCAAGGAAACATCAGATCTGCACAACTCATGGTTTTTTGGTCTTCGGGGAGGATGGGGAACATGAATATGTGATTGTTTTTCGAGTTTGAGCTCTTTCTTCAATGGGCACTTTTCATGCTATAAGCAGTTTTTCCTAACAAATGCAAGATATAACATTGGCTATCTCCGCAAGGAAACATCAGATCTGCACAACTCATGGTTTTTTGGTCTTCGGGGAGGATGGGGAACATGAAAATGTGTTTGTTTTTCGAATTTGACCTCTATCTGAAATGGGCACTTTTCATGCTATAAGCAGTTTTTCCTAACAAATGCAAGATATAACATGGCATATCTCTGCAAGGAAACATGAGATCTGCAAAAGTTATGGTTTTTTGGTCTTCGGGGAGGATGGGGAACATGAATATGTGTTTGTTTTTCGAATTTGACCTCTATCTGAAATTAGCACTTTTCATGCTCTAAGCAGTTTTTCCTAACAAATGCAAGATATAACATTGGCTATCTCCGCAAGGAAACATCAGATCTGCACAACTCATGGTTTTTTGGTCTTCGGGGAGGATGGGGAACATGAATATGTGATTGTTTTTCGAGTTTGAGCTCTTTCTGCAATGGGCACTTTTCATGCTATAAGCAATTTTTCCTAACAAATGCAAGATATAACATTGGCTATCTCCGCAAGGAAACATCAGATCTGCACAACTCATGGTTTTTTGGTCTTCGGGGAGGATGGGGAACATGAAAATGTGTTTGTTTTTCGAATTTGACCTCTATCTGAAATGGGCACTTTTCATGCTATAAGCAGTTTTTCCTAACAAATGCAAGATATAACATGGGATATCTCTTCAAGGAAACATGAGATCTGCAAAAGTTATGGTTTTTTGGTCTTCGGGGAGGATGGGGAACATGAATATGTGTTTGTTTTTCGAATTTGACCTCTATCTGAAATTAGCACTTTTCATGCTCTAAGCAGTTTTTCCTAACAAATGCAAGATATAACATTTGCTATCTCCGCAAGGAAACATCAGATCTGCACAACTCATGGTTTTTTGGTCTTCGGGGAGGAGGGGAAACATGAATATGTGTTTGTTTTTTGAATTTGAGATCTTTCTGCAATGGGCACTTTTCATACTATAAGCAGTTTTTCCTAACAAATGCAAGATATAACATTGGCAATCTCCGCAAGGAAACATCAGATCTGCAAACGTTATGGTTTTTTGGTCTTCGGGGAGGATGGGGAACATGAATATGTTTTTGTTTTTCGAATTTGAGCTCTTTCTGCAATGGGCACTTTTCATGCTATAAGCACTTTTTCCTAACAAATGCAAGATATAACATTGGCTATCTCCGCAAGGAAACATGAGATCTGCAAAAGTTATGGTTTTTTGGTCTTCGGGGAGGATGGGGAACATGAATATGTGTTTGTTTTTCGAATTTGAGCTCTATCTGAAATGAGCACTTTTCATGCTCTAAGCAGTTTTTCCTAACAAATGCAAGATATAACATTGCCTATCTCCGCAAGGAAACATCAGATCTGCACAACTCATGGTTTTTTGGTCTTCGGGGAGGATGGGGAACATGAATATGTGATTGTTTTTCGAGTTTGAGCTCTTTCTGCAATGGGCACTTTTCATGCTATAAGCAGTTTTTCCTAACAAATGCAAGATATAACATTGGCTATCTCCGCAAGGAAACATCAGATCTGCACAACTCATGGTTTTTTGGTCTTCGGGGAGGATGGGGAACATGAATATGTGTTTGTTTTTCGAATTTGAGCTCTATCTGAAATGGGCACTTTTCATGCTATAAGCAGTTTTTCCTAACAAATGCAAGATATAACATGGGATATCTCTGCAAGGAAACATGAGATCTGCAAAAGTTATGGTTTTTTGGTCTTCGGGGAGGATGGGGAACATGAATATGTGTTTGTTTTTCGAATTTGACCTCTATCTGAAATTAGCACTTTTCATGCTCTAAGCAGTTTTTCCTAACAAATGCAAGATATAACATTTGCTATCTCCGCAAGGAAACATCAGATCTGCACAACTCATGGTTTTTTTGTCTTCGGGGAGGAGGGGGAACATGAATATGTGTTTGTTTTTCGAATTTGAGATCTTTCTGCAATGGGCACTTTTCATACTATAAGCAGTTTTTCCTAACAAATGCAAGATATTACATTGGCAATCTCCGCAAGGAAACATCAGATCTGCTCAACTCATGATTTTTTGGTCTTCGGGGAGGAGGGAGAACATGAATATGTGTTTGTTTTTCGAATTTGACCTCTATCTGAAATGAGCACTTTTCATGCTCTAAGCAGTTTTTCCTAACAAATGCAAGATATAACATTGGCTATCTCCGCAAGGAAACATCAGATCTGCACAACTCATGGTTTTTTGGTCTTCGGGGAGGATGGGGAACATGAATATGTGATTGTTTTTCGAATTTGAGCTCTTTCTGCAATGGGCACTTTTCATGCTATAAGCAGTTTTTCCTAACAAATGCAAGATATAACATTGGCTATCTCCGCAAGGAAACATCAGATCTGCACAACTCATGGTTTTTTGGTCTTCGGGGAGGATGGGGAACATGAAAATGTGTTTGTTTTTCGAATTTGACCTCTATCTGAAATGGGCACTTTTCATGCTATAAGCAGTTTTTCCTAACAAATGCAAGATATAACATGGGATATCTCTGCAAGGAAACATGAGATCTGCAAAAGTTATGGTTTTTTGGTCTTCGGGGAGGATGGGGAACATGAATATGTGTTTGTTTTTCGAATTTGACCTCTATCTGAAATTAGCACTTTTCATGCTCTAAGCAGTTTTTCCTAACAAATGCAAGATATAACATTTGCTATCTCCGCAAGGAAACATCAGATCTGCACAACTCATGGTTTTTTGGTCTTCGGGGAGGAGGGGGAACATGAATATGTGTTTGTTTTTCGAATTTGAGATCTTTCTGCAATGGGCACTTTTCATACTATAAGCAGTTTTTCCTAACAAATGCAAGATATAACATTGGCAATCTCCGCAAGGAAACATCAGATCTGCAAACGTTATGGTTTTTTGGTCTTCGGGGAGGATGGGGAACATGAATATGTTTTTGTTTTTCGAATTTGAGCTCTTTCTGCAATGGGCACTTTTCATGCTATAAGCACTTTTTCCTAACAAATGCAAGATATAACATTGGCTATCTCCGCAAGGAAACATGAGATCTGCAAAAGTTATGGTTTTTTGGTCTTCGGGGAGGATGGGGAACATGAATATGTGTTTGTTTTTCGAATTTGAGCTCTATCTGAAATGAGCACTTTTCATGCTCTAAGCAGTTTTTCCTAACAAATGCAAGATATAACATTGGCTATCTCCGCAAGGAAACATCAGATCTGCACAACTCATGGTTTTTTGGTCTTCGGGGAGGATGGGGAACATGAATATGTGATTGTTTTTCGAGTTTGAGCTCTTTCTTCAATGGGCACTTTTCATGCTATAAGCAGTTTTTCCTAACAAATGCAAGATATAACATTGGCTATCTCCGCAAGGAAACATCAGATCTGCACAACTCATGGTTTTTTGGTCTTCGGGGAGGATGGGGAACATGAAAATGTGTTTGTTTTTCGAATTTGACCTCTATCTGAAATGGGCACTTTTCATGCTATAAGCAGTTTTTCCTAACAAATGCAAGATATAACATGGCATATCTCTGCAAGGAAACATGAGATCTGCAAAAGTTATGGTTTTTTGGTCTTCGGGGAGGATGGGGAACATGAATATGTGTTTGTTTTTCGAATTTGACCTCTATCTGAAATTAGCACTTTTCATGCTCTAAGCAGTTTTTCCTAACAAATGCAAGATATAACATTGGCTATCTCCGCAAGGAAACATCAGATCTGCACAACTCATGGTTTTTTGGTCTTCGGGGAGGATGGGGAACATGAATATGTGATTGTTTTTCGATTTTGAGCTCTTTCTGCAATGGGCACTTTTCATGCTATAAGCAATTTTTCCTAACAAATGCAAGATATAACATTGGCTATCTCCGCAAGGAAACATCAGATCTGCACAACTCATGGTTTTTTGGTCTTCGGGGAGGATGGGGAACATGAAAATGTGTTTGTTTTTCGAATTTGACCTCTATCTGAAATGGGCACTTTTCATGCTATAAGCAGTTTTTCCTAACAAATGCAAGATATAACATGGGATATCTCTTCAAGGAAACATGAGATCTGCAAAAGTTATGGTTTTTTGGTCTTCGGGGAGGATGGGGAACATGAATATGTGTTTGTTTTTCGAATTTGACCTCTATCTGAAATTAGCACTTTTCATGCTCTAAGCAGTTTTTCCTAACAAATGCAAGATATAACATTTGCTATCTCCGCAAGGAAACATCAGATCTGCACAACTCATGGTTTTTTGGTCTTCGGGGAGGAGGGGAAACATGAATATGTGTTTGTTTTTTGAATTTGAGATCTTTCTGCAATGGGCACTTTTCATACTATAAGCAGTTTTTCCTAACAAATGCAAGATATAACATTGGCAATCTCCGCAAGGAAACATCAGATCTGCAAACGTTATGGTTTTTTGGTCTTCGGGGAGGATGGGGAACATGAATATGTTTTTGTTTTTCGAATTTGAGCTCTTTCTGCAATGGGCACTTTTCATGCTATAAGCACTTTTTCCTAACAAATGCAAGATATAACATTGGCTATCTCCGCAAGGAAACATGAGATCTGCAAAAGTTATGGTTTTTTGGTCTTCGGGGAGGATGGGGAACATGAATATGTGTTTGTTTTTCGAATTTGAGCTCTATCTGAAATGAGCACTTTTCATGCTCTAAGCAGTTTTTCCTAACAAATGCAAGATATAACATTGCCTATCTCCGCAAGGAAACATCAGATCTGCACAACTCATGGTTTTTTGGTCTTCGGGGAGGATGGGGAACATGAATATGTGATTGTTTTTCGAGTTTGAGCTCTTTCTGCAATGGGCACTTTTCATGCTATAAGCAGTTTTTCCTAACAAATGCAAGATATAACATTGGCTATCTCCGCAAGGAAACATCAGATCTGCACAACTCATGGTTTTTTGGTCTTCGGGGAGGATGGGGAACATGAATATGTGATTGTTTTTCGAGTTTGAGCTCTTTCTGCAATGGGCACTTTTCATGCTATAAGCAGTTTTTCCTAACAAATGCAAGATATAACGTGGGCTATCTCCGCAAGGAAACATGAGATCTGCAAAAGTTATGGTTTTTTGGTCTTCGGGGAGGATGGGGAACATGAATATGTGTTTGTTTTTCGAATTTGACCTCTATCTGAAATGAGCACTTTTCATGCTCTAAGCAGTTTTTCCTAACAAATGCAAGATATAACATTGGCTATCTCCGCAAGGAAACATCAGATCTGCACAACTCATGGTTTTTTGGTCTTCGGGGAGGAGGGGGAACATGAATATGTGTTTCTTTTTCGAATTTGAGTTCTTTCTGCAATGGGCACTTTTCATACTATAAGCAGTTTTTCCTAACAAATGCAAGATATAACATGGGCTATCTCCGCAAGGAAACATGAGATCTGCAAACGTTATGGTTTTTTGGTCTTCGGGGAGGATGGGGAACATGAATATGTGTTTGTTTTTCGAATTTGACCTCTATCTGAAATGAGCACTTTTCATGCTCTAAGCAGTTTTTCCTAACAAATGCAAGATATAACATTGGGTATCTCCGCAAGGATACATCAGATCTGCACAACTCATGAATTTTTGGTCTTCGGGGAGGAGGGGGAACATGAAAATGTGTTTGTTTTTCGAATTTGACCTCTATCTGAAATGGGCACTTTTCATGCTTATAAGCAGTTTTTCCTAACAAATGCAAGATATAACATTGGCTATCTCCGCAAGGAAACATCAGATCTGCACAACTCATGGTCTTCGGGGAGGAGGGGGAACATGAATATATGTTTGTTTTTTGAATTTGAGATCTTTCTGCAATGGGCACTTTTCATACTATAAGCAGTTTTTCCTAACAAATGCAAGATATAACATTGGTAATCTCCACAAGGAAACATGAGATCTGCAAACGTTATGGTTTTTTGGTCTTCGGGGAGGATGGGGAACATGAATATGTGTTTGTTTTTCGAATTTGACCTCTATCTGAAATGTGCACTTTTCATGCTCTAAGCAGTTTTTCCTAACAAATGCAAGATATAACATTGGGTATCTCCGCAAGGATACATCAGATCTGCACAACTCATGGTTTTTTGGTCTTCGGGGAGGAGGGGGAACATGAAAATGTGTTTGTTTTTCGAATTTGACCTCTATCTGAAATGGGCACTTTTCATGCTTATAAGCAGTTTTTCCTGACAAATGCAAGATATAACATGGGATATCTCCGCAAGGAAACATGAGATCTGCAAAAGTTATGGTTTTTTGGTCTTCGGGGAGGATGGGGAACATGAATATGTGTTTGTTTTTCGAATTTGAGATCTTTCTGCAATGGGCACTTTTCTTACTATAAGCAGTTTTTCCTAACAAATGCAAGATATAACATTGGTAATCTCCGCAAGGAAACATCAGATCTGCTCAACTCATGGTTTTTTGGTCTTCGGGGAGGAGGGGGAACATGAATATGTGTTTGTTTTTCGAATTTGAGCTCTTTCTGCAATGGGCACTTTTCATACTATAAGCAGTTTTTCCTAACAAATGCAAGATATAACATGGGCTATCTCCGCAAGGAAACATGAGATCTGCAAACGTTATGGTTTTTTGGTCTTCGGGGAGGATGGGGAACATGAATATGTTTTTGTTTTTCGAATTTGAGCTCTTTCTGCAATGGGCACTTTTCATGCTATAAGCACTTTTTCCTAACAAATGCAAGATATAGCATTGGCTATCTCCGCAAGGAAACATCAGATCTGCACAACTCATGGTTTTTTGGTCTTCGGGGAGGCTGGGGAACATGAAAATGTGTTTGTTTTTCGAATTTGACCTCTATCTGAAATGGGCACTTTTCATGCTATAAGCAGATTTTCCTAACAAATGCAAGATATAACATGGGATATCTCTGCAAGGAAACATGAGATCTGCAAAAGTTATGGTTTTTTGGTCTTCGGGGAGGATGGGGAACATGAATATGTGTTTGTTTTTCGAATTTGACCTCTATCTGAAATGAGCACTTTTCATGCTCTAAGCAGTTTTTCCTAACAAATGCAAGATATAACATTTGCTATCTCCGCAAGGAAACATCAGATCTGCACAACTCATGGTTTTTTGGTCTTCGGGGAGGAGGGGGAACATGAATATGTGTTTGTTTTTCGAATTTGAGATCTTTCTGCAATGAGCACTTTTCATACTATAAGCAGTTTTTCCTAACAAATGCAAGATATAACATTGGCAATCTCCGCAAGGAAACATCAGATCTGCTCAACTCATGGTTTTTTGGTCTTCGGGAGGAGGGGGAACATGAATATGTGTTTGTTTTTCGAATTTGAGCTCTTTCTGCAATGGGCACTTTTCATACTATAAGCAGTTTTTCCTAACAAATGCAAGATATAACATGGGCTATCTCCGCAAGGAAACATCAGATCTGCAAACGTTATGGTTTTTTGGTCTTCGGGGAGGATGGGGAACATGAATATGTTTTTGTTTTTTGAATTTGAGCTCTTTCTGCAATGGGCACTTTTCATGCTATAAGCACTTTTTCCTAACAAATGCAAGATATAACATGGGATATCTCCGCAAGGAAACATGAGATCTGCAAAAGTTATGGTTTTTTGGTCTTCGGGGAGGATGGGGAACATGAATATGTGTTTGTTTTTCGAATTTGACGTCTATCTGAAATTAGCACTTTTCATGCTCTAAGCAGTTTTTCCTAACAAATGCAAGATATAACATGGGCTATCTCCGCAACGAAACATGAGATCTGCAAACGTTATGGTTTTTTGGTCTTCGGGGAGGATGGGGAACATGAATATGTTTTTGTTTTTCGAATTTGAGCTCTTTCTGCAATGGGCAATTTTCATGCTATAAGCACTTTTTCCTAACAAATGCAAGATATAGCATTGGCTATCTCCGCAAGGAAACATCAGATCTGCACAACTCATGGTTTTTTGGTCTTCGGGGAGGCTGGGGAACATGAAAATATGTTTGTTTTACGAATTTGACCTCTATCTGAAATGGGCACTTTTCATGCTATAAGCAGTTTTTCCTAACAAATGCAAGATATAACGTGGGCTATCTCCGCAAGGAAACATGAGATGTGCAAAAGTTATGGTTTTTTGGTCTTCGGGGAGGATGGGGAACATGAATATGTGTTTGTTTTTCGAATTTGACCTCTATCTGAAATGAGCACTTTTCATGCTCTAAGCAGTTTTTCCTAACAAATGCAAGATATAACATTGGGTATCTCCGCAAGGATACATCAGATCTGCACAACTCATGGTTTTTTGGTCTTCGGGGAGGAGGGGGAACATGAAAATGTGTTTGTTTTTCGAATTTGACCTCTATCTGAAATGGGCACTTTTCATGCTTATAAGCAGTTTTTCCTAACAAATGCAAGATATAACATGGGATATCTCCGCAAGGAAACATGAGATCTGCAAAAGTTATGGTTTTTTGGTCTTCGGGGAGGATGGGGAACATGAATATGTGTTTGTTTTTCGAATTTGACCTCTATCTGAAATTAGCACTATTCATGCTCTAAGCAGTTTTTCCTAACAAATGCAAGATATAACATTGGCTATCTCCGCAAGGAAACATCAGATCTGCACAACTCATGGTCTTCGGGGAGGATGGGGAACATGAATATGTGTTTGTTTTTCGAATTTGAGATCTTTCTGCAATGGGCACTTTTCATACTATAAGCAGTTTTTCCTAACAAATGCAAGATATAACATTGGTAATCTCCGCAAGGAAACATCAGATCTGCTCAACTCATGGTTTTTTGGTCTTCGGGGAGGAGGGGGAACATGAATATGTGTTTGTTTTTCGAATTTGAGCTCTTTCTGCAATGGGCACTTTTCATACTATAAGCAGTTTTTCCTAACAAATGCAAGATATAACATGGGCTATCTCCGCAAGGAAACATGAGATCTGCAAACGTTATGGTTTTTTGGTCTTCGGGGAGGATGGGGAACATGAATATGTTTTTGTTTTTCGAATTTGAGCTCTTTCTGCAATGGGCACTTTTCATGCTATAAGCACTTTTTCCTAACAAATGCAAGATATAGCATTGGCTATCTCCGCAAGGAAACATCAGATCTGCACAACTCATGGTTTTTTGGTCTTCGGGGAGGCTGGGGAACATGAAAATGTGTTTGTTTTTCGAATTTGACCTCTATCTGAAATGGGCACTTTTCATGCTATAAGCAGATTTTCCTAACAAATGCAAGATATAACATGGGATATCTCTGCAAGGAAACATGAGATCTGCAAAAGTTATGGTTTTTTGGTCTTCGGGGAGGATGGGGAACATGAATATGTGTTTGTTTTTCGAATTTGACCTCTATCTGAAATTAGCACTTTTCATGCTCTAAGCAGTTTTTCCTAACAAATGCAAGATATAACATTTGCTATCTCCGCAAGGAAACATCAGATCTGCACAACTCATGGTTTTTTGGTCTTCGGGGAGGAGGGGGAACATGAATATGTGTTTGTTTTTCGAATTTGAGATCTTTCTGCAATGAGCACTTTTCATACTATAAGCAGTTTTTCCTAACAAATGCAAGATATAACATTGGCAATCTCCGCAAGGAAACATCAGATCTGCTCAACTCATGGTTTTTTGGTCTTCGGGGAGGAGGGGGAACATGAATATGTGTTTGTTTTTCGAATTTGAGCTCTTTCTGCAATGGGCACTTTTCATACAATAAGCAGTTTTTCCTAACAAATGCAAGATATAACATGGGCTATCTCCGCAAGGAAACATCAGATCTGCAAACGTTATGGTTTTTTGGTCTTCGGGGAGGATGGGGAACATGAATATGTTTTTGTTTTTTGAATTTGAGCTCTTTCTGCAATGGGCACTTTTCATGCTATAAGCACTTTTTCCTAACAAATGCAAGATATAACATGGGATATCTCCGCAAGGAAACATGAGATCTGCAAAAGTTATGGTTTTTTGGTCTTCGGGGAGGATGGGGAACATGAATATGTGTTTGTTTTTCGAATTTGACGTCTATCTGAAATTAGCACTTTTCATGCTCTAAGCAGTTTTTCCTAACAAATGCAAGATATAACATGGGCTATCTCCGCAACGAAACATGAGATCTGCAAACGTTATGGTTTTTTGGTCTTCGGGGAGGATGGGGAACATGAATATGTTTTTGTTTTTCGAATTTGAGCTCTTTCTGCAATGGGCAATTTTCATGCTATAAGCACTTTTTCCTAACAAATGCAAGATATAGCATTGGCTATCTCCGCAAGGAAACATCAGATCTGCACAACTCATGGTTTTTTGGTCTTCGGGGAGGCTGGGGAACATGAAAATGTGTTTGTTTTACGAATTTGACCTCTATCTGAAATGGGCACTTTTCATGCTATAAGCAGTTTTTCCTAACAAATGCAAGCTATAACGTGGGCTATCTCCGCAAGGAAACATGAGATGTGCAAAAGTTATGGTTTTTTGGTCTTCGGGGAGGATGGGGAACATGAATATGTGTTTGTTTTTCGAATTTGACCTCTATCTGAAATGAGCACTTTTCATGCTCTAAGCAGTTTTTCCTAACAAATGCAAGATATAACATTGGCTATCTCCGCAAGGATACATCAGATCTGCACAACTCATGGTTTTTTGGTCTTCGGGGAGGAGGGGGAACATGAAAATGTGTTTGTTTTTCGAATTTGACCTCTATCTGAAATGGGCACTTTTCATGCTTATAAGCAGTTTTTCCTAACAAATGCAAGATATAACATGGGATATCTCCGCAAGGAAACATGAGATCTGCAAAAGTTATGGTTTTTTGGTCTTCGGGGAGGATGGGGAACATGAATATGTGTTTGTTTTTCGAATTTGACCTCTATCTGAAATTAGCACTATTCATGCTCTAAGCAGTTTTTCCTAACAAATGCAAGATATAACATTGGCTATCTCCGCAAGGAAACATCAGATCTGCACAACTCATGGTCTTCGGGGAGGAGGGGGAACATGAATATGTGTTTGTTTTTCGAATTTGAGATCTTTCTGCAATGGGCACTTTTCATACTATAAGCAGTTTTTCCTAACAAATGCAAGATATAACATTGGTAATCTCCGCAAGGAAACATCAGATCTGCTCAACTCATGGTTTTTTGGTCTTCGGGGAGGAGGGGGAACATGAATATGTGTTTGTTTTTCGAATTTGAGCTCTTTCTGCAATGGGCACTTTTCATACAATAAGCAGTTTTTCCTAACAAATGCAAGATATAACATGGGCTATCTCCGCAAGGAAACATGAGATCTGCAAACGTTATGGTTTTTTGGTCTTCGGGGAGGATGGGGAACATGAATATGTTTTTGTTTTTCGAATTTGAGCTCTTTCTGCAATGGGCACTTTTCATGCTATAAGCACTTTTTCCTAACAAATGCAAGATATAGCATTGGCTATCTCCGCAAGGAAACATCAGATCTGCACAACTCATGGTTTTTTGGTCTTCGGGGAGGCTGGGGAACATGAAAATGTGTTTGTTTTTCGAATTTGACCTCTATCTGAAATGGGCACTTTTCATGCTATAAGCAGTTTTTCCTAACAAATGCAAGATTTAACATGGGCTATCTCCGCAAGGAAACATGAGATCTGCAAAAGTTATGTTTTTTTGTTCTTCGGGGAGGATAGGGAACATGAATATGTGTTTGTTTTTCGAATTTGACCTCTATCTGAAATGAGCACTTTTCATGCTCTAAGCAGTTTTTCCTAACAAATGCAAGATATAACATTGGCTATCTCCACAAGGAAACATCAGATCTGCACAACTCATGGTTTTTTGGTCTTCGGGGAGGATGGGGAACATGAATATGTGATTGTTTTTCGAATTTGAGCTCATTATGCAATGGGCACTTTTCATACTATAAGCAGTTTTTCCTAACAAATGCAAGATATAACATGGGCTATCTCCGCAAGGAAACATAAGATCTGCAAAAGTTATGGTTTTTTGTTCTTCGGGGAGGATGGGGAACATGAATATGTGTTTGTTTTTCGAATTTGACCTCTATCTGAAATGAGCACTTTTCATGCTCTAAGCAGTTTTTCCTAACAAATGCAAGATATAACATTGGCTATCTCCGCAAGGAAACATCAGATCTGCACAACTCATGGTTTTTTGGTCTTCGGGGAGGATGGGGAACATGAATATGTGATTGTTTTTCGAGTTTGAGCTCTTTCTGCAATGGGCACTTTTCATGCTATAAGCAGTTTTTCCTAACAAATGCAAGATATAACATTGGCTATCTCCGCAAGGAAACATCAGATCTGCACAACTCATGGTTTTTTGGTCTTCGGGGAGGATGGGGAACATGAATATGTGATTGTTTTTCGAGTTTGAGCTCTTTCTGCAATGGGCACTTTTCATGCTATAAGCAGTTTTTCCTAACAAATGCAAGGAATTACATTGGCAATCTCCGCAAGGAAACATCAGATCTGCACAACTCATGGTTTTTTGGTCTTCGGGGAGGATGGGGAACATGAATATGTGATTGTTTTTCGAGTTTGAGCTCTTTCTGCAATGGGCACTTTTCATGCTATAAGCAGTTTTTCCTAACAAATGCAAGATATAACGTGGGCTATCTCCGCAAGGAAACATGAGATCTGCAAAAGTTATGGTTTTTTGGTCTTCGGGGAGGATGGGGAACATGAATATGTGTTTGTTTTTCGAATTTGACCTCTATCTGAAATGAGCACTTTTCATGCTCTAAGCAGTTTTTCCTAACAAATGCAAGATATAACATTGGCTATCTCCGCAAGGAAACATCAGATCTGCACAACTCATGGTTTTTTGGTCTTCGGGGAGGAGGGGGAACATGAATATGTGTTTCTTTTTCGAATTTGAGCTCTTTCTGCAATGGGCACTTTTCATACTATAAGCAGTTTTTCCTAACAAATGCAAGATATAACATGGGCTATCTCCGCAAGGAAACATGAGATCTGCAAACGTTATGGTTTTTTGGTCTTCGGGGAGGATGGGGAACATGAATATGTGTTTGTTTTTCGAATTTGACCTCTATCTGAAATGAGCACTTTTCATGCTCTAAGCAGTTTTTCCTAACAAATGCAAGATATAACATTGGGTATCTCCGCAAGGATACATGAGATCTGCACAACTCATGGTTTTTTGGTCTTCGGGGAGGAGGGGGAACATGAAAATGTGTTTGTTTTTCGAATTTGACCTCTATCTGAAATGGGCACTTTTCATGCTTATAAGCAGTTTTTCCTAACAAATGCAAGATATAACATGGGATATCTCCGCAAGGAAACATGAGATCTGCAAAAGTTATGGTTTTTTGGTCTTCGGGGAGGATGGGGAACATGAATATGTGTTTGTTTTTCGAATTTGACCTCTATCTGAAATGAGCACTTTTCATGCTCTAAGCAGTTTTTCCTAACAAATGCAAGATATAACATTGGCTATCTCCGCAAGGAAACATCAGATCTGCACAACTCATGGTCTTCGGGGAGGAGGGGGAACATGAATATATGTTTGTTTTTTGAATTTGAGATCTTTCTGCAATGGGCACTTTTCATACTATAAGCAGTTTTTCCTAACAAATGCAAGATATAACATTGGTAATCTCCGCAAGGAAACATGAGATCTGCAAACGTTATGGTTTTTTGGTCTTCGGGGAGGATGGGGAACATGAATATGTGTTTGTTTTTCGAATTTGACCTCTATCTGAAATGTGCACTTTTCATGCTCTAAGCAGTTTTTCCTAACAAATGCAAGATATAACATTGGGTATCTCCGCAAGGATACATCAGATCTGCACAACTCATGGTTTTTTGGTCTTCGGGGAGGAGGGGGAACATGAAAATGTGTTTGTTTTTCGAATTTGATCTCTATCTGAAATGGGCACTTTTCATGCTTATAAGCAGTTTTTCCTAACAAATGCAAGATATAACATGGGATATCTCCGCAAGGAAACATGAGATCTGCAAAAGTTATGGTTTTTTGGTCTTCGGGGAGGATGGGGAACATGAATATGTGTTTGTTTTTCGAATTTGACCTCTATCTGAAATGAGCACTTTTCATGCTCTAAGCAGTTTTTCCTAACAAATGCAAGATATAACATTGGCTATCTCCGCAAGGAAACATCAGATCTGCCCAACTCATGGTTTTTTGGTCTTCGGGGAGGATGGGGAACATGAATATGTGATTGTTTTTTGAGTTTGAGCTCTTTCTGCAATGGGCACTTTTCATGCTATAAGCAGTTTTTCCTAACAAATGCAAGCAATTACATTGGCAATCTCCGCAAGGAAACATCAGATCTGCACAACTCATGGTTTTTTGGTCTTCGGGGAGGATGGGGAACATGAATATGTGATTGTTTTTCGAGTTTGAGCTCTTTCTGCAATGGGCACTTTTCATGCTATAAGCAGTTTTTCCTAACAAATGCAAGATATAACGTGGGCTATCTCCGCAAGGAAACATGAGATCTGCAAAAGTTATGGTTTTTTGGTCTTCGGGGAGGATGGGGAACATGAATATGTGTTTGTTTTTCGAATTTGACCTCTATCTGAAATGAGCACTTTTCATGCTCTAAGCAGTTTTTCCTAACAAATGCAAGATATAACATTGGCTATCTCCGCAAGGAAACATCAGATCTGCACAACTCATGGTTTTTTGGTCTTCGGGGAGGAGGGGGAACATGAATATGTGTTTCTTTTTCGAATTTGAGCTCTTTCTGCAATGGGCACTTTTCATACTATAAGCAGTTTTTCCTAACAAATGCAAGATATAACATGGGCTATCTCCGCAAGGAAACATGAGATCTGCAAACGTTATGGTTTTTTGGTCTTCGGGGAGGATGGGGAACATGAATATGTGTTTGTTTTTCGAATTTGACCTCTATCTGAAATGAGCACTTTTCATGCTCTAAGCAGTTTTTCCTAACAAATGCAAGATATAACATTGGGTATCTCCGCAAGGATACATCAGATCTGCACAACTCATGGTTTTTTGGTCTTCGGGGAGGATGGGGAACATGATTATGTGTTTGTTTTTCGAATTTGAGCTCTTTCTGCAATGGGCACTTTTCATACTATAAGCAGTTTTTCCTAACAAATGCAAGATATAACATGGGCTATCTCCGCAAGGAAACATCAGATCTGCTCAACTCATGGTTTTTTGGTCTTCGGGGAGGAGGGGGAACATGAATATGTGTTTGTTTTTCGAATTTGAGCTCTTTCTGCAATGGGCACTTTTCATACAATAAGCAGTTTTTCCTAACAAATGCAAGATATAACATGGGCTATCTCCGCAAGGAAACATGAGATCTGCAAACGTTATGGTTTTTTGGTCTTCGGGGAGGATGGGGAACATGAATATGTTTTTGTTTTTCGAATTTGAGCTCTTTCTGCAATGGGCACTTTTCATGCTATAAGCACTTTTTCCTAACAAATGCAAGATATAGCATTGGCTATCTCCGCAAGGAAACATGAGATCTGCAAAAGTTATGGTTTTTTGGTCTTCGGGGAGGATGGGGAACATGAAAATGTGTTTGTTTTTCGAATTTGACCTCTATCTGAAATGGGCACTTTTCATGCTATAAGCAGTTTTTCCTAACAAATGCAAGATTTAACATGGGCTATCTCCGCAAGGAAACATGAGATCTGCAAAAGTTATGTTTTTTTGTTCTTCGGGGAGGATAGGGAACATGAATATGTGTTTGTTTTTCGAATTTGACCTCTATCTGAAATGAGCACTTTTCATGCTCTAAGCAGTTTTTCCTAACAAATGCAAGATATAACATTGGCTATCTCCACAAGGAAACATCAGATCTGCACAACTCATGGTTTTTTGGTCTTCGGGGAGGATGGGGAACATGAATATGTGATTGTTTTTCGAATTTGAGCTCTTTCTGCAATGGGCACTTTTCATACTATAAGCAGTTTTTCCTAACAAATGCAAGATATAACATGGGCTATCTCCGCAAGGAAACATAAGATCTGCAAAAGTTATGGTTTTTTGTTCTTCGGGGAGGATGGGGAACATGAATATGTGTTTGTTTTTCGAATTTGACCTCTATCTGAAATGAGCACTTTTCATGCTCTAAGCAGTTTTTCCTAACAAATGCAAGATATAACATTGGCTATCTCCGCAAGGAAACATCAGATCTGCACAACTCATGGTTTTTTGGTCTTCGGGGAGGAGGGGGAACATGAATATGTGTTTGTTTTTCGAATTTGAGATCTTTCTGCAATGAGCACTTTTCATACTATCAGCAGTTTTTCCTAACAAATGCAAGATATAACATTGGCAATCTCCGCAAGGAAACATCAGATCTGCTCAACTCATGGTTTTTTGGTCTTCGGGGAGGAGGGGGAACATGAATATGTGTTTGTTTTTCGAATTTGAGCTCTTTCTGCAATGGGCACTTTTCATACTATAAGCAGTTTTTCCTAACAAATGCAAGATATAACATGGGCTATCTCCGCAAGGAAACATCAGATCTGCAAACGTTATGGTTTTTTGGTCTTCGGGGAGGATGGGGAACATGAATATGTTTTTGTTTTTTGAATTTGAGCTCTTTCTGCAATGGGCACTTTTCATGCTATAAGCACTTTTTCCTAACAAATGCAAGATATAACATGGGATATCTCCGCAAGGAAACATGAGATCTGCAAAAGTTATGGTTTTTTGGTCTTCGGGGAGGATGGGGAACATGAATATGTGTTTGTTTTTCGAATTTGAGCTCTATCTGAAATTAGCACTTTTCATGCTCTAAGCAGTTTTTCCTAACAAATGCAAGATATAACATGGGCTATCTCCGCAAGGAAACATGAGATCTGCAAACGTTATGGTTTTTTGGTCTTCGGGGAGGATGGGGAACATGAATATGTTTTTGTTTTTCGAATTTGAGCTCTTTCTGCAATGGGCAATTTTCATGCTATAAGCACTTTTTCCTAACAAATGCAAGATATAGCATTGGCTATCTCCGCAGGGAAACATCAGATCTGCACAACTCATGGTTTTTTGGTCTTCGGGGAGGCTGGGGAACATGAAAATGTGTTTGTTTTACGAATTTGACCTCTATCTGAAATGGGCACTTTTCATGCTATAAGCAGTTTTTCCTAACAAATGCAAGATATAACGTGGGCTATCTCCGCAAGGAAACATGAGATCTGCAAAAGTTATGGTTTTTTGGTCTTCGGGGAGGATGGGGAACATGAATATGTGTTTGTTTTTCGAATTTGACCTCTATCTGAAATGAGCACTTTTCATGCTCTAAGCAGTTTTTCCTAACAAATGCAAGATATAACATTGGGTATCTCCGCAAGGATACATCAGATCTGCACAACTTATGGTTTTTTGGTCTTCGGGGAGGAGGGGGAACATGAAAATGTGTTTGTTTTTCGAATTTGACCTCTATCTGAAATGGGCACTTTTCATGCTTATAAGCAGTTTTTCCTAACAAATGCAAGATATAACATGGGATATCTCCGCAAGGAAACATGAGATCTGCAAAAGTTATGGTTTTTTGGTCATCGGGGAGGATGGGGAACATGAATATGTGTTTGTTTTTCGAATTTGACCTCTATCTGAAATTAGCACTTTTCATGCTCTAAGCAGTTTTTCCTAACAAATGCAAGATATAACATTGGCTATCTCCGCAAGGAAACATCAGATCTGCACAACTCATGGTCTTCGGGGAGGAGGGGGAACATGAATATGTGTTTGTTTTTCGAATTTGAGATCTTTCTGCAATGGGCACTTTTCATACTATAAGCAGTTTTTCCTAACAAATGCAAGATATAACATTGGTAATCTCCGCAAGGAAACATCAGATCTGCTCAACTCATGGTTTTTTGGTCTTCGGGGAGGAGGGGGAACATGAATATGTGTTTGTTTTTCGAATTTGAGCTCTTTCTGCAATGGGCACTTTTCATACTATAAGCAGTTTTTCCTAACAAATGCAAGATATAACATGGGCTATCTCCGCAAGGAAACATGAGATCTGCAAACGTTATGGTTTTTTGGTCTTCGGGGAGGATGGGGAACATGAATATGTTTTTGTTTTTCGAATTTGAGCTCTTTCTGCAATGGGCACTTTTCATGCTATAAGCACTTTTTCCTAACAAATGCAAGATATAGCATTGGCTATCTCCGCAAGGAAACATCAGATCTGCACAACTCATGGTTTTTTGGTCTTCGGGGAGGCTGGGGAACATGAAAATGTGTTTGTTTTTCGAATTTGACCTCTATCTGAAATGGGCACTTTTCATGCTATAAGCAGTTTTTCCTAACAAATGCAAGATTTAACATGGGCTATCTCCGCAAGGAAGATGAGATCTGCAAAAGTTATGTTTTTTTGTTCTTCGGGGAGGATAGGGAACATGAATATGTGTTTGTTTTTCGAATTTGACCTCTATCTGAAATGAGCACTTTTCATGCTCTAAGCAGTTTTTCCTAACAAATGCAAGATATAACATTGGCTATCTCCACAAGGAAACATCAGATCTGCACAACTCATGGTTTTTTGGTCTTCGGGGAGGATGGGGAACATGAATATGTGATTGTTTTTCGAATTTGAGCTCTTTCTGCAATGGGCACTTTTCATACTATAAGCAGTTTTTCCTAACAAATGCAAGATATAACATGGGCTATCTCCGCAAGGAAACATCAGATCTGCACAACTCATGGTTTTTTGGTCTTCGGGGAGGAGGGGGAACATGAATATGTGTTTGTTTTTCGAATTTGAGATCTTTCTGCAATGGGCACTTTTCATACTATAAGCAGTTTTTCCTAACAAATGCAAGATATAACATGGGCTATCTCCGCAAGGAAACATGAGATCTGCAAACGTTATGGTTTTTTGGTCTTCGGGGAGGATGGGGAACATGAATATGTTTTTGTTTTTCTAATTTGAGCTCTTTCTGCAATGGGCAATTTTCATGCTATAAGCACCTTTTTCCTAACAAATGCAAGATATAGCATTGGCTATCTCCGCAAGGAAACATCAGATCTGCACAACTCATGGTTTTTTGGTCTTCGGGGAGGCTGGGGAACATGAAAATGTGTTTGTTTTACGAATTTGACCTCTTTCTGAAATGGGCACTTTTCATGCTATAAGCAGTTTTTCCTAACAAATGCAAGATATAACGTGGGCTATCTCCGCAAGGAAACATGAGATCTGCAGAAGTTATGGTTTTTTGGTCTTCGGGGAGGATGGGGAACATGAATATGTGTTTGTTTTTCGAATTTGACCTCTATCTGAAATGAGCACTTTTCATGCTCTAAGCAGTTTTTCCTAACAAATGCAAGATATAACATTGGCTATCTCCGCAAGGAAACATCAGATCTGCACAACTCATGGTTTTTTGGTCTTCGGGGAGGAGGGGGAACATGAATATGTGTTTCTTTTTCGAATTTGAGCTCTTTCTGCAATGGGCACTTTTCATACTATAAGCAGTTTTTCCTAACAAATGCAAGATATAACATGGGCTATCTCCGCAAGGAAACATGAGATCTGCAAACGTTATGGTTTTTTGGTCTTCGGGGAGGATGGGGAACATGAATATGTTTTTGTTTTTCGAATTTGAGCTCTTTCTGCAATGGGCAATTTTCATGCTATAAGCACTTTTTCCTAACAAATGCAAGATATAGCATTGGCTATCTCCGCAAGGAAACATCAGATCTGCACAACTCATGGTTTTTTGGTCTTCGGGGAGGCTGGGGAACATGAAAATGTGTTTGTTTTACGAATTTGACCTCTATCTGAAATGGGCACTTTTCATGCTATAAGCAGTTTTCCTAACAAATGCAAGATATAACGTGGGCTATCTCCGCAAGGAAACATGAGATCTGCAAAAGTTATGGTTTTTTGGTCTTCGGGGAGGATGGGGAACATGAATATGTGTTTGTTTTTCGAATTTGACCTCTATCTGAAATGAGCACTTTTCATGCTCTAAGCAGTTTTTCCTAACAAATGCAAGATATAACATTGGCTATCTCCGCAAGGAAACATCAGATCTGCACAACTCATGGTTTTTTGGTCTTCGGGGAGGAGGGGGAATATGAATATGTGTTTCTTTTTCGAATTTGAGCTCTTTCTGCAATGGGCACTTTTCATACTATAAGCAGTTTTTCCTAACAAATGCAAGATATAACATGGGCTATCTCCGCAAGGAAACATGAGATCTGCAAACGTTATGGTTTTTTGGTCTTCGGGGAGGATGGGGAACATGAATATGTGTTTGTTTTTCGAATTTGACCTCTATCTGAAATTAGCACTTTTCATGCTCTAAGCAGTTTTTCCTAACAAATGCAGGATATAACATTGGGTATCTCCGCAAGGATACATCAGATCTGCACAACTCATGGTTTTTTGGTCTTCGGGGAGGAGGGGGAACATGAAAATGTGTTTGTTTTTCGAATTTGACCTCTATCTGAAATGGGCACTTTTCATGCTTATAAGCAGTTTTTCCTAACAAATGCAAGATATAACATGGGATATCTCCGCAAGGAAACATGAGATCTGCAAAAGTTATGGTTTTTTGGTCTTCGGGGAGGATGGGGAACATGAATATGTGTTTGTTTTTCGAATTTGACCTCTATCTGAAATTAGCACTTTTCATGCTCTAAGCAGTTTTTCCTAACAAATGCAAGATATAACATTGGCTATCTCCGCAAGGAAACATCAGATCTGCACAACTCATGGTCTTCGGGGAGGAGGGGGAACATGAATATGTGTTTGTTTTTCGAATTTGAGATCTTTCTGCAATGGGCACTTTTCATACTATAAGCAGTTTTTCCTAACAAATGCAAGATATAACATTGGTAATCTCCGCAAGGAAACATCAGATCTGCTCAACTCATGGTTTTTTGGTCTTCGGGGAGGAGGGGGAACATGAATATGTGTTTGTTATTCGAATTTGAGCTCTTTCTGCAATGGGCACTTTTCATACTATAAGCAGTTTTTCCTAACAAATGCAAGATATAACATGGGCTATCTCCGCAAGGAAACATGAGATCTGCAAACGTTATGGTTTTTTGGTCTTCGGGGAGGATGGGGAACATGAATATGTGTTTGTTTTTCGAATTTGACCTCTATCTGAAATGAGCACTTTTCATGCTCTAAGCAGTTTTTCCTAACAAATGCAAGATATAACATTGGCTATCTCCGCAAGGAAACATCAGATCTGCACAACTCATGGTTTTTTGGTCTTCGGGGAGGAGGGGGAACATGAATATGTGTTTCTTTTTCGAATTTGAGCTCTTTCTGCAATGGGCACTTTTCATACTATAAGCAGTTTTTCCTAACAAATGCAAGATATAACATGGGCTATCTCCGCAAGGAAACATGAGATCTGCAAACGTTATGGTTTTTTGGTCTTCGGGGAGGATGGGGAACATGAATATGTGTTTGTTTTTCGAATTTGACCTCTATCTGAAATGAGCACTTTTCATGCTCTAAGCAGTTTTTCCTAACAAATGCAAGATATAACATTGGGTATCTCCGCAAGGATACATCAGATCTGCACAACTCATGGTTTTTTAGTCTTCGGGGAGGAGGGGGAACATGAAAATGTGTTTGTTTTTCGAATTTGACCTCTATCTGAAATGGGCACTTTTCATGCTTATAAGCAGTTTTTCCTAACAAATGCAAGATATAACATGGGATATCTCCGCAAGGAAACATGAGATCTGCAAAAGTTATGGTTTTTTGGTCTTCGGGGAGGATGGGGAACATGAATATGTGTTTGTTTTTCGAATTTGACCTCTATCTGAAATGAGCACTTTTCATGCTCTAAGCAGTTTTTCCTAACAAATGCAAGATATAACATTGGCTATCTCCGCAAGGAAACATCAGATCTGCACAACTCATGGTCTTCGGGGAGGAGGGGGAACATGAATATGTGTTTGTTTTTCGAATTTGAGATCTTTCTGCAATGGGCACTTTTCATACTATAAGCAGTTTTTCCTAACAAATGCAGGATATAACATTGGGTATCTCCGCAAGGATACATCAGATCTGCACAACTCATGGTTTTTTGGTCTTCGGGGAGGAGGGGGAACATGAAAATGTGTTTGTTTTTCGAATTTGACCTCTATCTGAAATGGGCACTTTTCATGCTTATAAGCAGTTTTTCCTAACAAATGCAAGATATAACATGGGATATCTCCGCAAGGAAACATGAGATCTGCAAAAGTTATGGTTTTTTGGTCTTCGGGGAGGATGGGGAACATGAATATGTGTTTGTTTTTTGAATTTGACCTCTATCTGAAATGAGCACTTTTCATGCTCTAAGCAGTTTTTCCTAACAAATGCAAGATATAACATTGGCTATCTCCACAAGGAAACATCAGATCTGCACAACTCATGGTTTTTTGGTCTTCGGGGAGGATGGGGAACATGAATATGTGATTGTTTTTCGAATTTGAGCTCTTTCTGCAATGGGCACTTTTCATACTATAAGCAGTTTTTCCTAACAAATGCAAGATATAACATGGGCTATCTCCGCAAGGAAACATGAGATCTGCAAACGTTATGGTTTTTTGGTCTTCGGGGAGGATGGGGAACATGAATATGTTTTTGTTTTTCGAATTTGAGCTCTTTCTGCAATAGGCACTTTTCATACTATAAGCAGTTTTTCCTAACAAATGCAAGATATAACATGGGATATCTCCGCAAGGAAACATGAGATCTGCAAAAGTTATGGTTTTTTGGTCTTCGGGGAGGATGGGGAACATGAATATGTGTTTGTTTTTCGAATTTGACCTCTATCTGAAATTAGCACTTTTCATGCTCTAAGCAGTTTTTCCTAACAAATGCAAGATATAACATTGGCTATCTCCGCAAGGAAACATCAGATCTGCACAACTCATGGTCTTCGGGGAGGAGGGGGAACATGAATATGTGTTTGTTTTTCGAATTTGAGATCTTTCTGCAATGGGCACTTTTCATACTATAAGCAGTTTTTCCTAACAAATGCAAGATATAACATTGGTAATCTCCGCAAGGAAACATCAGATCTGCTCAACTCATGGTTTTTTGGTCTTCGGGGAGGAGGGGGAACATGAATATGTGTTTGTTTTTCGAATTTGAGCTCTTTCTGCAATGGGCACTTTTCATACTATAAGCAGTTTTTCCTAACAAATGCAAGATATAACATGGGCTATCTCCGCAAGGAAACATGAGATCTGCAAACGTTATGGTTTTTTGGTCTTCGGGGAGGATGGGGAACATGAATATGTTTTTGTTTTTCGAATTTGAGCTCTTTCTGCAATGGGCACTTTTCATGCTATAAGCACTTTTTCCTAACAAATGCAAGATATAGCATTGGCTATCTCCGCAAGGAAACATCAGATCTGCACAACTCATGGTTTTTTGGTCTTCGGGGAGGCTGGGGAACATGAAAATGTGTTTGTTTTTCGAATTTGACCTCTATCTGAAATGGGCACTTTTCATGCTATAAGCAGTTTTTCCTAACAAATGCAAGATTTAACATGGGCTATCTCCGCAAGGAAACATGAGATCTGCAAAAGTTATGTTTTTTTGTTCTTCGGGGAGGATAGGGAACATGAATATGTGTTTGTTTTTCGAATTTGACCTCTATCTGAAATGAGCACTTTTCATGCTCTAAGCAGTTTTTCCTAACAAATGCAAGATATAACATTGGCTATCTCCACAAGGAAACATCAGATCTGCACAACTCATGGTTTTTTGGTCTTCGGGGAGGATGGGGAACATGAATATGTGATTGTTTTTCGAATTTGAGCTCTTTCTGCAACGGGCACTTTTCATACTATAAGCAGTTTTTCCTAACAAATGCAAGATATAACATGGGCTATCTCCGCAAGGAAACATGAGATCTGCAAACGTTATGGTTTTTTGGTCTTCGGGGAGGATGGGGAACATGAATATGTTTTTGTTTTTCGAATTTGAGCTCTTTCTTCAATGGGCACTTTTCATGCTATAAGCAGTTTTTCCTAACAAATGCAAGATATAACATTGGCTATCTCCGCAAGGAAACATCAGATCTGCACAACTCATGGTTTTTTGGTCTTCGGGGAGGAGGGGGAACATGAATATGTGTTTGTTTTTCGAATTTGAGATCTTTCTGCAATGGGCACTTTTCATACTATAAGCAGTTTTTCCTAACAAATGCAAGATATAACATGGGCTATCTCCGCAAGGAAACATGAGATCTGCAAACGTTATGGTTTTTTGGTCTTCGGGGAGGATGGGGAACATGAATATGTTTTTGTTTTTCTAATTTGAGCTCTTTCTGCAATGGGCAATTTTCATGCTATAAGCACTTTTTCCTAACAAATGCAAGATATAGCATTGGCTATCTCCGCAAGGAAACATCAGATCTGCACAACTCATGGTTTTTTGGTCTTCGGGGAGGCTGGGGAACATGAAAATGTGTTTGTTTTACGAATTTGACCTCTTTCTGAAATGGGCACTTTTCATGCTATAAGCAGTTTTTCCTAACAAATGCAAGATATAACGTGGGCTATCTCCGCAAGGAAACATGAGATCTGCAGAAGTTATGGTTTTTTGGTCTTCGGGGAGGATGGGGAACATGAATATGTGTTTGTTTTTCGAATTTGACCTCTATCTGAAATGAGCACTTTTCATGCTCTAAGCAGTTTTTCCTAACAAATGCAAGATATAACATTGGCTATCTCCGCAAGGAAACATCAGATCTGCACAACTCATGGTTTTTTGGTCTTCGGGGAGGAGGGGGAACATGAATATGTGTTTCTTTTTCGAATTTGAGCTCTTTCTGCAATGGGCACTTTTCATACTATAAGCAGTTTTTCCTAACAAATGCAAGATATAACATGGGCTATCTCCGCAAGGAAACATGAGATCTGCAAACGTTATGGTTTTTTGGTCTTCGGGGAGGATGGGGAACATGAATATGTTTTTGTTTTTCGAATTTGAGCTCTTTCTGCAATGGGCAATTTTCATGCTATAAGCACTTTTTCCTAACAAATGCAAGATATAGCATTGGCTATCTCCGCAAGGAAACATCAGATCTGCACAACTCATGGTTTTTTGGTCTTCGGGGAGGCTGGGGAACATGAAAATGTGTTTGTTTTACGAATTTGACCTCTATCTGAAATGGGCACTTTTCATGCTATAAGCAGTTTTCCTAACAAATGCAAGATATAACATGGGATATCTCCGCAAGGAAACATGAGATCTGCAAAAGTTATGGTTTTTTGGTCTTCGGGGAGGATGGGGAACATGAATATGTGTTTGTTTTTCGAATTTGACCTCTATCTGAAATTAGCACTTTTCATGCTCTAAGCAGTTTTTCCTAACAAATGCAAGATATAACATTGGCTATCTCCGCAAGGAAACATCAGATCTGCACAACTCATGGTCTTCGGGGAGGAGGGGGAACATGAATATGTGTTTGTTTTTCGAATTTGAGATCTTTCTGCAATGGGCACTTTTCATACTATAAGCAGTTTTTCCTAACAAATGCAAGATATAACATTGGTAATCTCCGCAAGGAAACATCAGATCTGCTCAACTCATGGTTTTTTGGTCTTCGGGGAGGAGGGGGAACATGAATATGTGTTTGTTTTTCGAATTTGAGCTCTTTCTGCAATGGGCACTTTTCATACTATAAGCAGTTTTTCCTAACAAATGCAAGATATAACATGGGCTATCTCCGCAAGGAAACATGAGATCTGCAAACGTTATGGTTTTTTGGTCTTCGGGGAGGATGGGGAACATGAATATGTTTTTGTTTTTCGAATTTGAGCTCTTTCTGCAATGGGCACTTTTCATGCTATAAGCACTTTTTCCTAACAAATGCAAGATATAGCATTGGCTATCTCCGCAAGGAAACATCAGATCTGCACAACTCATGGTTTTTTGGTCTTCGGGGAGGCTGGGGAACATGAAAATGTGTTTGTTTTTCGAATTTGACCTCTATCTGAAATGGGCACTTTTCATGCTATAAGCAGTTTTTCCTAACAAATGCAAGATTTAACATGGGCTATCTCCGCAAGGAAACATGAGATCTGCAAAAGTTATGTTTTTTTGTTCTTCGGGGAGGATAGGGAACATGAATATGTGTTTGTTTTTCGAATTTGACCTCTATCTGAAATGAGCACTTTTCATGCTCTAAGCAGTTTTTCCTAACAAATGCAAGATATAACATTGGCTATCTCCACAAGGAAACATCAGATCTGCACAACTCATGGTTTTTTGGTCTTCGGGGAGGATGGGGAACATGAATATGTGATTGTTTTTCGAATTTGAGCTCTTTCTGCAACGGGCACTTTTCATACTATAAGCAGTTTTTCCTAACAAATGCAAGATATAACATGGGCTATCTCCGCAAGGAAACATGAGATCTGCAAACGTTATGGTTTTTTGGTCTTCGGGGAGGATGGGGAACATGAATATGTTTTTGTTTTTCGAATTTGAGCTCTTTCTTCAATGGGCACTTTTCATGCTATAAGCAGTTTTTCCTAACAAATGCAAGATATAACATTGGCTATCTCCGCAAGGAAACATCAGATCTGCACAACTCATGGTTTTTTGGTCTTCGGGGAGGAGGGGGAACATGAATATGTGTTTGTTTTTCGAATTTGAGATCTTTCTGCAATGGGCACTTTTCATACTATAAGCAGTTTTTCCTAACAAATGCAAGATATAACATGGGCTATCTCCGCAAGGAAACATGAGATCTGCAAACGTTATGGTTTTTTGGTCTTCGGGGAGGATGGGGAACATGAATATGTTTTTGTTTTTCTAATTTGAGCTCTTTCTGCAATGGGCAATTTTCATGCTATAAGCACTTTTTCCTAACAAATGCAAGATATAGCATTGGCTATCTCCGCAAGGAAACATCAGATCTGCACAACTCATGGTTTTTTGGTCTTCGGGGAGGCTGGGGAACATGAAAATGTGTTTGTTTTACGAATTTGACCTCTTTCTGAAATGGGCACTTTTCATGCTATAAGCAGTTTTTCCTAACAAATGCAAGATATAACGTGGGCTATCTCCGCAAGGAAACATGAGATCTGCAGAAGTTATGGTTTTTTGGTCTTCGGGGAGGATGGGGAACATGAATATGTGTTTGTTTTTCGAATTTGACCTCTATCTGAAATGAGCACTTTTCATGCTCTAAGCAGTTTTTCCTAACAAATGCAAGATATAACATTGGCTATCTCCGCAAGGAAACATCAGATCTGCACAACTCATGGTTTTTTGGTCTTCGGGGAGGAGGGGGAACATGAATATGTGTTTCTTTTTCGAATTTGAGCTCTTTCTGCAATGGGCACTTTTCATACTATAAGCAGTTTTTCCTAACAAATGCAAGATATAACATGGGCTATCTCCGCAAGGAAACATGAGATCTGCAAACGTTATGGTTTTTTGGTCTTCGGGGAGGATGGGGAACATGAATATGTTTTTGTTTTTCGAATTTGAGCTCTTTCTGCAATGGGCAATTTTCATGCTATAAGCACTTTTTCCTAACAAATGCAAGATATAGCATTGGCTATCTCCGCAAGGAAACATCAGATCTGCACAACTCATGGTTTTTTGGTCTTCGGGGAGGCTGGGGAACATGAAAATGTGTTTGTTTTACGAATTTGACCTCTATCTGAAATGGGCACTTTTCATGCTATAAGCAGTTTTCCTAACAAATGCAAGATATAACGTGGGCTATCTCCGCAAGGAAACATGAGATCTGCAAAAGTTATGGTTTTTTGGTCTTCGGGGAGGATGGGGAACATGAATATGTGTTTGTTTTTCGAATTTGACCTCTATCTGAAATGAGCACTTTTCATGCTCTAAGCAGTTTTTCCTAACAAATGCAAGATATAACATTGGCTATCTCCGCAAGGAAACATCAGATCTGCACAACTCATGGTTTTTTGGTCTTCGGGGAGGAGGGGGAATATGAATATGTGTTTCTTTTTCGAATTTGAGCTCTTTCTGCAATGGGCACTTTTCATACTATAAGCAGTTTTTCCTAACAAATGCAAGATATAACATGGGCTATCTCCGCAAGGAAACATGAGATCTGCAAACGTTATGGTTTTTTGGTCTTCGGGGAGGATGGGGAACATGAATATGTGTTTGTTTTTCGAATTTGACCTCTATCTGAAATTAGCACTTTTCATGCTCTAAGCAGTTTTTCCTAACAAATGCAGGATATAACATTGGGTATCTCCGCAAGGATACATCAGATCTGCACAACTCATGGTTTTTTGGTCTTCGGGGAGGAGGGGGAACATGAAAATGTGTTTGTTTTTCGAATTTGACCTCTATCTGAAATGGGCACTTTTCATGCTTATAAGCAGTTTTTCCTAACAAATGCAAGATATAACATGGGATATCTCCGCAAGGAAACATGAGATCAGCAAAAGTTATGGTTTTTTGGTCTTCGGGGAGGATGGGGAACATGAATATGTGTTTGTTTTTCGAATTTGACCTCTATCTGAAATTAGCACTTTTCATGCTCTAAGCAGTTTTTCCTAACAAATGCAAGATATAACATTGGCTATCTCCGCAAGGAAACATCAGATCTGCACAACTCATGGTCTTCGGGGAGGAGGGGGAACATGAATATGTGTTTGTTTTTCGAATTTGAGATCTTTCTGCAATGGGCACTTTTCATACTATAAGCAGTTTTTCCTAACAAATGCAAGATATAACATTGGTAATCTCCGCAAGGAAACATCAGATCTGCTCAACTCATGGTTTTTTGGTCTTCGGGGAGGAGGGGGAACATGAATATGTGTTTGTTATTCGAATTTGAGCTCTTTCTGCAATGGGCACTTTTCATACTATAAGCAGTTTTTCCTAACAAATGCAAGATATAACATGGGCTATCTCCGCAAGGAAACATGAGATCTGCAAACGTTATGGTTTTTTGGTCTTCGGGGAGGATGGGGAACATGAATATGTTTTTGTTTTTCGAATTTGAGCTCTTTCTGCAATGGGCACTTTTCATGCTATAAGCACTTTTTCCTAACAAATGCAAGATATAGCATTGGCTATCTCCGCAAGGAAACATCAGATCTGCACAACTCAGGGTTTTTTGGTCTTCGGGGAGGCTGGGGAACATGAAAATGTGTTTGTTTTTCGAATTTGACCTCTATCTGAAATGGGCACTTTTCATGCTATAAGCAGTTTTTCCTAACAAATGCAAGATTTAACATGGGCTATCTCCGCAAGGAAACATGAGATCTGCAAAAGTTATGTTTTTTTGTTCTTCGGGGAGGATAGGGAACATGAATATGTGTTTGTTTTTCGAATTTGACCTCTATCTGAAATGAGCACTTTTCATGCTCTAAGCAGTTTTTCCTAACAAATGCAAGATATAACATTGGCTATCTCCACAAGGAAACATCAGATCTGCACAACTCATGGTTTTTTGGTCTTCGGGGAGGATGGGGAACATGAATATGTGTTTGTTTTTCGAATTTGACCTCTATCTGAAATGAGCACTTTTCATGCTCTAAGCAGTTTTTCCTAACAAATGCAAGATATAACATTGGCTATCTCCGCAAGGAAACATCAGATCTGCACAACTCATGGTTTTTTGGTCTTCGGGGAGGAGGGGGAATATGAATATGTGTTTGTTTTTCGAATTTGAGCTCTTTCTGCAATGGGCACTTTTCATGCTATAAGCACTTTTTCCTAACAAATGCAAGATATAGCATTGGCTATCTCCGCAAGGAAACATCAGATCTGCACAACTCAGGGTTTTTTGGTCTTCGGGGAGGCTGGGGAACATGAATATGTGATTGTTTTTCGAATTTGAGCTCTTTCTGCAATGGGCACTTTTCATACTATAAGCAGTTTTTCCTAACAAATGCAAGATATAACATGGGCTATCTCCGCAAGGAAACATGAGATCTGCAAACGTTATGGTTTTTTGGTCTTCGGGGAGGATGGGGAACATGAATATGTTTTTGTTTTTCGAATTTGAGCTCTTTCTTCAATGGGCACTTTTCATGCTATAAGCAGTTTTTCCTAACAAATGCAAGATATAACATTGGCTATCTCCGCAAGGAAACATCAGATCTGCACAACTCATGGTTTTTTGGTCTTCGGGGAGGATGGGGAACATGAATATGTGTTTGTTTTTCGAATTTGAGATCTTTCTGCAATGGGCACTTTTCATACTATAAGCAGTTTTTCCTAACAAATGCAAGATATAACATGGGCTATCTCCGCAAGGAAACATGAGATCTGCAAACGTTATGGTTTTTTGGTCTTCGGGGAGGATGGGGAACATGAATATGTTTTTGTTTTTCGAATTTGAGCTCTTTCTGCAATGGGCAATTTTCATGCTATAAGCACCTTTTCCTAACAAATGCAAGATATAGCATTGGCTATCTCCGCAAGGAAACATCAGATCTGCACAACTCATGGTTTTTTGGTCTTCGGGGAGGCTGGGGAACATGAAAATGTGTTTGTTTTACGAATTTGACCTCTTTCTGAAATGGGCACTTTTCATGCTATAAGCAGTTTTTCCTAACAAATGCAAGATATAACGTGGGCTATCTCCGCAAGGAAACATGAGATCTGCAAAAGTTATGGTTTTTTGGTCTTCGGGGAGGATGGGGAACATGAATATGTGTTTGTTTTTCGAATTTGACCTCTATCTGAAATGAGCACTTTTCATGCTCTAAGCAGGTTTTCCTAACAAATGCAAGATATAACATTGGCTATCTCCGCAAGGAAACATCAGATCTGCACAACTCATGGTTTTTTGGTCTTCGGGGAGGAGGGGGAACATGAATATGTGTTTCTTTTTCGAATTTGAGCTCTTTCTGCAATGGGCACTTTTCATACTATAAGCAGTTTTTCCTAACAAATGCAAGATATAACATGGGCTATCTCCGCAAGGAAACATGAGATCTGCAAACGTTATGGTTTTTTGGTCTTCGGGGAGGATGGGGAACATGAATATGTGTTTGTTTTTCGAATTTGACCTCTATCTGAAATGAGCACTTTTCATGCTCTAAGCAGTTTTTCCTAACAAATGCAAGATATAACATTGGGTATCTCCGCAAGGATACATCAGATCTGCACAACTCATGGTTTTTTAGTCTTCGGGGAGGAGGGGGAACATGAAAATGTGTTTGTTTTTCGAATTTGACCTCTATCTGAAATGGGCACGTTTCATGCTTATAAGCAGTTTTTCCTAACAAATGCAAGATATAACATGGGATATCTCCGCAAGGAAACATGAGATCTGCAAAAGTTATGGTTTTTTGGTCTTCGGGGAGGATGGGGAACATGAATATGTGTTTGTTTTTCGAATTTGACCTCTATCTGAAATGAGCACTTTTCATGCTCTAAGCAGTTTTTCCTAACAAATGCAAGATATAACATTGGCTATCTCCGCAAGGAAACATCAGATCTGCACAACTCATGGTCTTCGGGGAGGAGGGGGAACATGAATATGTGTTTGTTTTTCGAATTTGAGATCTTTCTGCAATGGGCACTTTTCATACTATAAGCAGTTTTTCCTAACAAATGCAGGATATAACATTGGGTATCTCCGCAAGGATACATCAGATCTGCACAACTCATGGTTTTTTGGTCTTCGGGGAGGAGGGGGAACATGAAAATGTGTTTGTTTTTCGAATTTGACCTCTATCTGAAATGGGCACTTTTCATGCTTATAAGCAGTTTTTCCTAACAAATGCAAGATATAACATGGGATATCTCCGCAAGGAAACATGAGATCTGCAAAAGTTATGGTTTTTTGGTCTTCGGGGAGGATGGGGAACATGAATATGTGTTTGTTTTTCGAATTTGACCTCTATCTGAAATGAGCACTTTTCATGCTCTAAGCAGTTTTTCCTAACAAATGCAAGATATAACATTGGCTATCTCCACAAGGAAACATCAGATCTGCACAACTCATGGTTTTTTGGTCTTCGGGGAGGATGGGGAACATGAATATGTGATTGTTTTTCGAATTTGAGCTCTTTCTGCAATGGGCACTTTTCATACTATAAGCAGTTTTTCCTAACAAATGCAAGATATAACATGGGCTATCTCCGCAAGGAAACATGAGATCTGCAAACGTTATGGTTTTTTGGTCTTCGGGGAGGATGGGGAACATGAATATGTTTTTGTTTTTCGAATTTGAGCTCTTTCTTCAATGGGCACTTTTCATGCTATAAGCAGTTTTTCCTAACAAATGCAAGATATAACATTGGCTATCTCCGCAAGGAAACATCAGATCTGCACAACTCATGGTTTTTTGGTCTTCGGGGAGGAGGGGGAACATGAATATGTGTTTGTTTTTCGAATTTGAGATCTTTCTGCAATGGGCACTTTTCAAACTATAAGCAGTTTTTCCTAACAAATGCAAGATATAACATGGGCTATCTCCGCAAGGAAACATGAGATCTGCAAACGTTATGGTTTTTTGGTCTTCGGGGAGGATGGGGAACATGAATATGTTTTTGTTTTTCTAATTTGAGCTCTTTCTGCAATGGGCAATTTTCATGCTATAAGCACTTTTTCCTAACAAATGCAAGATATAGCATTGGCTATCTCCGCAAGGAAACATCAGATCTGCACAACTCATGGTTTTTTGGTCTTCGGGGAGGCTGGGGAACATGAAAATGTGTTTGTTTTACGAATTTGACCTCTTTCTGAAATGGGCACTTTTCATGCTATAAGCAGTTTTTCCTAACAAATGCAAGATATAACGTGGGCTATCTCCGCAAGGAAACATGAGATCTGCAGAAGTTATGGTTTTTTGGTCTTCGGGGAGGATGGGGAACATGAATATGTGTTTGTTTTTCGAATTTGACCTCTATCTGAAATGAGCACTTTTCATGCTCTAAGCAGTTTTTCCTAACAAATGCAAGATATAACATTGGCTATCTCCGCAAGGAAACATCAGATCTGCACAACTCATGGTTTTTTGGTCTTCGGGGAGGAGGGGGAACATGAATATGTGTTTCTTTTTCGAATTTGAGCTCTTTCTGCAATGGGCACTTTTCATACTATAAGCAGTTTTTCCTAACAAATGCAAGATATAACATGGGCTATCTCCGCAAGGAAACATGAGATCTGCAAACGTTATGGTTTTTTGGTCTTCGGGGAGGATGGGGAACATGAATATGTGTTTGTTTTTCGAATTTGACCTCTATCTGAAATGAGCACTTTTCATGCTCTAAGCAGTTTTTCCTAACAAATGCAAGATATAACATTGGGTATCTCCGCAAGGATACATCAGATCTGCACAACTCATGGTTTTTTAGTCTTCGGGGAGGAGGGGGAACATGAAAATGTGTTTGTTTTTCGAATTTGACCTCTATCTGAAATGGGCACTTTTCATGCTTATAAGCAGTTTTTCCTAACAAATGCAAGATATAACATGGGCTATCTCCGCAAGGAAACATCAGATCTGCAAACGTTATGGTTTTTTGGTCTTCGGGGAGGATGGGGAACATGAATATGTTTTTGTTTTTTGAATTTGAGCTCTTTCTGCAATGGGCACTTTTCATGCTATAAGCACTTTTTCCTAACAAATGCAAGATATAACATGGGATATCTCCGCAAGGAAACATGAGATCTGCAAAAGTTATGGTTTTTTGGTCTTCGGGGAGGATGGGGAACATGAATATGTGTTTGTTTTTCGAATTTGACCTCTATCTGAAATTAGCACTTTTCATGCTCTAAGCAGTTTTTCCTAACAAATGCAAGATATAACATGGGCTATCTCCGCAAGGAAACATGAGATCTGCAAACGTTATGGTTTTTTGGTCTTCGGGGAGGATGGGGAACATGAATATGTTTTTGTTTTTCGAATTTGAGCTCTTTCTGCAATGGGCAATTTTCATGCTATAAGCACTTTTTCCTAACAAATGCAAGATATAGCATTGGCTATCTCCGCAAGGAAACATCAGATCTGCACAACTCATGGTTTTTTGGTCTTCGGGGAGGCTGGGGAACATGAAAATGTGTTTGTTTTACGAATTTGACCTCTATCTGAAATGGGCACTTTTCATGCTATAAGCAGTTTTCCTAACAAATGCAAGATATAACGTGGGCTATCTCCGCAAGGAAACATGAGATCTGCAAAAGTTATGGTTTTTTGGTCTTCGGGGAGGATGGGGAACATGAATATGTGTTTGTTTTTCGAATTTGACCTCTATCTGAAATGAGCACTTTTCATGCTCTAAGCAGTTTTTCCTAACAAATGCAAGATATAACATTGGCTATCTCCGCAAGGAAACATCAGATCTGCACAACTCATGGTTTTTTGGTCTTCGGGGAGGAGGGGGAATATGAATATGTGTTTCTTTTTCGAATTTGAGCTCTTTCTGCAATGGGCACTTTTCATACTATAAGCAGTTTTTCCTAACAAATGCAAGATATAACATGGGCTATCTCCGCAAGGAAACATGAGATCTGCAAACGTTATGGTTTTTTGGTCTTCGGGGAGGATGGGGAACATGAATATGTGTTTGTTTTTCGAATTTGACCTCTATCTGAAATGAGCACTTTTCATGCTCTAAGCAGTTTTTCCTAACAAATGCAGGATATAACATTGGGTATCTCCGCAAGGATACATCAGATCTGCACAACTCATGGTTTTTTGGTCTTCGGGGAGGAGGGGGAACATGAAAATGTGTTTGTTTTTCGAATTTGACCTCTATCTGAAATGGGCACTTTTCATGCTTATAAGCAGTTTTTCCTAACAAATGCAAGATATAACATGGGATATCTCCGCAAGGAAACATGAGATCTGCAAAAGTTATGGTTTTTTGGTCTTCGGGGAGGATGGGGAACATGAATATGTGTTTGTTTTTCGAATTTGACCTCTATCTGAAATTAGCACTTTTCATGCTCTAAGCAGTTTTTCCTAACAAATGCAAGATATAACATTGGCTATCTCCGCAAGGAAACATCAGATCTGCACAACTCATGGTCTTCGGGGAGGAGGGGGAACATGAATATGTGTTTGTTTTTCGAATTTGAGATCTTTCTGCAATGGGCACTTTTCATACTATAAGCAGTTTTTCCTAACAAATGCAAGATATAACATTGGTAATCTCCGCAAGGAAACATCAGATCTGCTCAACTCATGGTTTTTTGGTCTTCGGGGAGGAGGGGGAACATGAATATGTGTTTGTTATTCGAATTTGAGCTCTTTCTGCAATGGGCACTTTTCATACTATAAGCAGTTTTTCCTAACAAATGCAAGATATAACATGGGCTATCTCCGTAAGGAAACATGAGATCTGCAAACGTTATGGTTTTTTGGTCTTCGGGGAGGATGGGGAACATGAATATGTTTTTGTTTTTCGAATTTGAGCTCTTTCTGCAATGGGCACTTTTCATGCTATAAGCAGTTTTTCCTAACAAATGCAAGATATAACATTGGCTATCTCCGCAAGGAAACATCAGATCTGCACAACTCATGGTTTTTTGGTCTTCGGGGAGGATGGGGAACATGAATATGTGTTTGTTTTTCGAATTTGAGATCTTTCTGCAATGGGCACTTTTCATACTATAAGCAGTTTTTCCTAACAAATGCAAGATATAACATGGGATATCTCCGCAAGGAAACATGAGATCTGCAAAAGTTATGTTTTTTTGTTCTTCGGGGAGGATAGGGAACATGAATATGTGTTTGTTTTTCGAATTTGACCTCTATCTGAAATGAGCACTTTTCATGCTCTAAGCAGTTTTTCCTAACAAATGCAAGATATAACATTGGCTATCTCCACAAGGAAACATCAGATCTGCACAACTCATGGTTTTTTGGTCTTCGGGGAGGATGGGGAACATGAATATGTGTTTGTTTTTCGAATTTGACCTCTATCTGAAATGAGCACTTTTCATGCTCTAAGCAGTTTTTCCTAACAAATGCAAGATATAACATTGGCTATCTCCGCAAGGAAACATCAGATCTGCACAACTCATGGTTTTTTGGTCTTCGGGGAGGAGGGGGAATATGAATATGTGTTTCTTTTTCGAATTTGAGCTCTTTCTGCAATGGGCACTTTTCATGCTATAAGCACTTTTTCCTAACAAATGCAAGATATAGCATTGGCTATCTCCGCAAGGAAACATCAGATCTGCACAACTCAGGGTTTTTTGGTCTTCGGGGAGGCTGGGGAACATGAATATGTGATTGTTTTTCGAATTTGAGCTCTTTCTGCAATGGGCACTTTTCATACTATAAGCAGTTTTTCCTAACAAATGCAAGATATAACATGGGCTATCTCCGCAAGGAAACATGAGATCTGCAAACGTTATGGTTTTTTGGTCTTCGGGGAGGATGGGGAACATGAATATGTTTTTGTTTTTCGAATTTGAGCTCTTTCTTCAATGGGCACTTTTCATGCTATAAGCAGTTTTTCCTAACAAATGCAAGATATAACATTGGCTATCTCCGCAAGGAAACATCAGATCTGCACAACTCATGGTTTTTTGGTCTTCGGGGAGGATGGGGAACATGAATATGTGTTTGTTTTTCGAATTTGAGATCTTTCTGCAATGGGCACTTTTCATACTATAAGCAGTTTTTCCTAACAAATGCAAGATATAACATGGGCTATCTCCGCAAGGAAACATGAGATCTGCAAACGTTATGGTTTTTTGGTCTTCGGGGAGGATGGGGAACATGAATATGTTTTTGTTTTTCGAATTTGAGCTCTTTCTGCAATGGGCAATTTTCATGCTATAAGCACCTTTTCCTAACAAATGCAAGATATAGCATTGGCTATCTCCGCAAGGAAACATCAGATCTGCACAACTCATGGTTTTTTGGTCTTCGGGGAGGCTGGGGAACATGAAAATGTGTTTGTTTTACGAATTTGACCTCTTTCTGAAATGGGCACTTTTCATGCTATAAGCAGTTTTTCCTAACAAATGCAAGATATAACGTGGGCTATCTCCGCAAGGAAACATGAGATCTGCAAAAGTTATGGTTTTTTGGTCTTCGGGGAGGATGGGGAACATGAATATGTGTTTGTTTTTCGAATTTGACCTCTATCTGAAATGAGCACTTTTCATGCTCTAAGCAGTTTTTCCTAACAAATGCAAGATATAACATTGGCTATCTCCGCAAGGAAACATCAGATCTGCACAACTCATGGTTTTTTGGTCTTCGGGGAGGAGGGGGAACATGAATATGTGTTTCTTTTTCGAATTTGAGCTCTTTCTGCAATGGGCACTTTTCATACTATAAGCAGTTTTTCCTAACAAATGCAAGATATAACATGGGCTATCTCCGCAAGGAAACATGAGATCTGCAAACGTTATGGTTTTTTGGTCTTCGGGGAGGATGGGGAACATGAATATGTGTTTGTTTTTCGAATTTGACCTCTATCTGAAATGAGCACTTTTCATGCTCTAAGCAGTTTTTCCTAACAAATGCAAGATATAACATTGGGTATCTCCGCAAGGATACATCAGATCTGCACAACTCATGGTTTTTTAGTCTTCGGGGAGGAGGGGGAACATGAAAATGTGTTTGTTTTTCGAATTTGACCTCTATCTGAAATGGGCACTTTTCATGCTTATAAGCAGTTTTTCCTAACAAATGCAAGATATAACATGGGATATCTCCGCAAGGAAACATGAGATCTGCAAAAGTTATGGTTTTTTGGTCTTCGGGGAGGATGGGGAACATGAATATGTGTTTGTTTTTCGAATTTGACCTCTATCTGAAATGAGCACTTTTCATGCTCTAAGCAGTTTTTCCTAACAAATGCAAGATATAACATTGGCTATCTCCGCAAGGAAACATCAGATCTGCACAACTCATGGTCTTCGGGGAGGAGGGGGAACATGAATATGTGTTTGTTTTTCGAATTTGAGATCTTTCTGCAATGGGCACTTTTCATACTATAAGCAGTTTTTCCTAACAAATGCAAGATATAACATTGGTAATCTCCGCAAGGAAACATGAGATCTGCAAACGTTATGGTTTTTTGGTCTTCGGGGAGGATGGGGAACATGAATATGTGTTTGTTTTTCGAATTTGACCTCTATCTGAAATGAGCACTTTTCATGCTCTAAGCAGTTTTTCCTAACAAATGCAAGATATAACATTGGGTATCTCCGCAAGGATACATCAGATCTGCACAACTCATGGTTTTTTGGTCTTCGGGGAGGAGGGGGAACATGAAAATGTGTTTGTTTTTCGAATTTGACCTCTATCTGAAATGGGCACTTTTCATGCTTATAAGCAGGTTTTCCTAACAAATGCAAGATATAACATGGGATATCTCCGCAAGGAAACATGAGATCTGCAAAAGTTATGGTTTTTTGGTCTTCGGGGAGGATGGGGAACATGAATATGTGTTTGTTTTTCGAATTTGACCTCTATCTGAAATTAGCACTTTTCATGCTCTAAGCAGTTTTTCCTAACAAATGCAAGATATAACATTGGCTATCTCTGCAAGGAAACATCAGATCTGCACAACTCATGGTTTTTTGGTCTTCGGGGAGGAGGGGGAACATAAATATGTGTTTGTTTTTCGAATTTGAGATCTTTCTGCAATGAGCACTTTTCATACTATAAGCAGTTTTTCCTAACAAATGCAAGATATAACATTGGCAATCTCCGCAAGGAAACATCAGATCTGCTCAACTCATGGTTTTTTGGTCTTCGGGGAGGAGGGGGAACATGAATATGTGTTTGTTTTTCGAATTTGAGCTCTTTCTGCAATGGGCACTTTTCATACTATAAGCAGTTTTTCCTAACAAATGCAAGATATAACATGGGCTATCTCCGCAAGGAAACATCAGATCTGCAAACGTTATGGTTTTTTGGTCTTCGGGGAGGATGGGGAACATGAATATGTGTTTGTTTTTCGAATTTGAGCTCTTTCTGCAATGGGCACTTTTCATACTATAAGCAGTTTTTCCTAACAAATGCAAGATATAACATGGGGTATCTCCGCAAGGAAACATGATATCTGCAAACGTTATGGTTTTTTGGTCTTCGGGGAGGATGGGGAACATGAATATGTTTTTGTTTTTCGAATTTGAGCTCTTTCTGCAATGGGCAATTTTCATGCTATAAGCACTTTTTCCTAACAAATGCAAGATATAGCATTGGCTATCTCCGCAAGGAAACATCAGATCTGCACAACTCATGGTTTTTTGGTCTTCGGGGAGGCTGGGGAACATGAAAATGTGTTTGTTTTACGAATTTGACCTCTATCTGAAATGGGCACTTTTCATGCTATAAGCAGTTTTTCCTAACAAATGGAAGATATAACGTGGGCTATCTCCGCAAGGAAACATGAGATCTGCAAAAGTTATGGTTTTTTGGTCTTCGGGGAGGATGGGGAACATGAATATGTGTTTGTTTTTCGAATTTGACCTCTATCTGAAATGAGCACTTTTCATGCTCTAAGCAGTTTTTCCTAACAAATGCAAGATATAACATTGGCTATCTCCGCAAGGAAACATCAGATCTGCACAACACATGGTTTTTTGGTCTTCGGGGAGGAGGGGGAACATGAATATGTGTTTCTTTTTCGAATTTGAGCTCTTTCTGCAATTGGCACTTTTCATACTATAAGCAGTTTTTCCTAACAAATGCAAGATATAACATGGGCTATCTCCGCAAGGAAACATGAGATCTGCAAACGTTATGGTTTTTTGGTCTTCGGGGAGGATGGGGAACATGAATATGTGTTTGTTTTTCGAATTTGACCTCTATCTGAAATGAGCACTTTTCATGCTCTAAGCAGTTTTTCCTAACAAATGCAAGATATAACATTGGGTATCTCCGCAAGGATACATCAGATCTGCACAACTCATGGTTTTTTGGTCTTCGGGGAGGAGGGGGAACATGAAAATGTGTTTGTTTTTCGAATTTGACCTCTATCTGAAATGGGCACTTTTCATGCTTATAAGCAGTTTTTCCTAACAAATGCAAGATATAACATGGGATATCTCCGCAAGGAAACATGAGATCTGCAAAAGTTATGGTTTTTTGGTCTTCGGGGAGGATGGGGAACATGAATATGTGTTTGTTTTTCGAATTTGACCTCTATCTGAAATTAGCACTTTTCATGCTCTAAGCAGTTTTTCCTAACAAATGCAAGATATAACATTGGCTATCTCCGCAAGGAAACATCAGATCTGCACAACTCATGGTCTTCGGGGAGGAGGGGGAACATGAATATGTGTTTGTTTTTCGAATTTGAGATCTTTCTGCAATGGGCACTTTTCATACTATAAGCAGTTTTTCCTAACAAATGCAAGATATAACATGGGCTATCTCCGCAAGGAAACATGAGATCTGCAAACGTTATGGTTTTTTGGTCTTCGGGGAGGATGGGGAACATGAATATGTTTTTGTTTTTCGAATTTGAGCTCTTTCTGCAATGGGCACTTTTCATGCTATAAGCACTTTTTCCTAACAAATGCAAGATATAGCATTGGCTATCTCCGCAAGGAAACATCAGATCTGCACAACTCATGGTTTTTTGGTTTTCGGGGAGGCTGGGGAACATGAAAATGTGTTTGTTTTTCGAATTTGACCTCTTTCTGAAATGGGCACTTTTCATGCTATAAGCAGTTTTTCCTAACAAATGCAAGATATAACGTGGGCTATCTCCGCAAGGAAACATGAGATCTGCAAAAGTTATGGTTTTTTGGTCTTCGGGGAGGATGGGGAACATGAATATGTGTTTGTTTTTCGAGTTTGACCTCTATCTGAAATGAGCACTTTTCATGCTCTAAGCAGTTTTTCCTAACAAATGCAAGATATAACATTGGCTATCTCCGCAAGGAAACATCAGATCTGCACAACTCATGGTTTTTTGGTCTTCGGGGAGGAGGGGGAACATGAATATGTGTTTCTTTTTCGAATTTGAGCTCTTTCTGCAATGGGCACTTTTCATACTATAAGCAGTTTTTCCTAACAAATGCAAGATATAACATGGGCTATCTCCGCAAGGAAACATCAGATCTGCAAACGTTATGGTTTTTTGGTCTTCGGGGAGGATGGGGAACATGAATATGTGTTTGTTTTTCGAATTTGAGCTCTTTCTGCAATGGGCACTTTTCATACTATAATCAGTTTTTCCTAACAAATGCAAGATATAACATGGGGTATCTCCGCAAGGAAACATGATATCTGCAAACGTTATGGTTTTTTGGTCTTCGGGGAGGATGGGGAACATGAATATGTTTTTGTTTTTCGAATTTGAGCTCTTTCTGCAATGGGCAATTTTCATGCTATAAGCACTTTTTCCTAACAAATGCAAGATATAGCATTGGCTATCTCCACAAGGAAACATCAGATCTGCACAACTCATGGTTTTTTGGTCTTCGGGGAGGCTGGGGAACATGAAAATGTGTTTGTTTTACGAATTTGACCTCTATCTGAAATGGGCACTTTTCATGCTATAAGCAGTTTTTCCTAACAAATGGAAGATATAACGTGGGCTATCTCCGCAAGGAAACATGAGATCTGCAAAAGTTATGGTTTTTTGGTCTTCGGGGAGGATGGGGAACATGAATATGTGTTTGTTTTTCGAATTTGACCTCTATCTGAAATGAGCACTTTTCATGCTCTAAGCAGTTTTTCCTAACAAATGCAAGATATAACATTGGCTATCTCCGCAAGGAAACATCAGATCTGCACAACACATGGTTTTTTGGTCTTCGGGGAGGAGGGGGAACATGAATATGTGTTTCTTTTTCGAATTTGAGCTCTTTCTGCAATGGGCACTTTTCATACTATAAGCAGTTTTTCCTAACAAATGCAAGATATAACATGGGCTATCTCCGCAAGGAAACATGAGATCTGCAAACGTTATGGTTTTTTGGTCTTCGGGGAGGATGGGGAACATGAATATGTGTTTGTTTTTCGAATTTGACCTCTATCTGAAATGAGCACTTTTCATGCTCTAAGCAGTTTTTCCTAACAAATGCAAGATATAACATTGGGTATCTCCGCAAGGATACATCAGATCTGCACAACTCATGGTTTTTTGGTCTTCGGGGAGGAGGGGGAACATGAAAATGTGTTTGTTTTTCGAATTTGACCTCTATCTGAAATGGGCACTTTTCATGCTTATAAGCAGTTTTTCCTAACAAATGCAAGATATAACATGGGATATCTCCGCAAGGAAACATGAGATCTGCAAAAGTTATGGTTTTTTGGTCTTCGGGGAGGATGGGGAACATGAATATGTGTTTGTTTTTCGAATTTGACCTCTATCTGAAATTAGCACTTTTCATGCTCTAAGCAGTTTTTCCTAACAAATGCAAGATATAACATTGGCTATCTCCGCAAAGAAACATCAGATCTGCACAACTCATGGTCTTCGGGGAGGAGGGGGAACATGAATATGTGTTTGTTTTTCGAATTTGAGATCTTTCTGCAATGGGCACTTTTCATACTATAAGCAGTTTTTCCTAACAAATGCAAGATATAACATGGGCTATCTCCGCAAGGAAACATGAGATCTGCAAACGTTATGGTTTTTTGGTCTTCGGGGAGGATGGGGAACATGAATATGTTTTTGTTTTTCGAATTTGAGCTCTTTCTGCAATGGGCACTTTTCATGCTATAAGCACTTTTTCCTAACAAATGCAAGATATAGCATTGGCTATCTCCGCAAGGAAACATCAGATCTGCACAACTCATGGTTTTTTGGTCTTCGGGGAGGCTGGGGAACATGAAAATGTGTTTGTTTTTCGAATTTGACCTCTTTCTGAAATGGGCACTTTTCATGCTATAAGCAGTTTTTCCTAACAAATGCAAGATATAACGTGGGCTATCTCCGCAAGGAAACATGAGATCTGCAAAAGTTATGGTTTTTTGGTCTTCGGGGAGGATGGGGAACATGAATATGTGTTTGTTTTTCGAATTTGACCTCTATCTGAAATGAGCACTTTTCATGCTCTAAGAAGTTTTTCCTAACAAATGCAAGATATAACATTGGCTATCTCCGCAAGGAAACATCAGATCTGCACAACTCATGGTTTTTTGGTCTTCGGGGAGGAGGGGGAACATGAATATGTGTTTCTTTTTCGAATTTGAGCTCTTTCTGCAATGGGCACTTTTCATACTATAAGCAGTTTTTCCTAACAAATGCAAGATATAACATGGGCTATCTCCGCAAGGAAACATGAGATCTGCAAACGTTATGGTTTTTTGGTCTTCGGGGAGGATGGGGAACATGAATATGTGTTTGTTTTTCGAATTTGACCTCTATCTGAAATGAGCACTTTTCATGCTCTAAGCAGTTTTTCCTAACAAATGCAAGATATAACATTGGGTATCTCCGCAAGGATACATCAGATCTGCACAACTCATGGTTTTTTAGTCTTCGGGGAGGAGGGGGAACATGAAAATGTGTTTGTTTTTCGAATTTGACCTCTATCTGAAATGGGCACTTTTCATGCTTATAAGCAGTTTTTCCTAACAAATGCAAGATATAACATGGGATATCTCCGCAAGGAAACATGAGATCTGCAAAAGTTATGGTTTTTTGGTCTTCGGGGAGGATGGGGAACATGAATATGTGTTTGTTTTTCGAATTTGACCTCTATCTGAAATGAGCACTTTTCATGCTCTAAGCAGTTTTTCCTAACAAATGCAAGATATAACATTGGCTATCTCCGCAAGGAAACATCAGATCTGCACAACTCATGGTCTTCGGGGAGGAGGGGGAACATGAATATGTGTTTGTTTTTCGAATTTGAGATCTTTCTGCAATGGGCACTTTTCATACTATAAGCAGTTTTTCCTAACAAATGCAAGATATAACATTGGTAATCTCCGCAAGGAAACATGAGATCTGCAAACGTTATGGTTTTTTGGTCTTCGGGGAGGATGGGGAACATGAATATGTGTTTGTTTTTCGAATTTGACCTCTATCTGAAATGAGCACTTTTCATGCTCTAAGCAGTTTTTCCTAACAAATGCAAGATATAACATTGGGTATCTCCGCAAGGATACATCAGATCTGCACAACTCATGGTTTTTTGGTCTTCGGGGAGGAGGGGGAACATGAAAATGTGTTTGTTTTTCGAATTTGACCTCTATCTGAAATGGGCACTTTTCATGCTTATAAGCAGGTTTTCCTAACAAATGCAAGATATAACATGGGATATCTCCGCAAGGAAACATGAGATCTGCAAAAGTTATGGTTTTTTGGTCTTCGGGGAGGATGGGGAACATGAATATGTGTTTGTTTTTCGAATTTGACCTCTATCTGAAATTAGCACTTTTCATGCTCTAAGCAGTTTTTCCTAACAAATGCAAGATATAACATTGGCTATCTCCGCAAGGAAACATCAGATCTGCACAACTCATGGTTTTTTGGTCTTCGGGGAGGAGGGGGAACATAAATATGTGTTTGTTTTTCGAATTTGAGATCTTTCTGCAATGAGCACTTTTCATACTATAAGCAGTTTTTCCTAACAAATGCAAGATATAACATTGGCAATCTCCGCAAGGAAACATCAGATCTGCTCAACTCATGGTTTTTTGGTCTTCGGGGAGGAGGGGGAACATGAATATGTGTTTGTTTTTCGAATTTGAGCTCTTTCTGCAATGGGCACTTTTCATACTATAAGCAGTTTTTCCTAACAAATGCAAGATATAACATGGGCTATCTCCGCAAGGAAACATCAGATCTGCAAACGTTATGGTTTTTTGGTCTTCGGGGAGGATGGGGAACATGAATATGTGTTTGTTTTTCGAATTTGAGCTCTTTCTGCAATGGGCACTTTTCATACTATAAGCAGTTTTTCCTAACAAATGCAAGATATAACATGGGGTATCTCCGCAAGGAAACATGATATCTGCAAACGTTATGGTTTTTTGGTCTTCGGGGAGGATGGGGAACATGAATATGTTTTTGTTTTTCGAATTTGAGCTCTTTCTGCAATGGGCAATTTTCATGCTATAAGCACTTTTTCCTAACAAATGCAAGATATAGCATTGGCTATCTCCACAAGGAAACATCAGATCTGCACAACTCATGGTTTTTTGGTCTTCGGGGAGGCTGGGGAACATGAAAATGTGTTTGTTTTACGAATTTGACCTCTATCTGAAATGGGCACTTTTCATGCTATAAGCAGTTTTTCCTAACAAATGGAAGATATAACGTGGGCTATCTCCGCAAGGAAACATGAGATCTGCAAAAGTTATGGTTTTTTGGTCTTCGGGGAGGATGGGGAACATGAATATGTGTTTGTTTTTCGAATTTGACCTCTATCTGAAATGAGCACTTTTCATGCTCTAAGCAGTTTTTCCTAACAAATGCAAGATATAAAATTGGCTATCTCCGCAAGGAAACATCAGATCTGCACAACTCATGGTTTTTTGGTCTTCGGGGAGGAGGGGGAACATGAATATGTGTTTGTTTTTCGAATTTGAGCTCTTTCTGCAATGGGCACTTTTCATACTATAAGCAGTTTTTCCTAACAAATGCAAGATATAACATGGGCTATCTCCGCAAGGAAACATGAGATCTGCAAACGTTATGGTTTTTTGGTCTTCGGGGAGGATGGGGAACATGAATATGTTTTTGTTTTTCGAATTTGAGCTCTTTCTGCAATGGGCACTTTTCATGCTATAAGCACTTTTTCCTAACAAATGCAAGATTTAACATGGGCTATCTCCGCAAGGAAACATGAGATCTGCAAAAGTTATGTTTTTTTGTTCTTCGGGGAGGATAGGGAACATGAATATGTGTTTGTTTTTCGAATTTGACCTCTATCTGAAATGAGCACTTTTCATGCTCTAAGCAGTTTTTCCTAACAAATGCAAGATATAACATTGGCTATCTCCGCAAGGAAACATCAGATCTGCACAACTCATGGTTTTTTGGTCTTCGGGGAGGATGGGGAACATGAATATGTGATTGTTTTTCGAATTTGAGCTCTTTCTGCAATGGGCACTTTTCATACTATAAGCAGTTTTTCCTAACAAATGCAAGATATAACATGGGCTATCTCCGCAAGGAAACATGAGATCTGCAAACGTTATGGTTTTTTGGTCTTCGGGGAGGATGGGGAACATGAGTATGTTTTTGTTTTTCGAATTTGAGCTCTTTCTTCAATGGGCACTTTTCATGCTATAAGCAGTTTTTCCTAACAAATGCAAGATATAACATTGGCTATCTCCGCAAGGAAACATCAGATCTGCACAACTCATGGTTTTTTGGTCTTCGGGGAGGATGGGGAACATGAAAATGTGTTTGTTTTTCGAATTTGACCTCTATCTGAAATGGGCACTTTTCATGCAATAAGAAGTTTTTCCTAACAAATGCAAGATATAACATGGGCTATCTCCGCAAGGAAACATGAGATCTGCAAAAGTTATGGTTTTTTGGTCTTCGGGGAGGATGGGGAACATGAATATGTGTTTGTTTTTCGAATTTGACCTCTATCTGAAATGAGCACTTTTCATGCTCTAAGCAGTTTTTCCTAACAAATGCAAGATATAAAATTGGCTATCTCCGCAAGGAAACATCAGATCTGCACAACTCATGGTTTTTTGGTCTTCGGGGAGGAGGGGGAACATGAATATGTGTTTGTTTTTCGAATTTGAGATCTTTCTGCAATGGGCACTTTTCATACTATAAGCAGTTTTTCCTAACAAATGCAAGATTTAACATTGGCTATCTCCGCAAGGAAACATCAGATCTGCTCAACCCATGGTTTTTTGGTCTTCGGGGAGGATGGGGAACATGAATATGTGTTTCTTTTCGAATTTGAGCTCTTTCTGCAATGGGCACTTTTCATACTATAAGCAGTTTTTCCTAACAAATGCAAGATATAACATGGGCTATCTCCGCAAGGAAACATGAGATCTGCAAACGTTATGGTTTTTTGGTCTTCGGGGAGGATGGGGAACATGAATATGTTTTTGTTTTTCGAATTTGAGCTCTATCTGAAATGAGCACTTTTCATGCTCTAAGCAGTTTTTCCTAACAAATGCAAGATATAACATTGGCTATCTCCGCAAGGAAACATCAGATCTGCACAACTCATGGTTTTTTGGTCTTCGGGGAGGATGGGGAACATGAATATGTGATTGTTTTTCGAATTTGAGCTCTTTCTGCAATGGGCACTTTTCATACTATAAGCAGTTTTTCCTAACAAATGCAAGATATAACATGGGCTATCTCCGCAAGGAAACATCAGATCTGCAAAAGTAATGGTTTTTTGTTCTTCGGGGAGGATGGGGAACATGAATATGTGTTTGTTTTTCGAATTTGACCTCTATCTGAAATGAGCACTTTTCATGCTCTAAGCAGTTTTTCCTAACAAATGCAAGATATAACATTGGCTATCTCCGCAAGGAAACATCAGATCTGCACAACTCATGGTTTTTTGGTCTTCGGGGAGGATGGGGAACATGAATATGTGATTGTTTTTCGATTTTGAGCTCTTTCTGCAATGGGCACTTTTCATGCTATAAGCAGTTTTTCCTAACAAATGCAAGATATAACATTGGCTATCTCCGCAAGGAAACATCAGATCTGCACAACTCATGGTTTTTTGGTCTTCGGGGAGGATGGGGAACATGAATATGTGTTTGTTTTTCGAATTTGAGCTCTTTCTGCAATGGGCACTTTTCATACTATAAGCAGTTTTTCCTAACAAATGCATGATATAACATGGGCTATCTACGCAAGGAAACATGAGATATGCAAACGTTATGGTTTTTTGGTCTTCTGGGAGGATGGGGAACATGAATATGTTTTTGTTTTTCGAATTTGAGCTCTATCTGAAATGAGCACTTTTCATGCTCTAAGCAGTTTTTCCTAACAAATGCAAGATATAACATTGGCTATCTCCGCAAGGAAACATCAGATCTGCACAACTCATGTTTTTTTGGTCTTCGGGGAGGATGGGGAACATGAATATGTGATTGTTTTTCGAATTTGAGCTCTTTCTGCAATGGGCACTTTTCATACTATAAGCAGTTTTTCCTAACAAATGCAAGATATAACATGGGCTATCTCCGCAAGGAAACATCAGATCTGCAAAAGTAATGGTTTTTTGTTCTTCGGGGAGGATGGGGAACATGAATATGTGTTTGTTTTTCGAATTTCACCTCTATCTGAAATGAGCACTTTTCATGCTCTAAGCAGTTTTTCCTAACAAATGCAAGCTATAACATTGGCTATCTCCGCAAGGAAACATCAGATCTGCACAACTCATGGTTTTTTGGTCTTCGGGAAGGATGGGGAACATGAATATGTGATTGTTTTTCGAATTTGAGCTATTTCTGCAATGGGCACTTTTCATGCTATAAGCAGTTTTTCCTAACAAATGCAAGATATAACATTGGCTATCTCCGCAAGGAAACATCAGATCTGCACAACTCATGGTTTTTTGGTCTTCGGGGAGGATGGGGAACATGAATATGTGTTTGTTTTTCGAATTTGAGATCTTTCTGCAATGGGCACTTTTCATACTATAAGCAGTTTTTCCTAACAAATGCAAGCTATTACATTGGCAATCTCCGCAAGGAAACATCAGATCTGCTCAACTCATGGTTTTTTGGTCTTCGGGGAGGATGGGGAACATGAATATGTTTTTGTTTTTCGAATTTGAGCTCTATCTGCAATGGGCACTTTTCATACTATAAGCAGTTTTTCCTAACAAATGCAAGATATAACATGGGCTATCTCCGCAAGGAAACATGAGATCTGCAAACGTTATGGTTTTTTGCTCTTCGGGGAGGATGGGGAACATGAATATGTTTTTGTTTTTCGAATTTGAGCTCTATCTGAAATGAGCACTTTTCATGCTATAAGCAGTTTTTCCTAACAAATGCAAGATTTAACATTGGCTATCTCCGCAAGGAAACATCAGATCTGCTCAACCCATGGTTTTTTGGTCTTCGGGGAGGATGGGGAACATGAATATGTGTTTCTTTTTCGAATTTGAGCTCTTTCTGCAATGGGCACTTTTCATACTATAAGCAGTTTTTCCTAACAAATGCAAGATATAACATTGGCTATCTCCGCAAGGAAACATGAGATCTGCAAACGTTATTGTTTTTTGGTCTTCGGGGAGGATGGGGAACATGAATATGTTTTTGTTTTTCGAATTTGAGCTCTATCTGCAATGGGCACTTTTCATACTATAAGCAGTTTTTCCTAACAAATGCAAGATATAACATGGGCTATCTCCGCAAGGAAACATGAGATCTGCAAACGTTATGGTTTTTTGGTCTTCGGGGAGGATGGGGAACATGAATATGTTTTTGTTTTTCGAATTTGAGCTCTATCTGAAATGAGCACTTTTCATGCTATAAGCAGTTTTTCCTAACAAATGCAAGATATAACATGGGCTATCTCCGCAGGGAAACATGAGATCTGCAAACGTTATGGTTTTTTGGTCTTCGGGGAGGATGGGGAACATGAATATGTTTTTGTTTTTCGAATTTGAGCTCTATCTGAAATGAGCACTTTTCATGCTCTAAGCAGTTTTTCCTAACAAATGCAAGATATAACATTGGCTATCTCCGCAAGGAAACATCAGATCTGCACAACTCATGGTTTTTTGGTCTTCGGGGAGGATGGGGAACATGAATATGTGATTGTTTTTCGAATTTGAGCTCTTTCTGCAATGGGCACTTTTCATGCTATAAGCAGTTTTTCCTAACAAATGAAAGATATAACATTGGCTATCTCCGCAAGGAAACATCAGATCTGCACAACTCATGGTTTTTTGGTCTTCGGGGAGGATGGGGAACATGAATATGTGTTTGTTTTTCGAATTTGAGATCTTTCTGCAATGGGCACTTTTCATACTATAAGCAGTTTTTCCTAACAAATGCATGATATAACATGGGCTATCTACGCAAGGAAACATGAGATCTGCAAACGTTATGGTTTTTTGGTCTTCGGGGAGGATGGGGAACATGAATATGTGTTTGTTTTTCGAATTTGACCTCTATCTGAAATGAGCACTTTTCATGCTCTAAGCAGTTTTTCCTAACAAATGCAAGATATAACATTGGCTATCTCTGCAAGGAAACATCAGATCTGCACAACTCATGGTTTTTTGGTCTTCGGGGAGGAGGGGGAACATGAATATGTGTTTGTTTTTCGAATTTGACCTCTATCTGAAATGAGCACTTTTCATGCTCTAAGCAGTTTTTCCTAACAAATGCAAGATATAACATTGACTATCTCCGCAAGGAAACATGAGATCTGCAAACGTTATGGTTTTTTGGTCTTCGGGGAGGATGGGGAACATGAATATGTTTTTGTTTTTCGAATTTGAGCTCTATCTGAAATGAGCACTTTTCATGCTCTAAGCAGTTTTTCCTAACAAATGCAAGATATAACATTGGCTATCTCCGCAAGGAAACATCAGATCTGCACAACTCATGGTTTTTTGGTCTTCGGGGAGGATGGGGAACATGAATATGTGTTTGTTTTTCGAATTTGACCTCTATCTGAAATGAGCACTTTTCATGCTCTAAGCAGTTTTTCCTAACAAATGCAAGATATAACATTGGCTATCTCCGCAAGGAAACATCAGATCTGCACAACTCATGGTTTTTTGGTCTTCGGGAAGGATGGGGAACATGAATATGTGATTGTTTTTCGAATTTGAGCTATTTCTGCAATGGGCACTTTTCATGCTATAAGCAGTTTTTCCTAACAAATGCAAGATATAACATTGGCTATCTCCGCAAGGAAACATCAGATCTGCACAACTCATGGTTTTTTGGTCTTCGGGGAGGATTGGGAACATGAATATGTGTTTGCTTTTCGAATTTGAGATCTTTCTGCAATGGGCACTTTTCATACTATAAGCAGTTTTTCCTAACAAATGCAAGCTATTACATTAGCAATCTCCGCAAGGAAACATCAGATCTGCTCAACTCATGGTTTTTTGGTCTTCGGGGAGGAGGGGGAACATGAATATGTGTTTGTTTTTCGAATTTGAGCTCTTTCTGCAATGGGCACTTTTCATACTATAAGCAGTTTTTCCTAACAAATGCATGATATAACATGGGCTATCTCCGCAAGGAAACATCAGATCTGCACAACTCATGGTTTTTTGGTCTTCGGGGAGGAGGGGGAACATGAATATGTGTTTGTTTTTCGAATTTGAGATCTTTCTGCAATGGGCACTTTTCATACTATAAGCAGTTTTTCCTAACAAATGCAAGATTTAACATTGGCTATCTCCGCAAGGAAACATCAGATCTGCTCAACCCATGGTTTTTTGGTCTTCGGGGAGGATGGGGAACATGAATATGTGTTTCTTTTTCGAATTTGAGCTCTTTCTGCAATGGGCACTTTTCATACCATAAGCAGTTTTTCCTAACAAATGCAAGATATAACATTGGCTATCTCCGCAAGGAAACATGAGATCTGCAAACGTTATTGTTTTTTGGTCTTCGGGGAGGATGGGGAACATGAATATGTTTTTGTTTTTCGAATTTGAGCTCTATCTGCAATGGGCACTTTTCATACTATAAGCAGTTTTTCCTAACAAATGCAAGATATAACATGGGCTATCTCCGCAAGGAAACATGAGATCTGCAAACGTTATGGTTTTTTGGTCTTCGGGGAGGATGGGGAACATGAATATGTTTTTGTTTTTCGAATTTGAGTTCTATCTGAAATGAGCACTTTTCATGCTATAAGCAGTTTTTCCTAACAAATGCAAGATATAACATTGGCTATCTCCGCAAGGAAACATCAGATCTGCTCAACTCATGGTTTTTTGGTCTTCGGGGAGGAGGGGGAACATGAATATGTGTTTGTTTTTCGAATTTGAGCTCTTTCTGCAATGGGCACTTTTCATACTATAAGCAGTTTTTCCTAACAAATGCAAGATATAACATGGGCTATCTCCGCAAGGAAACATCAGATCTGCAAACGTTATGGTTTTTTGGTCTTCGGGGAGGATGGGGAACATGAATATGTGTTTGTTTTTCGAATTTGAGCTCTTTCTGCAATGGGCACTTTTCATACTATAAGCAGTTTTTCCTAACAAATGCAAGATATAACATGGGGTATCTCCGCAAGGAAACATGATATCTGCAAACGTTATGGTTTTTTGGTCTTCGGGGAGGATGGGGAACATGAATATGTTTTTGTTTTTCGAATTTGAGCTCTTTCTGCAATGGGCAATTTTCATGCTATAAGCACTTTTTCCTAACAAATGCAAGATATAGCATTGGCTATCTCCACAAGGAAACATCAGATCTGCACAACTCATGGTTTTTTGGTCTTCGGGGAGGCTGGGGAACATGAAAATGTGTTTGTTTTACGAATTTGACCTCTATCTGAAATGGGCACTTTTCATGCTATAAGCAGTTTTTCCTAACAAATGGAAGATATAACGTGGGCTATCTCCGCAAGGAAACATGAGATCTGCAAAAGTTATGGTTTTTTGGTCTTCGGGGAGGATGGGGAACATGAATATGTGTTTGTTTTTCGAATTTGACCTCTATCTGAAATGAGCACTTTTCATGCTCTAAGCAGTTTTTCCTAACAAATGCAAGATATAAAATTGGCTATCTCCGCAAGGAAACATCAGATCTGCACAACTCATGGTTTTTTGGTCTTCGGGGAGGAGGGGGAACATGAATATGTGTTTGTTTTTCGAATTTGAGATCTTTCTGCAATGGGCACTTTTCATACTATAAGCAGTTTTTCCTAACAAATGCAAGATATAACATGGGCTATCTCCGCAAGGAAACATGAGATCTGCAAACGTTATGGTTTTTTGGTCTTCGGGGAGGATGGGGAACATGAATATGTTTTTGTTTTTCGAATTTGAGCTCTTTCTGCAATGGGCACTTTTCATGCTATAAGCACTTTTTCCTAACAAATGCAAGATTTAACATGGGCTATCTCCGCAAGGAAACATGAGATCTGCAAAAGTTATGTTTTTTTGTTCTTCGGGGAGGATGGGGAACATGAATATGTGTTTGTTTTTCGAATTTGACCTCTATCTGAAATGAGCACTTTTCATGCTCTAAGCAGTTTTTCCTAACAAATGCAAGATATAACATTGGCTATCTCCGCAAGGAAACATCAGATCTGCACAACTCATGGTTTTTTGGTCTTCGGGGAGGATGGGGAACATGAGTATGTTTTTGTTTTTCGAATTTGAGCTCTTTCTTCAATGGGCACTTTTCATGCTATAAGCAGTTTTTCCTAACAAATGCAAGATATAACATTGGCTATCTCCGCAAGGAAACATCAGATCTGCACAACTCATGGTTTTTTGGTCTTCGGGGAGGATGGGGAACATGAAAATGTGTTTGTTTTTCGAATTTGACCTCTATCTGAAATGGGCACTTTTCATGCAATAAGAAGTTTTTCCTAACAAATGCAAGATATAACATGGGCTATCTCCGCAAGGAAACATGAGATCTGCAAAAGTTATGGTTTTTTGGTCTTCGGGGAGGATGGGGAACATGAATATGTGTTTGTTTTTCGAATTTGACCTCTATCTGAAATGAGCACTTTTCATGCTCTAAGCAGTTTTTCCTAACAAATGCAAGATATAAAATTGGCTATCTCCGCAAGGAAACATCAGATCTGCACAACTCATGGTTTTTTGGTCTTCGGGGAGGAGGGGGAACATGAATATGTGTTTGTTTTTCGAATTTGAGATCTTTCTGCAATGGGCACTTTTCATACTATAAGCAGTTTTTCCTAACAAATGCAAGATATAACATGGGCTATCTCCGCAAGGAAACATCAGATCTGCAAAAGTAATGGTTTTTTGTTCTTCGGGGAGGATGGGGAACATGAATATGTGTTTGTTTTTCGAATTTGACCTCTATCTGAAATGAGCACTTTTCATGCTCTAAGCAGTTTTTCCTAACAAATGCAAGATATAACATTGGCTATCTCCGCAAGGAAACATCAGATCTGCACAACTCATGGTTTTTTGGTCTTCGGGGAGGATGGGGAACATGAATATGTGATTGTTTTTCGATTTTGAGCTCTTTCTGCAATGGGCACTTTTCATGCTATAAGCAGTTTTTCCTAACAAATGCAAGATATAACATTGGCTATCTCCGCAAGGAAACATCAGATCTGCACAACTCATGGTTTTTTGGTCTTCGGGGAGGATGGGGAACATGAATATGTGTTTGTTTTTCGAATTTGAGCTCTTTCTGCAATGGGCACTTTTCATACTATAAGCAGTTTTTCCTAACAAATGCATGATATAACATGGGCTATCTACGCAAGGAAACATGAGATATGCAAACGTTATGGTTTTTTGGTCTTCTGGGAGGATGGGGAACATGAATATGTTTTTGTTTTTCGAATTTGAGCTCTATCTGAAATGAGCACTTTTCATGCTCTAAGCAGTTTTTCCTAACAAATGCAAGATATAACATTGGCTATCTCCGCAAGGAAACATCAGATCTGCACAACTCATGTTTTTTTGGTCTTCGGGGAGGATGGGGAACATGAATATGTGATTGTTTTTCGAATTTGAGCTCTTTCTGCAATGGGCACTTTTCATACTATAAGCAGTTTTTCCTAACAAATGCAAGATATAACATGGGCTATCTCCGCAAGGAAACATCAGATCTGCAAAAGTAATGGTTTTTTGTTCTTCGGGGAGGATGGGGAACATGAATATGTGTTTGTTTTTCGAATTTCACCTCTATCTGAAATGAGCACTTTTCATGCTCTAAGCAGTTTTTCCTAACAAATGCAAGCTATAACATTGGCTATCTCCGCAAGGAAACATCAGATCTGCACAACTCATGGTTTTTTGGTCTTCGGGAAGGATGGGGAACATGAATATGTGATTGTTTTTCGAATTTGAGCTATTTCTGCAATGGGCACTTTTCATGCTATAAGCAGTTTTTCCTAACAAATGCAAGATATAACATTGGCTATCTCCGCAAGGAAACATCAGATCTGCACAACTCATGGTTTTTTGGTCTTCGGGGAGGATGGGGAACATGAATATGTGTTTGTTTTTCGAATTTGAGATCTTTCTGCAATGGGCACTTTTCATACTATAAGCAGTTTTTCCTAACAAATGCAAGCTATTACATTGGCAATCTCCGCAAGGAAACATCAGATCTGCTCAACTCATGGTTTTTTGGTCTTCGGGGAGGATGGGGAACATGAATATGTTTTTGTTTTTCGAATTTGAGCTCTATCTGCAATGGGCACTTTTCATACTATAAGCAGTTTTTCCTAACAAATGCAAGATATAACATGGGCTATCTCCGCAAGGAAACATGAGATCTGCAAACGTTATGGTTTTTTGGTCTTCGGGGAGGATGGGGAACATGAATATGTTTTTGTTTTTCGAATTTGAGCTCTATCTGAAATGAGCACTTTTCATGCTATAAGCAGTTTTTCCTAACAAATGCAAGATTTAACATTGGCTATCTCCGCAAGGAAACATCAGATCTGCTCAACCCATGGTTTTTTGGTCTTCGGGGAGGATGGGGAACATGAATATGTGTTTCTTTTTCGAATTTGAGCTCTTTCTGCAATGGGCACTTTTCATACTATAAGCAGTTTTTCCTAACAAATGCAAGATATAACATTGGCTATCTCCGCAAGGAAACATGAGATCTGCAAACGTTATTGTTTTTTGGTCTTCGGGGAGGATGGGGAACATGAATATGTTTTTGTTTTTCGAATTTGAGCTCTATCTGCAATGGGCACTTTTCATACTATAAGCAGTTTTTCCTAACAAATGCAAGATATAACATGGGCTATCTCCGCAAGGAAACATGAGATCTGCAAACGTTATGGTTTTTTGGTCTTCGGGGAGGATGGGGAACATGAATATGTTTTTGTTTTTCGAATTTGAGCTCTATCTGAAATGAGCACTTTTCATGCTATAAGCAGTTTTTCCTAACAAATGCAAGATATAACATGGGCTATCTCCGCAGGGAAACATGAGATCTGCAAACGTTATGGTTTTTTGGTCTTCGGGGAGGATGGGGAACATGAATATGTTTTTGTTTTTCGAATTTGAGCTCTATCTGAAATGAGCACTTTTCATGCTCTAAGCAGTTTTTCCTAACAAATGCAAGATATAACATTGGCTATCTCCGCAAGGAAACATCAGATCTGCACAACTCATGGTTTTTTGGTCTTCGGGGAGGATGGGGAACATGAATATGTGATTGTTTTTCGAATTTGAGCTCTTTCTGCAATGGGCACTTTTCATGCTATAAGCAGTTTTTCCTAACAAATGAAAGATATAACATTGGCTATCTCCGCAAGGAAACATCAGATCTGCACAACTCATGGTTTTTTGGTCTTCGGGGAGGATGGGGAACATGAATATGTGTTTGTTTTTCGAATTTGAGATCTTTCTGCAATGGGCACTTTTCATACTATAAGCAGTTTTTCCTAACAAATGCATGATATAACATGGGCTATCTACGCAAGGAAACATGAGATCTGCAAACGTTATGGTTTTTTGGTCTTCGGGGAGGATGGGGAACATGAATATGTGTTTGTTTTTCGAATTTGACCTCTATCTGAAATGAGCACTTTTCATGCTCTAAGCAGTTTTTCCTAACAAATGCAAGATATAACATTGGCTATCTCTGCAAGGAAACATCAGATCTGCACAACTCATGGTTTTTTGGTCTTCGGGGAGGAGGGGGAACATGAATATGTGTTTGTTTTTCGAATTTGACCTCTATCTGAAATGAGCACTTTTCATGCTCTAAGCAGTTTTTCCTAACAAATGCAAGATATAACATTGACTATCTCCGCAAGGAAACATGAGATCTGCAAACGTTATGGTTTTTTGGTCTTCGGGGAGGATGGGGAACATGAATATGTTTTTGTTTTTCGAATTTGAGCTCTATCTGAAATGAGCACTTTTCATGCTCTAAGCAGTTTTTCCTAACAAATGCAAGATATAACATTGGCTATCTCCGCAAGGAAACATCAGATCTGCACAACTCATGGTTTTTTGGTCTTCGGGGAGGATGGGGAACATGAATATGTGTTTGTTTTTCGAATTTGACCTCTATCTGAAATGAGCACTTTTCATGCTCTAAGCAGTTTTTCCTAACAAATGCAAGATATAACATTGGCTATCTCCGCAAGGAAACATCAGATCTGCACAACTCATGGTTTTTTGGTCTTCGGGAAGGATGGGGAACATGAATATGTGATTGTTTTTCGAATTTGAGCTATTTCTGCAATGGGCACTTTTCATGCTATAAGCAGTTTTTCCTAACAAATGCAAGATATAACATTGGCTATCTCCGCAAGGAAACATCAGATCTGCACAACTCATGGTTTTTTGGTCTTCGGGGAGGATTGGGAACATGAATATGTGTTTGCTTTTCGAATTTGAGATCTTTCTGCAATGGGCACTTTTCATACTATAAGCAGTTTTTCCTAACAAATGCAAGCTATTACATTAGCAATCTCCGCAAGGAAACATCAGATCTGCTCAACTCATGGTTTTTTGGTCTTCGGGGAGGAGGGGGAACATGAATATGTGTTTGTTTTTCGAATTTGAGCTCTTTCTGCAATGGGCACTTTTCATACTATAAGCAGTTTTTCCTAACAAATGCATGATATAACATGGGCTATCTCCGCAAGGAAACATCAGATCTGCACAACTCATGGTTTTTTGGTCTTCGGGGAGGAGGGGGAACATGAATATGTGTTTGTTTTTCGAATTTGAGATCTTTCTGCAATGGGCACTTTTCATACTATAAGCAGTTTTTCCTAACAAATGCAAGATTTAACATTGGCTATCTCCGCAAGGAAACATCAGATCTGCTCAACCCATGGTTTTTTGGTCTTCGGGGAGGATGGGGAACATGAATATGTGTTTCTTTTTCGAATTTGAGCTCTTTCTGCAATGGGCACTTTTCATACCATAAGCAGTTTTTCCTAACAAATGCAAGATATAACATTGGCTATCTCCGCAAGGAAACATGAGATCTGCAAACGTTATTGTTTTTTGGTCTTCGGGGAGGATGGGGAACATGAATATGTTTTTGTTTTTCGAATTTGAGCTCTATCTGCAATGGGCACTTTTCATACTATAAGCAGTTTTTCCTAACAAATGCAAGATATAACATGGGCTATCTCCGCAAGGAAACATGAGATCTGCAAACGTTATGGTTTTTTGGTCTTCGGGGAGGATGGGGAACATGAATATGTTTTTGTTTTTCGAATTTGAGTTCTATCTGAAATGAGCACTTTTCATGCTATAAGCAGTTTTTCCTAACAAATGCAAGATATAACATTGGCTATCTCCGCAAGGAAACATCAGATCTGCTCAACTCATGGTTTTTTGGTCTTCGGGGAGGAGGGGGAACATGAATATGTGTTTGTTTTTCGAATTTGAGCTCTTTCTGCAATGGGCACTTTTCATACTATAAGCAGTTTTTCCTAACAAATGCAAGATATAACATGGGCTATCTCCGCAAGGAAACATCAGATCTGCAAACGTTATGGTTTTTTGGTCTTCGGGGAGGATGGGGAACATGAATATGTGTTTGTTTTTCGAATTTGAGCTCTTTCTGCAATGGGCACTTTTCATACTATAAGCAGTTTTTCCTAACAAATGCAAGATATAACATGGGGTATCTCCGCAAGGAAACATGATATCTGCAAACGTTATGGTTTTTTGGTCTTCGGGGAGGATGGGGAACATGAATATGTTTTTGTTTTTCGAATTTGAGCTCTTTCTGCAATGGGCAATTTTCATGCTATAAGCACTTTTTCCTAACAAATGCAAGATATAGCATTGGCTATCTCCACAAGGAAACATCAGATCTGCACAACTCATGGTTTTTTGGTCTTCGGGGAGGATGGGGAACATGAAAATGTGTTTGTTTTACGAATTTGACCTCTATCTGAAATGGGCACTTTTCATGCTATAAGCAGTTTTTCCTAACAAATGGAAGATATAACGTGGGCTATCTCCGCAAGGAAACATGAGATCTGCAAAAGTTATGGTTTTTTGGTCTTCGGGGAGGATGGGGAACATGAATATGTGTTTGTTTTTCGAATTTGACCTCTATCTGAAATGAGCACTTTTCATGCTCTAAGCAGTTTTTCCTAACAAATGCAAGATATAAAATTGGCTATCTCCGCAAGGAAACATCAGATCTGCACAACTCATGGTTTTTTGGTCTTCGGGGAGGAGGGGGAACATGAATATGTGTTTGTTTTTCGAATTTGAGATCTTTCTGCAATGGGCACTTTTCATACTATAAGCAGTTTTTCCTAACAAATGCAAGATATAACATGGGCTATCTCCGCAAGGAAACATGAGATCTGCAAACGTTATGGTTTTTTGGTCTTCGGGGAGGATGGGGAACATGAATATGTTTTTGTTTTTCGAATTTGAGCTCTTTCTGCAATGGGCACTTTTCATGCTATAATCACTTTTTCCTAACAAATGCAAGATTTAACATGGGCTATCTCCGCAAGGAAACATGAGATCTGCAAAAGTTATGTTTTTTTGTTCTTCGGGGAGGATGGGGAACATGAATATGTGTTTGTTTTTCGAATTTGACCTCTATCTGAAATGAGCACTTTTCATGCTCTAAGCAGTTTTTCCTAACAAATGCAAGATATAACATTGGCTATCTCCGCAAGGAAACATCAGATCTGCACAACTCATGGTTTTTTGGTCTTCGGGGAGGATGGGGAACATGAATATGTGATTGTTTTTCGAATTTGAGCTCTTTCTGCAATGGGCACTTTTCATACTATAAGCAGTTTTTCCTAACAAATGCAAGATATAACATGGGCTATCTCCGCAAGGAAACATGAGATCTGCAAACGTTATGGTTTTTTGGTCTTCGGGGAGGATGGGGAACATGAGTATGTTTTTGTTTTTCGAATTTGAGCTCTTTCTTCAATGGGCACTTTTCATGCTATAAGCAGTTTTTCCTAACAAATGCAAGATATAACATTGGCTATCTCCGCAAGGAAACATCAGATCTGCACAACTCATGGTTTTTTGGTCTTCGGGGAGGATGGGGAACATGAAAATGTGTTTGTTTTTCGAATTTGACCTCTATCTGAAATGGGCACTTTTCATGCAATAAGAAGTTTTTCCTAACAAATGCAAGATATAACATGGGCTATCTCCGCAAGGAAACATGAGATCTGCAAAAGTTATGGTTTTTTGGTCTTCGGGGAGGATGGGGAACATGAATATGTGTTTGTTTTTCGAATTTGACCTCTATCTGAAATGAGCACTTTTCATGCTCTAAGCAGTTTTTCCTAACAAATGCAAGATATAAAATTGGCTATCTCCGCAAGGAAACATCAGATCTGCACAACTCATGGTTTTTTGGTCTTCGGGGAGGAGGGGGAACATGAATATGTGTTTGTTTTTCGAATTTGAGATCTTTCTGCAATGGGCACTTTTCATACTATAAGCAGTTTTTCCTAACAAATGCAAGATTTAACATTGGCTATCTCCGCAAGGAAACATCAGATCTGCTCAACCCATGGTTTTTTGGTCTTCGGGGAGGATGGGGAACATGAATATGTGTTTCTTTTCGAATTTGAGCTCTTTCTGCAATGGGCACTTTTCATACTATAAGCAGTTTTTCCTAACAAATGCAAGATATAACATGGGCTATCTCCGCAAGGAAACATGAGATCTGCAAACGTTATGGTTTTTTGGTCTTCGGGGAGGATGGGGAACATGAATATGTTTTTGTTTTTCGAATTTGAGCTCTATCTGAAATGAGCACTTTTCATGCTCTAAGCAGTTTTTCCTAACAAATGCAAGATATAACATTGGCTATCTCCGCAAGGAAACATCAGATCTGCACAACTCATGGTTTTTTGGTCTTCGGGGAGGATGGGGAACATGAATATGTGATTGTTTTTCGAATTTGAGCTCTTTCTGCAATGGGCACTTTTCATACTATAAGCAGTTTTTCCTAACAAATGCAAGATATAACATGGGCTATCTCCGCAAGGAAACATCAGATCTGCAAAAGTAATGGTTTTTTGTTCTTCGGGGAGGATGGGGAACATGAATATGTGTTTGTTTTTCGAATTTGACCTCTATCTGAAATGAGCACTTTTCATGCTCTAAGCAGTTTTTCCTAACAAATGCAAGATATAACATTGGCTATCTCCGCAAGGAAACATCAGATCTGCACAACTCATGGTTTTTTGGTCTTCGGGGAGGATGGGGAACATGAATATGTGATTGTTTTTCGATTTTGAGCTCTTTCTGCAATGGGCACTTTTCATGCTATAAGCAGTTTTTCCTAACAAATGCAAGATATAACATTGGCTATCTCCGCAAGGAAACATCAGATCTGCACAACTCATGGTTTTTTGGTCTTCGGGGAGGATGGGGAACATGAATATGTGTTTGTTTTTCGAATTTGAGATCTTTCTGCAATGGGCATTTTTCATACTATAAGCAGTTTTTCCTAACAAATGCAAACTATTACATTGGCAATCTCCGCAAGGAAACATCAGATCTGCTCAACTCATGGTTTTTTGGTCTTCGGGGAGGAGGGGGAACATGAATATGTGTTTGTTTTTCGAATTTGAGCTCTTTCTGCAATGGGCACTTTTCATACTATAAGCAGTTTTTCCTAACAAATGCATGATATAACATGGGCTATCTACGCAAGGAAACATGAGATATGCAAACGTTATGGTTTTTTGGTCTTCTGGGAGGATGGGGAACATGAATATGTTTTTGTTTTTCGAATTTGAGCTCTATCTGAAATGAGCACTTTTCATGCTCTAAGCAGTTTTTCCTAACAAATGCAAGATATAACATTGGCTATCTCCGCAAGGAAACATCAGATCTGCACAACTCATGTTTTTTTGGTCTTCGGGGAGGATGGGGAACATGAATATGTGATTGTTTTTCGAATTTGAGCTCTTTCTGCAATGGGCACTTTTCATACTATAAGCAGTTTTTCCTAACAAATGCAAGATATAACATGGGCTATCTCCGCAAGGAAACATCAGATCTGCAAAAGTAATGGTTTTTTGTTCTTCGGGGAGGATGGGGAACATGAATATGTGTTTGTTTTTCGAATTTCACCTCTATCTGAAATGAGCACTTTTCATGCTCTAAGCAGTTTTTCCTAACAAATGCAAGCTATAACATTGGCTATCTCCGCAAGGAAACATCAGATCTGCACAACTCATGGTTTTTTGGTCTTCGGGAAGGATGGGGAACATGAATATGTGATTGTTTTTCGAATTTGAGCTATTTCTGCAATGGGCACTTTTCATGCTATAAGCAGTTTTTCCTAACAAATGCAAGATATAACATTGGCTATCTCCGCAAGGAAACATCAGATCTGCACAACTCATGGTTTTTTGGTCTTCGGGGAGGATGGGGAACATGAATATGTGTTTGTTTTTCGAATTTGAGATCTTTCTGCAATGGGCACTTTTCATACTATAAGCAGTTTTTCCTAACAAATGCAAGCTATTACATTGGCAATCTCCGCAAGGAAACATCAGATCTGCTCAACTCATGGTTTTTTGGTCTTCGGGGAGGATGGGGAACATGAATATGTTTTTGTTTTTCGAATTTGAGCTCTATCTGCAATGGGCACTTTTCATACTATAAGCAGTTTTTCCTAACAAATGCAAGATATAACATGGGCTATCTCCGCAAGGAAACATGAGATCTGCAAACGTTATGGTTTTTTGGTCTTCGGGGAGGATGGGGAACATGAATATGTTTTTGTTTTTCGAATTTGAGCTCTATCTGAAATGAGCACTTTTCATGCTATAAGCAGTTTTTCCTAACAAATGCAAGATTTAACATTGGCTATCTCCGCAAGGAAACATCAGATCTGCTCAACCCATGGTTTTTTGGTCTTCGGGGAGGATGGGGAACATGAATATGTGTTTCTTTTTCGAATTTGAGCTCTTTCTGCAATGGGCACTTTTCATACTATAAGCAGTTTTTCCTAACAAATGCAAGATATAACATTGGCTATCTCCGCAAGGAAACATGAGATCTGCAAACGTTATTGTTTTTTGGTCTTCGGGGAGGATGGGGAACATGAATATGTTTTTGTTTTTCGAATTTGAGCTCTATCTGCAATGGGCACTTTTCATACTATAAGCAGTTTTTCCTAACAAATGCAAGATATAACATGGGCTATCTCCGCAAGGAAACATGAGATCTGCAAACGTTATGGTTTTTTGGTCTTCGGGGAGGATGGGGAACATGAATATGTTTTTGTTTTTCGAATTTGAGCTCTATCTGAAATGAGCACTTTTCATGCTATAAGCAGTTTTTCCTAACAAATGCAAGATATAACATGGGCTATCTCCGCAGGGAAACATGAGATCTGCAAACGTTATGGTTTTTTGGTCTTCGGGGAGGATGGGGAACATGAATATGTTTTTGTTTTTCGAATTTGAGCTCTATCTGAAATGAGCACTTTTCATGCTCTAAGCAGTTTTTCCTAACAAATGCAAGATATAACATTGGCTATCTCCGCAAGGAAACATCAGATCTGCACAACTCATGGTTTTTTGGTCTTCGGGGAGGATGGGGAACATGAATATGTGATTGTTTTTCGAATTTGAGCTCTTTCTGCAATGGGCACTTTTCATGCTATAAGCAGTTTTTCCTAACAAATGAAAGATATAACATTGGCTATCTCCGCAAGGAAACATCAGATCTGCACAACTCATGGTTTTTTGGTCTTCGGGGAGGATGGGGAACATGAATATGTGTTTGTTTTTCGAATTTGAGATCTTTCTGCAATGGGCACTTTTCATACTATAAGCAGTTTTTCCTAACAAATGCATGATATAACATGGGCTATCTACGCAAGGAAACATGAGATCTGCAAACGTTATGGTTTTTTGGTCTTCGGGGAGGATGGGGAACATGAATATGTGTTTGTTTTTCGAATTTGACCTCTATCTGAAATGAGCACTTTTCATGCTCTAAGCAGTTTTTCCTAACAAATGCAAGATATAACATTGGCTATCTCTGCAAGGAAACATCAGATCTGCACAACTCATGGTTTTTTGGTCTTCGGGGAGGAGGGGGAACATGAATATCTGTTTGTTTTTCGAATTTGACCTCTATCTGAAATGAGCACTTTTCATGCTCTAAGCAGTTTTTCCTAACAAATGCAAGATATAACATTGACTATCTCCGCAAGGAAACATGAGATCTGCAAACGTTATGGTTTTTTGGTCTTCGGGGAGGATGGGGAACATGAATATGTTTTTGTTTTTCGAATTTGAGCTCTATCTGAAATGAGCACTTTTCATGCTCTAAGCAGTTTTTCCTAACAAATGCAAGATATAACATTGGCTATCTCCGCAAGGAAACATCAGATCTGCACAACTCATGGTTTTTTGGTCTTCGGGGAGGATGGGGAACATGAATATGTGTTTGTTTTTCGAATTTGACCTCTATCTGAAATGAGCACTTTTCATGCTCTAAGCAGTTTTTCCTAACAAATGCAAGATATAACATTGGCTATCTCCGCAAGGAAACATCAGATCTGCACAACTCATGGTTTTTTGGTCTTCGGGAAGGATGGGGAACATGAATATGTGATTGTTTTTCGAATTTGAGCTATTTCTGCAATGGGCACTTTTCATGCTATAAGCAGTTTTTCCTAACAAATGCAAGATATAACATTGGCTATCTCCGCAAGGAAACATCAGATCTGCACAACTCATGGTTTTTTGGTCTTCGGGGAGGATTGGGAACATGATTATGTGTTTGCTTTTCGAATTTGAGATCTTTCTGCAATGGGCACTTTTCATACTATAAGCAGTTTTTCCTAACAAATGCAAGCTATTACATTAGCAATCTCCGCAAGGAAACATCAGATCTGCTCAACTCATGGTTTTTTGGTCTTCGGGGAGGAGGGGGAACATGAATATGTGTTTGTTTTTCGAATTTGAGCTCTTTCTGCAATGGGCACTTTTCATACTATAAGCAGTTTTTCCTAACAAATGCATGATATAACATGGGCTATCTCCGCAAGGAAACATCAGATCTGCACAACTCATGGTTTTTTGGTCTTCGGGGAGGAGGGGGAACATGAATATGTGTTTGTTTTTCGAATTTGAGATCTTTCTGCAATGGGCACTTTTCATACTATAAGCAGTTTTTCCTAACAAATGCAAGATTTAACATTGGCTATCTCCGCAAGGAAACATCAGATCTGCTCAACCCATGGTTTTTTGGTCTTCGGGGAGGATGGGGAACATGAATATCTGTTTCTTTTTCGAATTTGAGCTCTTTCTGCAATGGGCACTTTTCATACTATAAGCAGTTTTTCCTAACAAATGCAAGATATAACATTGGCTATCTCCGCAAGGAAACATGAGATCTGCAAACGTTATTGTTTTTTGGTCTTCGGGGAGGATGGGGAACATGAATATGTTTTTGTTTTTCGAATTTGAGCTCTATCTGCAATGGGCACTTTTCATACTATAAGCAGTTTTTCCTAACAAATGCAAGATATAACATTGGCTATCTCCGCAAGGAAACATCAGATCTGCACAACTCATGGTTTTTTGGTCTTCGGGGAGGAGGGGGAACATGAATATGTGTTTGTTTTTCGAATTTGAGATCTTTCTGCAATGGGCACTTTTCATACTATAAGCAGTTTTTCCTAACAAATGCAAGATTTAACATTGGCTATCTACGCAAGGAAACATCAGATCTGCTCAACCCATGGTTTTTTGGTCTTCGGGGAGGATGGGGAACATGAATATGTGTTTCTTTTTCGAATTTGAGCTCTTTCTGCAATGGGCACTTTTCATGCTATAAGCAGTTTTTCCTAACAAATGCATGATATAACATGGGCTATCTACGCAAGGAAACATGAGATCTGCAAACGTTATGGTTTTTTGGTCTTCGGGGAGGATGGGGAACATGAATATGTGTTTGTTTTTCGAATTTGACCTCTATCTGAAATGAGCACTTTTCATGCTCTAAGCAGTTTTTCCTAACAAATGCAAGATATAACATTGGCTATCTCTGCAAGGAAACATCAGATCTGCACAACTCATGGTTTTTTGGTCTTCGGGGAGGAGGGGGAACATGAATATGTGTTTGTTTTTCGAATTTGACCTCTATCTGAAATGAGCACTTTTCATGCTCTAAGCAGTTTTTCCTAACAAATGCAAGATATAACATTGACTATCTCCGCAAGGAAACATGAGATCTGCAAACGTTATGGTTTTTTGGTCTTCGGGGAGGATGGGGAACATGAATATGTTTTTGTTTTTCGAATTTGAGCTCTATCTGAAATGAGCACTTTTCATGCTCTAAGCAGTTTTTCCTAACAAATGCAAGATATAACATTGGCTATCTCCGCAAGGAAACATCAGATCTGCACAACTCATGGTTTTTTGGTCTTCGGGGAGGATGGGGAACATGAATATGTGTTTGTTTTTCGAATTTGACCTCTATCTGAAATGAGCACTTTTCATGCTCTAAGCAGTTTTTCCTAACAAATGCAAGATATAACATTGGCTATCTCCGCAAGGAAACATCAGATCTGCACAACTCATGGTTTTTTGGTCTTCGGGAAGGATGGGGAACATGAATATGTGATTGTTTTTCGAATTTGAGCTATTTCTGCAATGGGCACTTTTCATGCTATAAGCAGTTTTTCCTAACAAATGCAAGATATAACATTGGCTATCTCCGCAAGGAAACATCAGATCTGCACAACTCATGGTTTTTTGGTCTTCGGGGAGGATTGGGAACATGAATATGTGTTTGCTTTTCGAATTTGAGATCTTTCTGCAATGGGCACTTTTCATACTATAAGCAGTTTTTCCTAACAAATGCAAGCTATTACATTAGCAATCTCCGCAAGGAAACATCAGATCTGCTCAACTCATGGTTTTTTGGTCTTCGGGGAGGAGGGGGAACATGAATATGTGTTTGTTTTTCGAATTTGAGCTCTTTCTGCAATGGGCACTTTTCATACTATAAGCAGTTTTTCCTAACAAATGCATGATATAACATGGGCTATCTCCGCAAGGAAACATCAGATCTGCACAACTCATGGTTTTTTGGTCTTCGGGGAGGAGGGGGAACATGAATATGTGTTTGTTTTTCGAATTTGAGATCTTTCTGCAATGGGCACTTTTCATACTATAAGCAGTTTTTCCTAACAAATGCAAGATTTAACATTGGCTATCTCCGCAAGGAAACATCAGATCTGCTCAACCCATGGTTTTTTGGTCTTCGGGGAGGATGGGGAACATGAATATGTGTTTCTTTTTCGAATTTGAGCTCTTTCTGCAATGGGCACTTTTCATACTATAAGCAGTTTTTCCTAACAAATGCAAGATATAACATTGGCTATCTCCGCAAGGAAACATGAGATCTGCAAACGTTATTGTTTTTTGGTCTTCGGGGAGGATGGGGAACATGAATATGTTTTTGTTTTTCGAATTTGAGCTCTATCTGCAATGGGCACTTTTCATACTATAAGCAGTTTTTCCTAACAAATGCAAGATATAACATGGGCTATCTCCGCAAGGAAACATGAGATCTGCAAACGTTATGGTTTTTTGGTCTTCGGGGAGGATGGGGAACATGAATATGTTTTTGTTTTTCGAATTTGAGTTCTATCTGAAATGAGCACTTTTCATGCTATAAGCAGTTTTTCCTAACAAATGCAAGATATAACATGGGCTATCTCCGCAAGGAAACATGAGATCTGCAAACGTTATGGTTTTTTGGTCTTCGGGGAGGATGGGGAACATGAATATGTTTTTGTTTTTCGAATTTGAGCTCTATCTGAAATGAGCACTTTTCATGCTCTAAGCAGTTTTTCCTAACAAATGCAAGATATAACATTGGCTATCTCCGCAAGGAAACATCAGATCTGCACAACTCATGGTTTTTTGGTCTTCGGGGAGGAGGGGGAACATGAATATGTGTTTGTTTTTCGAATTTGAGATCTTTCTGCAATGGGCACTTTTCATACTATAAGCAGTTTTTCCTAACAAATGCAAGATTTAACATTGGCTATCTCCGCAAGGAAACATCAGATCTGCTCAACCCATGGTTTTTTGGTCTTCGGGGAGGATGGGGAACATGAATATGTGTTTCTTTTTCGAATTTGAGCTCTTTCTGCAATGGGCACTTTTCATGCTATAAGCAGTTTTTCCTAACAAATGCATGATATAACATGGGCTATCTACGCAAGGAAACATGAGATCTGCAAACGTTATGGTTTTTTGGTCTTCGGGGAGGATGGGGAACATGAATATGTGTTTGTTTTTCGAATTTGACCTCTATCTGAAATGAGCACTTTTCATGCTCTAAGCAGTTTTTCCTAACAAATGCAAGATATAACATTGGCTATCTCTGCAAGGAAACATCAGATCTGCACAACTCATGGTTTTTTGGTCTTCGGGGAGGAGGGGGAACATGAATATGTGTTTGTTTTTCGAATTTGACCTCTATCTGAAATGAGCACTTTTCATGCTCTAAGCAGTTTTTCCTAACAAATGCAAGATATAACATTGACTATCTCCGCAAGGAAACATGAGATCTGCAAACGTTATGGTTTTTTGGTCTTCGGGGAGGATGGGGAACATGAATATGTTTTTGTTTTTCGAATTTGAGCTCTATCTGAAATGAGCACTTTTCATGCTCTAAGCAGTTTTTCCTAACAAATGCAAGATATAACATTGGCTATCTCCGCAAGGAAACATCAGATCTGCACAACTCATGGTTTTTTGGTCTTCGGGGAGGATGGGGAACATGAATATGTGTTTGTTTTTCGAATTTGACCTCTATCTGAAATGAGCACTTTTCATGCTCTAAGCAGTTTTTCCTAACAAATGCAAGATATAACATTGGCTATCTCCGCAAGGAAACATCAGATCTGCACAACTCATGGTTTTTTGGTCTTCGGGAAGGATGGGGAACATGAATATGTGATTGTTTTTCGAATTTGAGCTATTTCTGCAATGGGCACTTTTCATGCTATAAGCAGTTTTTCCTAACAAATGCAAGATATAACATTGGCTATCTCCGCAAGGAAACATCAGATCTGCACAACTCATGGTTTTTTGGTCTTCGGGGAGGATTGGGAACATGAATATGTGTTTGCTTTTCGAATTTGAGATCTTTCTGCAATGGGCACTTTTCATACTATAAGCAGTTTTTCCTAACAAATGCAAGCTATTACATTAGCAATCTCCGCAAGGAAACATCAGATCTGCTCAACTCATGGTTTTTTGGTCTTCGGGGAGGAGGGGGAACATGAATATGTGTTTGTTTTTCGAATTTGAGCTCTTTCTGCAATGGGCACTTTTCATACTATAAGCAGTTTTTCCTAACAAATGCATGATATAACATGGGCTATCTCCGCAAGGAAACATCAGATCTGCACAACTCATGGTTTTTTGGTCTTCGGGGAGGAGGGGGAACATGAATATGTGTTTGTTTTTCGAATTTGAGATCTTTCTGCAATGGGCACTTTTCATACTATAAGCAGTTTTTCCTAACAAATGCAAGATTTAACATTGGCTATCTCCGCAAGGAAACATCAGATCTGCTCAACCCATGGTTTTTTGGTCTTCGGGGAGGATGGGGAACATGAATATGTGTTTCTTTTTCGAATTTGAGCTCTTTCTGCAATGGGCACTTTTCATACTATAAGCAGTTTTTCCTAACAAATGCAAGATATAACATTGGCTATCTCCGCAAGGAAACATGAGATCTGCAAACGTTATTGTTTTTTGGTCTTCGGGGAGGATGGGGAACATGAATATGTTTTTGTTTTTCGAATTTGAGCTCTATCTGCAATGGGCACTTTTCATACTATAAGCAGTTTTTCCTAACAAATGCAAGATATAACATGGGCTATCTCCGCAAGGAAACATGAGATCTGCAAACGTTATGGTTTTTTGGTCTTCGGGGAGGATGGGGAACATGAATATGTTTTTGTTTTTCGAATTTGAGTTCTATCTGAAATGAGCACTTTTCATGCTATAAGCAGTTTTTCCTAACAAATGCAAGATATAACATGGGCTATCTCCGCAAGGAAACATGAGATCTGCAAACGTTATGGTTTTTTGGTCTTCGGGGAGGATGGGGAACATGAATATGTTTTTGTTTTTCGAATTTGAGCTCTATCTGAAATGAGCACTTTTCATGCTCTAAGCAGTTTTTCCTAACAAATGCAAGATATAACATTGGCTATCTCCGCAAGGAAACATCAGATCTGCACAACTCATGGTTTTTTGGTCTTCGGGGAGGAGGGGGAACATGAATATGTGTTTGTTTTTCGAATTTGAGATCTTTCTGCAATGGGCACTTTTCATACTATAAGCAGTTTTTCCTAACAAATGCAAGATTTAACATTGGCTATCTCCGCAAGGAAACATCAGATCTGCTCAACCCATGGTTTTTTGGTCTTCGGGGAGGATGGGGAACATGAATATGTGTTTCTTTTTCGAATTTGAGCTCTTTCTGCAATGGGCACTTTTCATGCTATAAGCAGTTTTTCCTAACAAATGCAAGATATAACATGGGCTATCTCCGCAAGGAAACATGAGATCTGCAAACGTTATGGTTTTTTGGTCTTCGGGGAGGATGGGGAACATGAATATGTTTTTGTTTTTCGAATTTGAGCTCTATCTGAAATGAGCACTTTTCATGCTCTAAGCAGTTTTTCCTAACAAATGCAAGATATAACATTGGCTATCTCCGCAAGGAAACATCAGATCTGCACAACTCATGGTTTTTTGGTCTTCGGGGAGGATGGGGAACATGAATATGTGATTGTTTTTCGAATTTGAGCTCTTTCTGCAATGGGCACTTTTCATGCTATAAGCAGTTTTTCCTAACAAATGAAAGATATAACATTGGCTATCTCCGCAAGGAAACATCAGATCTGCACAACTCATGGTTTTTTGGTCTTCGGGGAGGATGGGGAACATGAATATGTGTTTGTTTTTCGAATTTGAGATCTTTCTGCAATGGGCACTTTTCATACTATAAGCAGTTTTTCCTAACAAATGCATGATATAACATGGGCTATCTCCGCAAGGAAACATGAGATCTGCAAACGTTATGGTTTTTTGGTCTTCGGGGAGGATGGGGAACATGAATATGTGTTTGTTTTTCGAATTTGACCTCTATCTGAAATGAGCACTTTTCATGCTCTAAGCAGTTTTTCCTAACAAATGCAAGATATAACATTGGCTATCTCTGCAAGGAAACATCAGATCTGCACAACTTATGGTTTTTTGGTCTTCGGGGAGGAGGGGGAACATGAATATGTGTTTGTTTTTCGAATTTGAGATCTTTCTGCAATGGGCACTTTTCATACTATAAGCAGTTTTTCCTAACAAATGCAAGATTTAACATTGGCTATCTCCGCAAGGAAATATCAGATCTGCTCAACCCATGGTTTTTTGGTCTTCGGGGAGGATGGGGAACATGAATATGTGTTTCTTTTTCGAATTTGAGCTCTTTCTGCAATGGGCACTTTTCATACTATAAGCAGTTTTTCCTAACAAATGCAAGATATAACATGGGCTATCTCCGCAAGGAAACATGAGATCTGCAAACGTTATGGTTTTTTGGTCTTCGGGGAGGATGGGGAACATGAATATGTGTTTGTTTTTCGAATTTGAGCTCTATCTGAAATGAGCACTTTTCATGCTCTAAGCAGTTTTTCCTAACAAATGCAAGATATAACATTGGCTATCTCCGCAAGGAAACATCAGATCTGCACAACTCATGGTTTTTTGGTCTTCGGGGAGGATGGGGAACATGAATATGTGATTGTTTTTCGATTTTGAGCTCTTTCTGCAATGGGCACTTTTCATGCTATAAGCAGTTTTTCCTAACAAATGCAAGATATAACATGGGCTATCTCCGCAAGGAAACATCAGATCTGCACAACTCATGGTTTTTTGGTCTTCGGGGAGGATGGGGAACATGAATATGTGTTTGTTTTTCGAATTTGAGATCTTTCTGCAATGGGCACTTTTCATACTATAAGCAGTTTTTCCTAACAAATGCAAGCTATTATATTGGCAATCTCCGCAAGGAAACATCAGATCTGCTCAACTCATGGTTTTTTGGTCTTCGGGGAGGAGGGGGAACATGAATATGTGTTTGTTTTTCGAATTTGAGCTCTTTCTGCAATGGGCACTTTTCATACTATAAGCAGTTTTTCCTAACAAATGCATGATATAACATGGGCTATCTACGCAAGGAAACATGAGATATGCAAACGTTATGGTTTTTTGGTCTTCGGGGAGGATGGGGAACATGAATATGTTTTTGTTTTTCGAATTTGAGCTCTATCTGAAATGAGCACTTTTCATGCTCTAAGCAGTTTTTCCTAACAAATGCAAGATATAACATTGGCTATCTCCGCAAGGAAACATCAGATCTGCACAACTCATGGTTTTTTGGTCTTCGGGGAGGATGGGGAACATGAATATGTGATTGTTTTTCGAATTTGAGCTCTTTCTGCAATGGGCACTTTTCATACTATAAGCAGTTTTTCCTAACAAATGCAAGATATAACATGGGCTATCTCCGCAAGGAAACATCAGATCTGCAAAAGTAATGGTTTTTTGTTCTTCGGGGAGGATGGGGAACATGAATATGTGTTTGTTTTTCGAATTTGACCTCTATCTGAAATGAGCACTTTTCATGCTCTAAGCAGTTTTTCCTAACAAATGCAAGATATAACATTGGCTATCTCCGCAAGGAAACATCAGATCTGCACAACTCATGGTTTTTTGGTCTTCGGGGAGGATGGGGAACATGAATATGTGTTTGTTTTTCGAATTTGAGATCTTTCTGCAATGGGCACTTTTCATACTATAAGCAGTTTTTCCTAACAAATGCAAGCTATTACATTGGCAATCTCCGCAAGGAAACATCAGATCTGCTCAACTCATGGTTTTTTGGTCTTCGGGGAGGAGGGGGAACATGAATATGTGTTTGTTTTTCGAATTTGAGCTCTTTCTGCAATGGGCACTTTTCATACTATAAGCAGTTTTTCCTAACAAATGCATGATATAACATGGGCTATCTACGCAAGGAAACATGAGATATGCAAACGTTATGGTTTTTTGGTCTTCGGGGAGGATGGGGAACATGAATATGTTTTTGCTTTTCGAATTTGAGCTCTATCTGAAATGAGCACTTTTCATGCTCTAAGCAGTTTTTCCTAACAAATGCAAGATATAACATTGGCTTTCTCCGCAAGGAAACATCAGATCTGCACAACTCATGGTTTTTTGGTCTTCGGGGAGGATGGGGAACATGAATATGTGATTGTTTTTCGAATTTGAGATCTTTCTGCAATGGGCACTTTTCATACTATAAGCAGTTTTTCCTAACAAATGCAAGATATAACATGGGCTTTCTCCGCAAGGAAACATGAGATCTGCAAAAGTTATGGTTTTTTGTTCTTCGGGGAGGATGGGGAACATGAATATGTGTTTGTTTTTCGAATTTGACCTCTATCTGAAATGAGCACTTTTCATGCTCTAAGCAGTTTTTCCTAACAAATGCAAGATATAACATTGGCTATCTCCGCAAGGAAACATCAGATCTGCACAACTCATGGTTTTTTGGTCTTCGGGAAGGATGGGGAACATGAATATGTGATTGTTTTTCGAATTTGAGCTATTTCTGCAATGGGCACTTTTCATGCTATAAGCAGTTTTTCCTAACAAATGCAAGATATAACATTGGCTATCTCCGCAAGGAAACATCAGATCTGCACAACTCATGGTTTTTTGGTCTTCGGGGAGGATGGGGAACATGAATATGTGTTTGTTTTTCGAATTTGAGATCTTTCTGCAATGGGCACTTTTCATACTATAAGCAGTTTTTCCTAACAAATGCAAGCTATTACATTGGCAATCTCCGCAAGGAAACATCAGATCTGCTCAACTCATGGTTTTTTGGTCTTCGGGGAGGAGGGGGAACATGAATATGTGTTTGTTTTTCGAATTTGAGCTCTTTCTGCAATGGGCACTTTTCATACTATAAGCAGTTTTTCCTAACAAATGCATGATATAACATGGGCTATCTCCGCAAGGAAACATCAGATCTGCACAAGTCATGGTTTTTTGGTCTTCGGGGAGGAGGGGGAACATGAATATGTGTTTGTTTTTCGAATTTGAGATCTTTCTGCAATGGGCACTTTTCATACTATAAGCAGTTTTTCCTAACAAATGCAAGATTTAACATTGGCTATCTCCGCAAGGAAACATCAGATCTGCTCAACCCATGGTTTTTTGGTCTTCGGGGAGGATGGGGAACATGAATATGTGTTTCTTTTTCGAATTTGAGCTCTTTCTGCAATGGGCACTTTTCATGCTCTAAGCAGTTTTTCCTAACAAATGCAAGATATAACATTGGCTATCTCTGCAAGGAAACATCAGATCTGCACAACTCATGGTTTTTTGGTCTTCGGGGAGGATGGGGAACATGAATATGTGTTTGTTTTTCGAATTTGACCTCTATCTGAAATGAGCACTTTTCATGCTCTAAGCAGTTTTTCCTAACAAATGCAAGATATAACATTGGCTATCTCCGCAAGGAAACATCAGATCTGCACAACTCATGGTTTTTTGGTCTTCGGGAAGGATGGGGAACATGAATATGTGATTGTTTTTCGAATTTGAGCTATTTCTGCAATGGGCACTTTTCATGCTATAAGCAGTTTTTCCTAACAAATGCAAGATATAACATGGGCTATCTCCGCAAGGAAACATCAGATCTGCACAACTCATGGTTTTTTGGTCTTCGGGGAGGAGGGGGAACATGAATATGTGTTTGTTTTTCGAATTTGAGATCTTTCTGCAATGGGCACTTTTCATACTATAAGCAGTTTTTCCTAACAAATGCAAGATTTAACATTGGCTATCTCCGCAAGGAAACATCAGATCTGCTCAACCCATGGTTTTTTGGTCTTCGGGGAGGATGGGGAACATGAATATGTGTTTCTTTTTCGAATTTGAGCTCTTTCTGCAATGGGCACTTTTCATACTATAAGCAGTTTTTCCTAACAAATGCAAGATATAACATTGGCTATCTCCGCAAGGAAACATGAGATCTGCAAACGTTATTGTTTTTTGGTCTTCGGGGAGGATGGGGAACATGAATATGTTTTTGTTTTTCGAATTTGAGCTCTATCTGCAATGGGCACTTTTCATACTATAAGCAGTTTTTCCTAACAAATGCAAGATATAACATGGGCTATCTCCGCAAGGAAACATGAGATCTGCAAACGTTATGGTTTTTTGGTCTTCGGGGAGGATGGGGAACATGAATATGTTTTTGTTTTTCGAATTTGAGCTCTATCTGAAATGAGCACTTTTCATGCTATAAGCAGTTTTTCCTAACAAATGCAAGATATAACATGGGCTATCTCCGCAAGGAAACATCAGATCTGCACAACTCATGGTTTTTTGGTCTTCGGGGAGGATGGGGAACATGAATATGTGTTTCTTTTTCGAATTTGAGCTCTTTCTGCAATGGGCACTTTTCATACTATAAGCAGTTTTTCCTAACAAATGCAAGATATAACATGGGCTATATCCGCAAGGAAACATGAGATCTGCAAACGTTATGGTTTTTTGGTCTTCGGGGAGGATGGGGAACATGAATATGTGTTTGTTTTTCGAATTTGACCTCTATCTGAAATGAGCACTTTTCATGCTCTAAGCAGTTTTTCCTATCAAATGCAAGATATAACATTGGCTATCTCCGCAAGGAAACATCAGATCTGCACAACTCATGGTTTTTTGGTCTTCGGGAAGGATTGGGAACATGAATATGTGATTGTTTTTCGAATTTGAGCTATTTCTGCAATGGGCACTTTTCATGCTATAAGCAGTTTTTCCTAACAAATGCAAGATATAACATGGGCTATCTCCGCAAGGAAACATCAGATCTGCACAACTCATGGTTTTTTGGTCTTCGGGGAGGAGGGGGAACATGAATATGTGTTTGTTTTTCGAATTTGAGATCTTTCTGCAATGGGCACTTTTCATACTATAAGCAGTTTTTCCTAACAAATGCAAGATTTAACATTGGCTATCTCCGCAAGGAAACATCAGATCTGCTCAACCCATGGTTTTTTGGTCTTCGGGGAGGATGGGGAACATGAATATGTGTTTCTTTTTCGAATTTGAGCTCTTTCTGCAATGGGCACTTTTCATACTATAAGCAGTTTTTCCTAACAAATGCAAGATATAACATTGGCTATCTCCGCAAGGAAACATGAGATCTGCAAACGTTATTGTTTTTTGGTCTTCGGGGAGGATGGGGAACATGAATATGTTTTTGTTTTTCGAATTTGAGCTCTATCTGCAATGGGCACTTTTCATACTATAAGCAGTTTTTCCTAACAAATGCAAGATATAACATGGGCTATCTCCGCAAGGAAACATGAGATCTGCAAACGTTATGGTTTTTTGGTCTTCGGGGAGGATGGGGAACATGAATATGTTTTTGTTTTTCGAATTTGAGCTCTATCTGAAATGAGCACTTTTCATGCTATAAGCAGTTTTTCCTAACAAATGCAAGATATAACATGGGCTATCTCCGCAAGGAAACATGAGATCTGCAAACGTTATGGTTTTTTGGTCTTCGGGGAGGATGGGGAACATGAATATGTTTTTGTTTTTCGAATTTGAGCTCTATCTGAAATGAGCACTTTTCATGCTCTAAGCAGTTTTTCCTAACAAATGCAAGATATAACATTGGCTATCTCCGCAAGGAAACATCAGATCTGCACAACTCATGGTTTTTTGGTCTTCGGGGAGGATGGGGAACATGAATATGTGATTGTTTTTCGAATTTGAGCTCTTTCTGCAATGGGCACTTTTCATGCTATAAGCAGTTTTTCCTAACAAATGAAAGATATAACATTGGCTATCTCCGCAAGGAAACATCAGATCTGCACAACTCATGGTTTTTTGGTCTTCGGGGAGGATGGGGAACAAGAATATGTGTTTGTTTTTCGAATTTGAGATCTTTCTGCAATGGGCACTTTTCATACTATAAGCAGTTTTTCCTAACAAATGCATGATATAACATGGGCTATCTATGCAAGGAAACATGAGATCTGCAAACGTTATGGTTTTTTGGTCTTCGGGGAGGATGGGGAACATGAATATGTGTTTGTTTTTCGAATTTGACCTCTATCTGAAATGAGCACTTTTCATGCTCTAAGCAGTTTTTCCTAACAAATGCAAGATATAACATTGGCTATCTCTGCAAGGAAACATCAGATCTGCACAACTCATGGTTTTTTGGTCTTCGGGGAGGAGGGGGAACATGAATATGTGTTTGTTTTTCGAATTTGACCTCTATCTGAAATGAGCACTTTTCATGCTCTAAGCAGTTTTTCCTAACAAATGCAAGATATAACATTGGCTATCTCCGCAAGGAAACATCAGATCTGCACAACTCATGGTTTTTTGGTCTTCGGGGAGGATGGGGAACATGAATATGTGTTTCTTTTTCGAATTTGAGCTCTTTCTGCAATGGGCACTTTTCATACTATAAGCAGTTTTTCCTAACAAATGCAATATATAACATGGGCTATATCCGCAAGGAAACATGAGATCTGCAAACGTTATGGTTTTTTGGTCTTCGGGGAGGATGGGGAACATGAATATGTTTTTGTTTTTCGAATTTGAGCTCTATCTGAAATGAGCACTTTTCATGCTCTAAGCAGTTTTTCCTAACAAATGCAAGATATAACATTGGCTATCTCCGCAAGGAAACATCAGATCTGCACAACTCATGGTTTTTTGGTCTTCGGGGAGGATGGGGAACATGAATATGTGATTGTTTTTCGAATTTGAGCTCTTTCTGCAATGGGCACTTTTCATACTATAAGCAGTTTTTCCTAACAAATGCAAGATATAACATGGGCTATCTCCGCAAGGAAACATCAGATCTGCAAAAATAATGGTTTTTTGTTCTTCGGAGAGGATGGGGAACATGAATATGTGTTTGTTTTTCGAATTTGACCTCTATCTGAAATGAGCACTTTTCATGCTCTAAGCAGTTTTTCCTAACAAATGCAAGATATAACATTGGCTATCTCCGCAAGGAAACATCAGATCTGCACAACTCATGGTTTTTTGGTCTTCGGGGAGGATGGGGAACATGAATATGTGATTGTTTTTCGATTTTGAGCTCTTTCTGCAATGGGCACTTTTCATGCTATAAGCAGTTTTTCCTAACAAATGCAAGATATAACATTGGCTATCTCCGCAAGGAAACATCAGATCTGCACAACTCATGGTTTTTTGGTCTTCGGGGAGGATGGGGAACATGAATATGTGTTTGTTTTTCGAATTTGAGATCTTTCTGCAATGGGCACTTTTCATACTATAAGCAGTTTTTCCTAACAAATGCAAGCTATTACATTGGCAATCTCCGCAAGGAAACATCAGATCTGCTCAACTCATGGTTTTTTGGTCTTCGGGGAGGAGGGGGAACATGAATATGTGTTTGTTTTTCGAATTTGAGCTCTTTCTGCAATGGGCACTTTTCATACTATAAGCAGTTTTTCCTAACAAATGCATGATATAACATGGGCTATCTACGCAAGGAAACATGAGATATGCAAACGTTATGGTTTTTTGGTCTTCGGGGAGGATGGGGAACATGAATATGTTTTTGTTTTTCGAATTTGAGCTCTATCTGAAATGAGCACTTTTCATGCTCTAAGCAGTTTTTCCTAACAAATGCAAGATATAACATTGGCTATCTCCGCAAGGAAACATCAGATCTGCACAACTCATGGTTTTTTGGTCTTCGGGGAGGATGGGGAACATGAATATGTGATTGTTTTTCGAATTTGAGCTCTTTCTGCAATGGGCACTTTTCATACTATAAGCAGTTTTTCCTAACAAATGCAAGATATAACATGGGCTATCTCCGCAAGGAAACATCAGATCTGCAAAAGTAATGGTTTTTTGTTCTTCGGGGAGGATGGGGAACATGAATATGTGTTTGTTTTTCGAATTTGACCTCTATCTGAAATGAGCACTTTTCATGCTCTAAGCAGTTTTTCCTAACAAATGCAAGATATAACATTGGCTATCTCCGCAAGGAAACATCAGATCTGCACAACTCATGGTTTTTTGGTCTTCGGGGAGGATGGGGAACATGAATATGTGATTGTTTTTCGATTTTGAGCTCTTTCTGCAATGGGCACTTTTCATGCTATAAGCAGTTTTTCCTAACAAATGCAAGATATAACATGGGCTATCTCCGCAAGGAAACATCAGATCTGCACAACTCATGGTTTTTTGGTCTTCGGGGAGGATGGGGAACATGAATATGTGTTTGTTTTTCGAATTTGAGCTCTTTCTGCAATGGGCACTTTTCATACTATAAGCAGTTTTTCCTAACAAATGCAAGATATAACATGGGCTATATCCGCAAGGAAACATGAGATCTGCAAACGTTATGGTTTTTTGGTCTTCGGGGAGGATGGGGAACATGAATATGTTTTTGTTTTTCGAATTTGAGCTCTATCTGAAATGAGCACTTTTCATGCTCTAAGCAGTTTTTCCTAACAAATGCAAGATATAACATTGGCTATCTCCACAAGGAAACATCAGATCTGCACAACTCATGGTTTTTTGGTCTTCGGGGAGGATGGGGAACATGAATATGTGTTTGTTTTTCGAATTTGACCTCTATCTGAAATGAGCACTTTTCATGCTCTAAGCAGTTTTTCCTAACAAATGCAAGATATAACATTGGCTATCTCCGCAAGGAAACATCAGATCTGCACAACTCATGGTTTTTTGGTCTTCGGGGAGGAGGGGGAACATGAATATGTGTTTGTTTTTCGAATTTGAGATCTTTCTGCAATGGGCACTTTTCATACTATAAGCAGTTTTTCCTAACAAATGCAAGATTTAACATTGGCTATCTCCGCAAGGAAATATCAGATCTGCTCAACCCATGGTTTTTTGGTCTTCGGGGAGGATGGGGAACATGAATATGTGTTTCTTTTTCGAATTTGAGCTCTTTGTGCAATGGGCACTTTTCATACTATAAGCAGTTTTTCCTAACAAATGCAAGATATAACATGGGCTATCTCCGCAAGGAAACATGAGATCTGCAAACGTTATGGTTTTTTGGTCTTCGGGGAGGATGGGGAACATGAATATGTTTTTGTTTTTCGAATTTGAGCTCTATCTGAAATGAGCACTTTTCATGCTCTAAGCAGTTTTTCCTAACAAATGCAAGATATAACATTGGCTATCTCCGCAAGGAAACATCAGATCTGCACAACTCATGGTTTTTTGGTCTTCGGGGAGGATGGGGAACATGAATATGTGTTTGTTTTTCGAATTTGAGCTCTATCTGAAATGAGCACTTTTCATGCTCTAAGCAGTTTTTCCTAACAAATGCAAGATATAACATTGGCTATCTCCGCAAGGAAACATCAGATCTGCACAACTCATGGTTTTTTGGTCTTCGGGAAGGATGGGGAACATGAATATGTGATTGTTTTTCGAATTTGAGCTATTTCTGCAATGGGCACTTTTCATGCTATAAGCAGTTTTTCCTAACAAATGCAAGATATAACATTGGCTATCTCCGCAAGGAAACATCAGATCTGCACAACTCATGGTTTTTTGGTCTTCGGGGAGGATGGGGAACATGAATATGTGTTTGTTTTTCGAATTTGAGATCTTTCTGCAATGGGCACTTTTCATACTATAAGCAGTTTTTCCTAACAAATGCAAGCTATTACATTGGCAATCTCCGCAAGGAAACATCAGATCTGCACAACTCATGGTTTTTTGGTCTTCGGGGAGGATGGGGAACATGAATATGTGTTTCTTTTTCGAATTTGAGCTCTTTCTGCAATGGGCACTTTTCATACTATAAGCAGTTTTTCCTAACAAATGCAAGATATAACATTGGCTATCTCCGCAAGGAAACATGAGATCTGCAAACGTTATTGTTTTTTGGTCTTCGGGGAGGATGGGGAACATGAATATGTTTTTGTTTTTCGAATTTGAGCTCTATCTGCAATGGGCACTTTTCATACTATAAGCAGTTTTTCCTAACAAATGCAAGATATAACATGGGCTATCTCCGCAAGGAAACATGAGATCTGCAAACGTTATGGTTTTTTGGTCTTCGGGGAGGATGGGGAACATGAATATGTTTTTGTTTTTCGAATTTGAGCTCTATCTGAAATGAGCACTTTTCATGCTATAAGCAGTTTTTCCTAACAAATGCAAGATATAACATGGGCTATCTCCGCAAGGAAACATCAGATCTGCACAACTCATGGTTTTTTGGTCTTCGGGGAGGATGGGGAACATGAATATGTGTTTCTTTTTCGAATTTGAGCTCTTTCTGCAATGGGCACTTTTCATACTATAAGCAGTTTTTCCTAACAAATGCAAGATATAACATGGGCTATATCCGCAAGGAAACATGAGATCTGCAAACGTTATGGTTTTTTGGTCTTCGGGGAGGATGGGGAACATGAATATGTTTTTGTTTTTCGAATTTGAGCTCTATCTGAAATGAGCACTTTTCATGCTCTAAGCAGTTTTTCCTAACAAATGCAAGATATAACATTGGCTATCTCCGCAAGGAAACATCAGATCTGCACAACTCATGGTTTTTTGGTCTTCGGGGAGGATGGGGAACATGAATATGTGTTTGTTTTTCGAATTTGACCTCTATCTGAAATGAGCACTTTTCATGCTCTAAGCAGTTTTTCCTATCAAATGCAAGATATAACATTGGCTATCTCCGCAAGGAAACATCAGATCTGCACAACTCATGGTTTTTTGGTCTTCGGGAAGGATGGGGAACATGAATATGTGATTGTTTTTCGAATTTGAGCTATTTCTGCAATGGGCACTTTTCATGCTATAAGCAGTTTTTCCTAACAAATGCAAGATATAACATGGGCTATCTCCGCAAGGAAACATCAGATCTGCACAACTCATGGTTTTTTGGTCTTCGGGGAGGAGGGGGAACATGAATATGTGTTTGTTTTTCGAATTTGAGATCTTTCTGCAATGGGCACTTTTCATACTATAAGCAGTTTTTCCTAACAAATGCAAGATTTAACATTGGCTATCTCCGCAAGGAAACATCAGATCTGCTCAACCCATGGTTTTTTGGTCTTCGGGGAGGATGGGGAACATGAATATGTGTTTCTTTTTCGAATTTGAGCTCTTTCTGCAATGGGCACTTTTCATACTATAAGCAGTTTTTCCTAACAAATGCAAGATATAACATTGGCTATCTCCGCAAGGAAACATGAGATCTGCAAACGTTATTGTTTTTTGGTCTTCGGGGAGGATGGGGAACATGAATATGTTTTTGTTTTTCGAATTTGAGCTCTATCTGCAATGGGCACTTTTCATACTATAAGCAGTTTTTCCTAACAAATGCAAGATATAACATGGGCTATCTCCGCAAGGAAACATGAGATCTGCAAACGTTATGGTTTTTTGGTCTTCGGGGAGGATGGGGAACATGAATATGTTTTTGTTTTTCGAATTTGAGCTCTATCTGAAATGAGCACTTTTCATGCTATAAGCAGTTTTTCCTAACAAATGCAAGATATAACATGGGCTATCTCCGCAAGGAAACATGAGATCTGCAAACGTTATGGTTTTTTGGTCTTCGGGGAGGATGGGGAACATGAATATGTTTTTGTTTTTCGAATTTGAGCTCTATCTGAAATGAGCACTTTTCATGCTCTAAGCAGTTTTTCCTAACAAATGCAAGATATAACATTGGCTATCTCCGCAAGGAAACATCAGATCTGCACAACTCATGGTTTTTTGGTCTTCGGGGAGGATGGGGAACATGAATATGTGATTGTTTTTCGAATTTGAGCTCTTTCTGCAATGGGCACTTTTCATGCTATAAGCAGTTTTTCCTAACAAATGAAAGATATAACATTGGCTATCTCCGCAAGGAAACATCAGATCTGCACAACTCATGGTTTTTTGGTCTTCGGGGAGGATGGGGAACATGAATATGTGTTTGTTTTTCGAATTTGAGATCTTTCTGCAATGGGCACTTTTCATACTATAAGCAGTTTTTCCTAACAAATGCATGATATAACATGGGCTATCTACGCAAGGAAACATGAGATCTGCAAACGTTATGGTTTTTTGGTCTTCGGGGAGGATGGGGAACATGAATATGTGTTTGTTTTTCGAATTTGACCTCTATCTGAAATGAGCACTTTTCATGCTCTAAGCAGTTTTTCCTAACAAATGCAAGATATAACATTGGCTATCTCTGCAAGGAAACATCAGATCTGCACAACTCATGGTTTTTTGGTCTTCGGGGAGGAGGGGGAACATGAATATGTGTTTGTTTTTCGAATTTGACCTCTATCTGAAATGAGCACTTTTCATGCTCTAAGCAGTTTTTCCTAACAAATGCAAGATATAACATTGGCTATCTCCGCAAGGAAACATCAGATCTGCACAACTCATGGTTTTTTGGTCTTCGGGGAGGATGGGGAACATGAATATGTGTTTCTTTTTCGAATTTGAGCTCTTTCTGCAATGGGCACTTTTCATACTATAAGCAGTTTTTCCTAACAAATGCAAGATATAACATGGGCTATATCCGCAAGGAAACATGAGATCTGCAAACGTTATGGTTTTTTGGTCTTCGGGGAGGATGGGGAACATGAATATGTTTTTGTTTTTCGAATTTGAGCTCTATCTGAAATGAGCACTTTTCATGCTCTAAGCAGTTTTTCCTAACAAATGCAAGATATAACATTGGCTATCTCCGCAAGGAAACATCAGATCTGCACAACTCATGGTTTTTTGGTCTTCGGGGAGGATGGGGAACATGAATATGTGATTGTTTTTCGAATTTGAGCTCTTTCTGCAATGGGCACTTTTCATACTATAAGCAGTTTTTCCTAAAAAATGCAAGATATAACATGGGCTATCTCCGCAAGGAAACATCAGATCTGCAAAAATAATGGTTTTTTGTTCTTCGGGGAGGATGGGGAACATGAATATGTGTTTGTTTTTCGAATTTGACCTCTATCTGAAATGAGCACTTTTCATGCTCTAAGCAGTTTTTCCTAACAAATGCAAGATATAACATTGGCTATCTCCGCAAGGAAACATCAGATCTGCACAACTCATGGTTTTTTGGTCTTCGGGGAGGATGGGGAACATGAATATGTGTTTGTTTTTCGAATTTGACCTCTATCTGAAATGAGCACTTTTCATGCTCTAAGCAGTTTTTCCTAACAAATGCAAGATATAACATTGGCTATCTCCGCAAGGAAACATCAGATCTGCACAACTCATGGTTTTTTGGTCTTCGGGGAGGAGGGGGAACATGAATATGTGTTTGTTTTTCGAATTTGAGATCTTTCTGCAATGGGCACTTTTCATACTATAAGCAGTTTTTCCTAACAAATGCAAGATTTAACATTGGCTATCTCCGCAAGGAAATATCAGATCTGCTCAACCCATGGTTTTTTGGTCTTCGGGGAGGATGGGGAACATGAATATGTGTTTCTTTTTCGAATTTGAGCTCTTTGTGCAATGGGCACTTTTCATACTATAAGCAGTTTTTCCTAACAAATGCAAGATATAACATGGGCTATCTCCGCAAGGAAACATGAGATCTGCAAACGTTATGGTTTTTTGGTCTTCGGGGAGGATGGGGAACATGAATATGTTTTTGTTTTTCGAATTTGAGCTCTATCTGAAATGAGCACTTTTCATGCTCTAAGCAGTTTTTCCTAACAAATGCAAGATATAACATTGGCTATCTCCGCAAGGAAACATCAGATCTGCACAACTCATGGTTTTTTGGTCTTCGGGGAGGATGGGGAACATGAATATGTGTTTGTTTTTCGAATTTGAGCTCTATCTGAAATGAGCACTTTTCATGCTCTAAGCAGTTTTTCCTAACAAATGCAAGATATAACATTGGCTATCTCCGCAAGGAAACATCAGATCTGCACAACTCATGGTTTTTTGGTCTTCGGGAAGGATGGGGAACATGAATATGTGATTGTTTTTCGAATTTGAGCTATTTCTGCAATGGGCACTTTTCATGCTATAAGCAGTTTTTCCTAACAAATGCAAGATATAACATTGGCTATCTCCGCAAGGAAACATCAGATCTGCACAACTCATGGTTTTTTGGTCTTCGGGGAGGATGGGGAACATGAATATGTGTTTGTTTTTCGAATTTGAGATCTTTCTGCAATGGGCACTTTTCATACTATAAGCAGTTTTTCCTAACAAATGCAAGCTATTACATTGGCAATCTCCGCAAGGAAACATCAGATCTGCACAACTCATGGTTTTTTGGTCTTCGGGGAGGATGGGGAACATGAATATGTGTTTCTTTTTCGAATTTGAGCTCTTTCTGCAATGGGCACTTTTCATACTATAAGCAGTTTTTCCTAACAAATGCAAGATATAACATTGGCTATCTCCGCAAGGAAACATGAGATCTGCAAACGTTATTGTTTTTTGGTCTTCGGGGAGGATGGGGAACATGAATATGTTTTTGTTTTTCGAATTTGAGCTCTATCTGCAATGGGCACTTTTCATACTATAAGCAGTTTTTCCTAACAAATGCAAGATATAACATGGGCTATCTCCGCAAGGAAACATGAGATCTGCAAACGTTATGGTTTTTTGGTCTTCGGGGAGGATGGGGAACATGAATATGTTTTTGTTTTTCGAATTTGAGCTCTATCTGAAATGAGCACTTTTCATGCTATAAGCAGTTTTTCCTAACAAATGCAAGATATAACATGGGCTATCTCCGCAAGGAAACATCAGATCTGCACAACTCATGGTTTTTTGGTCTTCGGGGAGGATGGGGAACATGAATATGTGTTTCTTTTTCGAATTTGAGCTCTTTCTGCAATGGGCACTTTTCATACTATAAGCAGTTTTTCCTAACAAATGCAAGATATAACATGGGCTATATCCGCAAGGAAACATGAGATCTGCAAACGTTATGGTTTTTTGGTCTTCGGGGAGGATGGGGAACATGAATATGTTTTTGTTTTTCGAATTTGAGCTCTATCTGAAATGAGCACTTTTCATGCTCTAAGCAGTTTTTCCTAACAAATGCAAGATATAACATTGGCTATCTCCGCAAGGAAACATCAGATCTGCACAACTCATGGTTTTTTGGTCTTCGGGGAGGATGGGGAACATGAATATGTGTTTGTTTTTCGAATTTGACCTCTATCTGAAATGAGCACTTTTCATGCTCTAAGCAGTTTTTCCTATCAAATGCAAGATATAACATTGGCTATCTCCGCAAGGAAACATCAGATCTGCACAACTCATGGTTTTTTGGTCTTCGGGAAGGATGGGGAACATGAATATGTGATTGTTTTTCGAATTTGAGCTATTTCTGCAATGGGCACTTTTCATGCTATAAGCAGTTTTTCCTAACAAATGCAAGATATAACATGGGCTATCTCCGCAAGGAAACATCAGATCTGCACAACTCATGGTTTTTTGGTCTTCGGGGAGGAGGGGGAACATGAATATGTGTTTGTTTTTCGAATTTGAGATCTTTCTGCAATGGGCACTTTTCATACTATAAGCAGTTTTTCCTAACAAATGCAAGATTTAACATTGGCTATCTCCGCAAGGAAACATCAGATCTGCTCAACCCATGGTTTTTTGGTCTTCGGGGAGGATGGGGAACATGAATATGTGTTTCTTTTTCGAATTTGAGCTCTTTCTGCAATGGGCACTTTTCATACTATAAGCAGTTTTTCCTAACAAATGCAAGATATAACATTGGCTATCTCCGCAAGGAAACATGAGATCTGCAAACGTTATTGTTTTTTGGTCTTCGGGGAGGATGGGGAACATGAATATGTTTTTGTTTTTCGAATTTGAGCTCTATCTGCAATGGGCACTTTTCATACTATAAGCAGTTTTTCCTAACAAATGCAAGATATAACATGGGCTATCTCCGCAAGGAAACATGAGATCTGCAAACGTTATGGTTTTTTGGTCTTCGGGGAGGATGGGGAACATGAATATGTTTTTGTTTTTCGAATTTGAGCTCTATCTGAAATGAGCACTTTTCATGCTATAAGCAGTTTTTCCTAACAAATGCAAGATATAACATGGGCTATCTCCGCAAGGAAACATGAGATCTGCAAACGTTATGGTTTTTTGGTCTTCGGGGAGGATGGGGAACATGAATATGTTTTTGTTTTTCGAATTTGAGCTCTATCTGAAATGAGCACTTTTCATGCTCTAAGCAGTTTTTCCTAACAAATGCAAGATATAACATTGGCTATCTCCGCAAGGAAACATCAGATCTGCACAACTCATGGTTTTTTGGTCTTCGGGGAGGATGGGGAACATGAATATGTGATTGTTTTTCGAATTTGAGCTCTTTCTGCAATGGGCACTTTTCATGCTATAAGCAGTTTTTCCTAACAAATGAAAGATATAACATTGGCTATCTCCGCAAGGAAACATCAGATCTGCACAACTCATGGTTTTTTGGTCTTCGGGGAGGATGGGGAACATGAATATGTGTTTGTTTTTCGAATTTGAGATCTTTCTGCAATGGGCACTTTTCATACTATAAGCAGTTTTTCCTAACAAATGCATGATATAACATGGGCTATCTCCGCAAGGAAACATCAGATCTGCACAACTCATGGTTTTTTGGTCTTCGGGAAGGATGGGGAACATGAATATGTGATTGTTTTTCGAATTTGAGCTATTTCTGCAATGGGCACTTTTCATGCTATAAGCAGTTTTTCCTAACAAATGCAAGATATAACATTGGCTATCTCCGCAAGGAAACATCAGATCTGCACAACTCATGGTTTTTTGGTCTTCGGGGAGGATGGGGAACATGAATATGTGTTTGTTTTTCGAATTTGAGATCTTTCTGCAATGGGCACTTTTCATACTATAAGCAGTTTTTCCTAACAAATGCAAGCTATTACATTGGCAATCTCCGCAAGGAAACATCAGATCTGCTCAACTCATGGTTTTTTGGTCTTCGGGGAGGAGGGGGAACATGAATATGTGTTTGTTTTTCGAATTTGAGCTCTTTCTGCAATGGGCACTTTTCATACTATAAGCAGTTTTTCCTAACAAATGCATGATATAACATGGGCTATCTCCGCAAGGAAACATCAGATCTGCACAAGTCATGGTTTTTTGGTCTTCGGGGAGGAGGGGGAACATGAATATGTGTTTGTTTTTCGAATTTGAGATCTTTCTGCAATGGGCACTTTTCATACTATAAGCAGTTTTTCCTAACAAATGCAAGATTTAACATTGGCTATCTCCGCAAGGAAACATCAGATCTGCTCAACCCATGGTTTTTTGGTCTTCGGGGAGGATGGGGAACATGAATATGTGTTTCTTTTTCGAATTTGAGCTCTTTCTGCAATGGGCACTTTTCATGCTCTAAGCAGTTTTTCCTAACAAATGCAAGATATAACATTGGCTATCTCTGCAAGGAAACATCAGATCTGCACAACTCATGGTTTTTTGGTCTTCGGGGAGGATGGGGAACATGAATATGTGTTTGTTTTTCGAATTTGACCTCTATCTGAAATGAGCACTTTTCATGCTCTAAGCAGTTTTTCCTAACAAATGCAAGATATAACATTGGCTATCTCCGCAAGGAAACATCAGATCTGCACAACTCATGGTTTTTTGGTCTTCGGGAAGGATGGGGAACATGAATATGTGATTGTTTTTCGAATTTGAGCTATTTCTGCAATGGGCACTTTTCATGCTATAAGCAGTTTTTCCTAACAAATGCAAGATATAACATGGGCTATCTCCGCAAGGAAACATCAGATCTGCACAACTCATGGTTTTTTGGTCTTCGGGGAGGAGGGGGAACATGAATATGTGTTTGTTTTTCGAATTTGAGATCTTTCTGCAATGGGCACTTTTCATACTATAAGCAGTTTTTCCTAACAAATGCAAGATTTAACATTGGCTATCTCCGCAAGGAAACATCAGATCTGCTCAACCCATGGTTTTTTGGTCTTCGGGGAGGATGGGGAACATGAATATGTGTTTCTTTTTCGAATTTGAGCTCTTTCTGCAATGGGCACTTTTCATACTATAAGCAGTTTTTCCTAACAAATGCAAGATATAACATTGGCTATCTCCGCAAGGAAACATGAGATCTGCAAACGTTATTGTTTTTTGGTCTTCGGGGAGGATGGGGAACATGAATATGTTTTTGTTTTTCGAATTTGAGCTCTATCTGCAATGGGCACTTTTCATACTATAAGCAGTTTTTCCTAACAAATGCAAGATATAACATGGGCTATCTCCGCAAGGAAACATGAGATCTGCAAACGTTATGGTTTTTTGGTCTTCGGGGAGGATGGGGAACATGAATATGTTTTTGTTTTTCGAATTTGAGCTCTATCTGAAATGAGCACTTTTCATGCTATAAGCAGTTTTTCCTAACAAATGCAAGATATAACATGGGCTATCTCCGCAAGGAAACATCAGATCTGCACAACTCATGGTTTTTTGGTCTTCGGGGAGGATGGGGAACATGAATATGTGTTTCTTTTTCGAATTTGAGCTCTTTCTGCAATGGGCACTTTTCATACTATAAGCAGTTTTTCCTAACAAATGCAAGATATAACATGGGCTATATCCGCAAGGAAACATGAGATCTGCAAACGTTATGGTTTTTTGGTCTTCGGGGAGGATGGGGAACATGAATATGTGTTTGTTTTTCGAATTTGACCTCTATCTGAAATGAGCACTTTTCATGCTCTAAGCAGTTTTTCCTATCAAATGCAAGATATAACATTGGCTATCTCCGCAAGGAAACATCAGATCTGCACAACTCATGGTTTTTTGGTCTTCGGGAAGGATTGGGAACATGAATATGTGATTGTTTTTCGAATTTGAGCTATTTCTGCAATGGGCACTTTTCATGCTATAAGCAGTTTTTCCTAACAAATGCAAGATATAACATGGGCTATCTCCGCAAGGAAACATCAGATCTGCACAACTCATGGTTTTTTGGTCTTCGGGGAGGAGGGGGAACATGAATATGTGTTTGTTTTTCGAATTTGAGATCTTTCTGCAATGGGCACTTTTCATACTATAAGCAGTTTTTCCTAACAAATGCAAGATTTAACATTGGCTATCTCCGCAAGGAAACATCAGATCTGCTCAACCCATGGTTTTTTGGTCTTCGGGGAGGATGGGGAACATGAATATGTGTTTCTTTTTCGAATTTGAGCTCTTTCTGCAATGGGCACTTTTCATACTATAAGCAGTTTTTCCTAACAAATGCAAGATATAACATTGGCTATCTCCGCAAGGAAACATGAGATCTGCAAACGTTATTGTTTTTTGGTCTTCGGGGAGGATGGGGAACATGAATATGTTTTTGTTTTTCGAATTTGAGCTCTATCTGCAATGGGCACTTTTCATACTATAAGCAGTTTTTCCTAACAAATGCAAGATATAACATGGGCTATCTCCGCAAGGAAACATGAGATCTGCAAACGTTATGGTTTTTTGGTCTTCGGGGAGGATGGGGAACATGAATATGTTTTTGTTTTTCGAATTTGAGCTCTATCTGAAATGAGCACTTTTCATGCTATAAGCAGTTTTTCCTAACAAATGCAAGATATAACATGGGCTATCTCCGCAAGGAAACATGAGATCTGCAAACGTTATGGTTTTTTGGTCTTCGGGGAGGATGGGGAACATGAATATGTTTTTGTTTTTCGAATTTGAGCTCTATCTGAAATGAGCACTTTTCATGCTCTAAGCAGTTTTTCCTAACAAATGCAAGATATAACATTGGCTATCTCCGCAAGGAAACATCAGATCTGCACAACTCATGGTTTTTTGGTCTTCGGGGAGGATGGGGAACATGAATATGTGATTGTTTTTCGAATTTGAGCTCTTTCTGCAATGGGCACTTTTCATGCTATAAGCAGTTTTTCCTAACAAATGAAAGATATAACATTGGCTATCTCCGCAAGGAAACATCAGATCTGCACAACTCATGGTTTTTTGGTCTTCGGGGAGGATGGGGAACAAGAATATGTGTTTGTTTTTCGAATTTGAGATCTTTCTGCAATGGGCACTTTTCATACTATAAGCAGTTTTTCCTAACAAATGCATGATATAACATGGGCTATCTATGCAAGGAAACATGAGATCTGCAAACGTTATGGTTTTTTGGTCTTCGGGGAGGATGGGGAACATGAATATGTGTTTGTTTTTCGAATTTGACCTCTATCTGAAATGAGCACTTTTCATGCTCTAAGCAGTTTTTCCTAACAAATGCAAGATATAACATTGGCTATCTCTGCAAGGAAACATCAGATCTGCACAACTCATGGTTTTTTGGTCTTCGGGGAGGAGGGGGAACATGAATATGTGTTTGTTTTTCGAATTTGACCTCTATCTGAAATGAGCACTTTTCATGCTCTAAGCAGTTTTTCCTAACAAATGCAAGATATAACATTGGCTATCTCCGCAAGGAAACATCAGATCTGCACAACTCATGGTTTTTTGGTCTTCGGGGAGGATGGGGAACATGAATATGTGTTTCTTTTTCGAATTTGAGCTCTTTCTGCAATGGGCACTTTTCATACTATAAGCAGTTTTTCCTAACAAATGCAATATATAACATGGGCTATATCCGCAAGGAAACATGAGATCTGCAAACGTTATGGTTTTTTGGTCTTCGGGGAGGATGGGGAACATGAATATGTTTTTGTTTTTCGAATTTGAGCTCTATCTGAAATGAGCACTTTTCATGCTCTAAGCAGTTTTTCCTAACAAATGCAAGATATAACATTGGCTATCTCCGCAAGGAAACATCAGATCTGCACAACTCATGGTTTTTTGGTCTTCGGGGAGGATGGGGAACATGAATATGTGATTGTTTTTCGAATTTGAGCTCTTTCTGCAATGGGCACTTTTCATACTATAAGCAGTTTTTCCTAACAAATGCAAGATATAACATGGGCTATCTCCGCAAGGAAACATCAGATCTGCAAAAATAATGGTTTTTTGTTCTTCGGAGAGGATGGGGAACATGAATATGTGTTTGTTTTTCGAATTTGACCTCTATCTGAAATGAGCACTTTTCATGCTCTAAGCAGTTTTTCCTAACAAATGCAAGATATAACATTGGCTATCTCCGCAAGGAAACATCAGATCTGCACAACTCATGGTTTTTTGGTCTTCGGGGAGGATGGGGAACATGAATATGTGATTGTTTTTCGATTTTGAGCTCTTTCTGCAATGGGCACTTTTCATGCTATAAGCAGTTTTTCCTAACAAATGCAAGATATAACATTGGCTATCTCCGCAAGGAAACATCAGATCTGCACAACTCATGGTTTTTTGGTCTTCGGGGAGGATGGGGAACATGAATATGTGTTTGTTTTTCGAATTTGAGATCTTTCTGCAATGGGCACTTTTCATACTATAAGCAGTTTTTCCTAACAAATGCAAGCTATTACATTGGCAATCTCCGCAAGGAAACATCAGATCTGCTCAACTCATGGTTTTTTGGTCTTCGGGGAGGAGGGGGAACATGAATATGTGTTTGTTTTTCGAATTTGAGCTCTTTCTGCAATGGGCACTTTTCATACTATAAGCAGTTTTTCCTAACAAATGCATGATATAACATGGGCTATCTACGCAAGGAAACATGAGATATGCAAACGTTATGGTTTTTTGGTCTTCGGGGAGGATGGGGAACATGAATATGTTTTTGTTTTTCGAATTTGAGCTCTATCTGAAATGAGCACTTTTCATGCTCTAAGCAGTTTTTCCTAACAAATGCAAGATATAACATTGGCTATCTCCGCAAGGAAACATCAGATCTGCACAACTCATGGTTTTTTGGTCTTCGGGGAGGATGGGGAACATGAATATGTGATTGTTTTTCGAATTTGAGCTCTTTCTGCAATGGGCACTTTTCATACTATAAGCAGTTTTTCCTAACAAATGCAAGATATAACATGGGCTATCTCCGCAAGGAAACATCAGATCTGCAAAAGTAATGGTTTTTTGTTCTTCGGGGAGGATGGGGAACATGAATATGTGTTTGTTTTTCGAATTTGACCTCTATCTGAAATGAGCACTTTTCATGCTCTAAGCAGTTTTTCCTAACAAATGCAAGATATAACATTGGCTATCTCCGCAAGGAAACATCAGATCTGCACAACTCATGGTTTTTTGGTCTTCGGGGAGGATGGGGAACATGAATATGTGATTGTTTTTCGATTTTGAGCTCTTTCTGCAATGGGCACTTTTCATGCTATAAGCAGTTTTTCCTAACAAATGCAAGATATAACATGGGCTATCTCCGCAAGGAAACATCAGATCTGCACAACTCATGGTTTTTTGGTCTTCGGGGAGGATGGGGAACATGAATATGTGTTTGTTTTTCGAATTTGAGCTCTTTCTGCAATGGGCACTTTTCATACTATAAGCAGTTTTTCCTAACAAATGCAAGATATAACATGGGCTATATCCGCAAGGAAACATGAGATCTGCAAACGTTATGGTTTTTTGGTCTTCGGGGAGGATGGGGAACATGAATATGTTTTTGTTTTTCGAATTTGAGCTCTATCTGAAATGAGCACTTTTCATGCTCTAAGCAGTTTTTCCTAACAAATGCAAGATATAACATTGGCTATCTCCACAAGGAAACATCAGATCTGCACAACTCATGGTTTTTTGGTCTTCGGGGAGGATGGGGAACATGAATATGTGTTTGTTTTTCGAATTTGACCTCTATCTGAAATGAGCACTTTTCATGCTCTAAGCAGTTTTTCCTAACAAATGCAAGATATAACATTGGCTATCTCCGCAAGGAAACATCAGATCTGCACAACTCATGGTTTTTTGGTCTTCGGGGAGGAGGGGGAACATGAATATGTGTTTGTTTTTCGAATTTGAGATCTTTCTGCAATGGGCACTTTTCATACTATAAGCAGTTTTTCCTAACAAATGCAAGATTTAACATTGGCTATCTCCGCAAGGAAATATCAGATCTGCTCAACCCATGGTTTTTTGGTCTTCGGGGAGGATGGGGAACATGAATATGTGTTTCTTTTTCGAATTTGAGCTCTTTGTGCAATGGGCACTTTTCATACTATAAGCAGTTTTTCCTAACAAATGCAAGATATAACATGGGCTATCTCCGCAAGGAAACATGAGATCTGCAAACGTTATGGTTTTTTGGTCTTCGGGGAGGATGGGGAACATGAATATGTTTTTGTTTTTCGAATTTGAGCTCTATCTGAAATGAGCACTTTTCATGCTCTAAGCAGTTTTTCCTAACAAATGCAAGATATAACATTGGCTATCTCCGCAAGGAAACATCAGATCTGCACAACTCATGGTTTTTTGGTCTTCGGGGAGGATGGGGAACATGAATATGTGTTTGTTTTTCGAATTTGAGCTCTATCTGAAATGAGCACTTTTCATGCTCTAAGCAGTTTTTCCTAACAAATGCAAGATATAACATTGGCTATCTCCGCAAGGAAACATCAGATCTGCACAACTCATGGTTTTTTGGTCTTCGGGAAGGATGGGGAACATGAATATGTGATTGTTTTTCGAATTTGAGCTATTTCTGCAATGGGCACTTTTCATGCTATAAGCAGTTTTTCCTAACAAATGCAAGATATAACATTGGCTATCTCCGCAAGGAAACATCAGATCTGCACAACTCATGGTTTTTTGGTCTTCGGGGAGGATGGGGAACATGAATATGTGTTTGTTTTTCGAATTTGAGATCTTTCTGCAATGGGCACTTTTCATACTATAAGCAGTTTTTCCTAACAAATGCAAGCTATTACATTGGCAATCTCCGCAAGGAAACATCAGATCTGCACAACTCATGGTTTTTTGGTCTTCGGGGAGGATGGGGAACATGAATATGTGTTTCTTTTTCGAATTTGAGCTCTTTCTGCAATGGGCACTTTTCATACTATAAGCAGTTTTTCCTAACAAATGCAAGATATAACATTGGCTATCTCCGCAAGGAAACATGAGATCTGCAAACGTTATTGTTTTTTGGTCTTCGGGGAGGATGGGGAACATGAATATGTTTTTGTTTTTCGAATTTGAGCTCTATCTGCAATGGGCACTTTTCATACTATAAGCAGTTTTTCCTAACAAATGCAAGATATAACATGGGCTATCTCCGCAAGGAAACATGAGATCTGCAAACGTTATGGTTTTTTGGTCTTCGGGGAGGATGGGGAACATGAATATGTTTTTGTTTTTCGAATTTGAGCTCTATCTGAAATGAGCACTTTTCATGCTATAAGCAGTTTTTCCTAACAAATGCAAGATATAACATGGGCTATCTCCGCAAGGAAACATCAGATCTGCACAACTCATGGTTTTTTGGTCTTCGGGGAGGATGGGGAACATGAATATGTGTTTCTTTTTCGAATTTGAGCTCTTTCTGCAATGGGCACTTTTCATACTATAAGCAGTTTTTCCTAACAAATGCAAGATATAACATGGGCTATATCCGCAAGGAAACATGAGATCTGCAAACGTTATGGTTTTTTGGTCTTCGGGGAGGATGGGGAACATGAATATGTTTTTGTTTTTCGAATTTGAGCTCTATCTGAAATGAGCACTTTTCATGCTCTAAGCAGTTTTTCCTAACAAATGCAAGATATAACATTGGCTATCTCCGCAAGGAAACATCAGATCTGCACAACTCATGGTTTTTTGGTCTTCGGGGAGGATGGGGAACATGAATATGTGTTTGTTTTTCGAATTTGACCTCTATCTGAAATGAGCACTTTTCATGCTCTAAGCAGTTTTTCCTATCAAATGCAAGATATAACATTGGCTATCTCCGCAAGGAAACATCAGATCTGCACAACTCATGGTTTTTTGGTCTTCGGGAAGGATGGGGAACATGAATATGTGATTGTTTTTCGAATTTGAGCTATTTCTGCAATGGGCACTTTTCATGCTATAAGCAGTTTTTCCTAACAAATGCAAGATATAACATGGGCTATCTCCGCAAGGAAACATCAGATCTGCACAACTCATGGTTTTTTGGTCTTCGGGGAGGAGGGGGAACATGAATATGTGTTTGTTTTTCGAATTTGAGATCTTTCTGCAATGGGCACTTTTCATACTATAAGCAGTTTTTCCTAACAAATGCAAGATTTAACATTGGCTATCTCCGCAAGGAAACATCAGATCTGCTCAACCCATGGTTTTTTGGTCTTCGGGGAGGATGGGGAACATGAATATGTGTTTCTTTTTCGAATTTGAGCTCTTTCTGCAATGGGCACTTTTCATACTATAAGCAGTTTTTCCTAACAAATGCAAGATATAACATTGGCTATCTCCGCAAGGAAACATGAGATCTGCAAACGTTATTGTTTTTTGGTCTTCGGGGAGGATGGGGAACATGAATATGTTTTTGTTTTTCGAATTTGAGCTCTATCTGCAATGGGCACTTTTCATACTATAAGCAGTTTTTCCTAACAAATGCAAGATATAACATGGGCTATCTCCGCAAGGAAACATGAGATCTGCAAACGTTATGGTTTTTTGGTCTTCGGGGAGGATGGGGAACATGAATATGTTTTTGTTTTTCGAATTTGAGCTCTATCTGAAATGAGCACTTTTCATGCTATAAGCAGTTTTTCCTAACAAATGCAAGATATAACATGGGCTATCTCCGCAAGGAAACATGAGATCTGCAAACGTTATGGTTTTTTGGTCTTCGGGGAGGATGGGGAACATGAATATGTTTTTGTTTTTCGAATTTGAGCTCTATCTGAAATGAGCACTTTTCATGCTCTAAGCAGTTTTTCCTAACAAATGCAAGATATAACATTGGCTATCTCCGCAAGGAAACATCAGATCTGCACAACTCATGGTTTTTTGGTCTTCGGGGAGGATGGGGAACATGAATATGTGATTGTTTTTCGAATTTGAGCTCTTTCTGCAATGGGCACTTTTCATGCTATAAGCAGTTTTTCCTAACAAATGAAAGATATAACATTGGCTATCTCCGCAAGGAAACATCAGATCTGCACAACTCATGGTTTTTTGGTCTTCGGGGAGGATGGGGAACATGAATATGTGTTTGTTTTTCGAATTTGAGATCTTTCTGCAATGGGCACTTTTCATACTATAAGCAGTTTTTCCTAACAAATGCATGATATAACATGGGCTATCTACGCAAGGAAACATGAGATCTGCAAACGTTATGGTTTTTTGGTCTTCGGGGAGGATGGGGAACATGAATATGTGTTTGTTTTTCGAATTTGACCTCTATCTGAAATGAGCACTTTTCATGCTCTAAGCAGTTTTTCCTAACAAATGCAAGATATAACATTGGCTATCTCTGCAAGGAAACATCAGATCTGCACAACTCATGGTTTTTTGGTCTTCGGGGAGGAGGGGGAACATGAATATGTGTTTGTTTTTCGAATTTGACCTCTATCTGAAATGAGCACTTTTCATGCTCTAAGCAGTTTTTCCTAACAAATGCAAGATATAACATTGGCTATCTCCGCAAGGAAACATCAGATCTGCACAACTCATGGTTTTTTGGTCTTCGGGGAGGATGGGGAACATGAATATGTGTTTCTTTTTCGAATTTGAGCTCTTTCTGCAATGGGCACTTTTCATACTATAAGCAGTTTTTCCTAACAAATGCAAGATATAACATGGGCTATATCCGCAAGGAAACATGAGATCTGCAAACGTTATGGTTTTTTGGTCTTCGGGGAGGATGGGGAACATGAATATGTTTTTGTTTTTCGAATTTGAGCTCTATCTGAAATGAGCACTTTTCATGCTCTAAGCAGTTTTTCCTAACAAATGCAAGATATAACATTGGCTATCTCCGCAAGGAAACATCAGATCTGCACAACTCATGGTTTTTTGGTCTTCGGGGAGGATGGGGAACATGAATATGTGATTGTTTTTCGAATTTGAGCTCTTTCTGCAATGGGCACTTTTCATACTATAAGCAGTTTTTCCTAAAAAATGCAAGATATAACATGGGCTATCTCCGCAAGGAAACATCAGATCTGCAAAAATAATGGTTTTTTGTTCTTCGGGGAGGATGGGGAACATGAATATGTGTTTGTTTTTCGAATTTGACCTCTATCTGAAATGAGCACTTTTCATGCTCTAAGCAGTTTTTCCTAACAAATGCAAGATATAACATTGGCTATCTCCGCAAGGAAACATCAGATCTGCACAACTCATGGTTTTTTGGTCTTCGGGGAGGATGGGGAACATGAATATGTGTTTGTTTTTCGAATTTGACCTCTATCTGAAATGAGCACTTTTCATGCTCTAAGCAGTTTTTCCTAACAAATGCAAGATATAACATTGGCTATCTCCGCAAGGAAACATCAGATCTGCACAACTCATGGTTTTTTGGTCTTCGGGGAGGAGGGGGAACATGAATATGTGTTTGTTTTTCGAATTTGAGATCTTTCTGCAATGGGCACTTTTCATACTATAAGCAGTTTTTCCTAACAAATGCAAGATTTAACATTGGCTATCTCCGCAAGGAAATATCAGATCTGCTCAACCCATGGTTTTTTGGTCTTCGGGGAGGATGGGGAACATGAATATGTGTTTCTTTTTCGAATTTGAGCTCTTTGTGCAATGGGCACTTTTCATACTATAAGCAGTTTTTCCTAACAAATGCAAGATATAACATGGGCTATCTCCGCAAGGAAACATGAGATCTGCAAACGTTATGGTTTTTTGGTCTTCGGGGAGGATGGGGAACATGAATATGTTTTTGTTTTTCGAATTTGAGCTCTATCTGAAATGAGCACTTTTCATGCTCTAAGCAGTTTTTCCTAACAAATGCAAGATATAACATTGGCTATCTCCGCAAGGAAACATCAGATCTGCACAACTCATGGTTTTTTGGTCTTCGGGGAGGATGGGGAACATGAATATGTGTTTGTTTTTCGAATTTGAGCTCTATCTGAAATGAGCACTTTTCATGCTCTAAGCAGTTTTTCCTAACAAATGCAAGATATAACATTGGCTATCTCCGCAAGGAAACATCAGATCTGCACAACTCATGGTTTTTTGGTCTTCGGGAAGGATGGGGAACATGAATATGTGATTGTTTTTCGAATTTGAGCTATTTCTGCAATGGGCACTTTTCATGCTATAAGCAGTTTTTCCTAACAAATGCAAGATATAACATTGGCTATCTCCGCAAGGAAACATCAGATCTGCACAACTCATGGTTTTTTGGTCTTCGGGGAGGATGGGGAACATGAATATGTGTTTGTTTTTCGAATTTGAGATCTTTCTGCAATGGGCACTTTTCATACTATAAGCAGTTTTTCCTAACAAATGCAAGCTATTACATTGGCAATCTCCGCAAGGAAACATCAGATCTGCACAACTCATGGTTTTTTGGTCTTCGGGGAGGATGGGGAACATGAATATGTGTTTCTTTTTCGAATTTGAGCTCTTTCTGCAATGGGCACTTTTCATACTATAAGCAGTTTTTCCTAACAAATGCAAGATATAACATTGGCTATCTCCGCAAGGAAACATGAGATCTGCAAACGTTATTGTTTTTTGGTCTTCGGGGAGGATGGGGAACATGAATATGTTTTTGTTTTTCGAATTTGAGCTCTATCTGCAATGGGCACTTTTCATACTATAAGCAGTTTTTCCTAACAAATGCAAGATATAACATGGGCTATCTCCGCAAGGAAACATGAGATCTGCAAACGTTATGGTTTTTTGGTCTTCGGGGAGGATGGGGAACATGAATATGTTTTTGTTTTTCGAATTTGAGCTCTATCTGAAATGAGCACTTTTCATGCTATAAGCAGTTTTTCCTAACAAATGCAAGATATAACATGGGCTATCTCCGCAAGGAAACATCAGATCTGCACAACTCATGGTTTTTTGGTCTTCGGGGAGGATGGGGAACATGAATATGTGTTTCTTTTTCGAATTTGAGCTCTTTCTGCAATGGGCACTTTTCATACTATAAGCAGTTTTTCCTAACAAATGCAAGATATAACATGGGCTATATCCGCAAGGAAACATGAGATCTGCAAACGTTATGGTTTTTTGGTCTTCGGGGAGGATGGGGAACATGAATATGTTTTTGTTTTTCGAATTTGAGCTCTATCTGAAATGAGCACTTTTCATGCTCTAAGCAGTTTTTCCTAACAAATGCAAGATATAACATTGGCTATCTCCGCAAGGAAACATCAGATCTGCACAACTCATGGTTTTTTGGTCTTCGGGGAGGATGGGGAACATGAATATGTGTTTGTTTTTCGAATTTGACCTCTATCTGAAATGAGCACTTTTCATGCTCTAAGCAGTTTTTCCTATCAAATGCAAGATATAACATTGGCTATCTCCGCAAGGAAACATCAGATCTGCACAACTCATGGTTTTTTGGTCTTCGGGAAGGATGGGGAACATGAATATGTGATTGTTTTTCGAATTTGAGCTATTTCTGCAATGGGCACTTTTCATGCTATAAGCAGTTTTTCCTAACAAATGCAAGATATAACATGGGCTATCTCCGCAAGGAAACATCAGATCTGCACAACTCATGGTTTTTTGGTCTTCGGGGAGGAGGGGGAACATGAATATGTGTTTGTTTTTCGAATTTGAGATCTTTCTGCAATGGGCACTTTTCATACTATAAGCAGTTTTTCCTAACAAATGCAAGATTTAACATTGGCTATCTCCGCAAGGAAACATCAGATCTGCTCAACCCATGGTTTTTTGGTCTTCGGGGAGGATGGGGAACATGAATATGTGTTTCTTTTTCGAATTTGAGCTCTTTCTGCAATGGGCACTTTTCATACTATAAGCAGTTTTTCCTAACAAATGCAAGATATAACATTGGCTATCTCCGCAAGGAAACATGAGATCTGCAAACGTTATTGTTTTTTGGTCTTCGGGGAGGATGGGGAACATGAATATGTTTTTGTTTTTCGAATTTGAGCTCTATCTGCAATGGGCACTTTTCATACTATAAGCAGTTTTTCCTAACAAATGCAAGATATAACATGGGCTATCTCCGCAAGGAAACATGAGATCTGCAAACGTTATGGTTTTTTGGTCTTCGGGGAGGATGGGGAACATGAATATGTTTTTGTTTTTCGAATTTGAGCTCTATCTGAAATGAGCACTTTTCATGCTATAAGCAGTTTTTCCTAACAAATGCAAGATATAACATGGGCTATCTCCGCAAGGAAACATGAGATCTGCAAACGTTATGGTTTTTTGGTCTTCGGGGAGGATGGGGAACATGAATATGTTTTTGTTTTTCGAATTTGAGCTCTATCTGAAATGAGCACTTTTCATGCTCTAAGCAGTTTTTCCTAACAAATGCAAGATATAACATTGGCTATCTCCGCAAGGAAACATCAGATCTGCACAACTCATGGTTTTTTGGTCTTCGGGGAGGATGGGGAACATGAATATGTGATTGTTTTTCGAATTTGAGCTCTTTCTGCAATGGGCACTTTTCATGCTATAAGCAGTTTTTCCTAACAAATGAAAGATATAACATTGGCTATCTCCGCAAGGAAACATCAGATCTGCACAACTCATGGTTTTTTGGTCTTCGGGGAGGATGGGGAACATGAATATGTGTTTGTTTTTCGAATTTGAGATCTTTCTGCAATGGGCACTTTTCATACTATAAGCAGTTTTTCCTAACAAATGCATGATATAACATGGGCTATCTACGCAAGGAAACATGAGATCTGCAAACGTTATGGTTTTTTGGTCTTCGGGGAGGATGGGGAACATGAATATGTGTTTGTTTTTCGAATTTGACCTCTATCTGAAATGAGCACTTTTCATGCTCTAAGCAGTTTTTCCTAACAAATGCAAGATATAACATTGGCTATCTCTGCAAGGAAACATCAGATCTGCACAACTCATGGTTTTTTGGTCTTCGGGGAGGAGGGGGAACATGAATATGTGTTTGTTTTTCGAATTTGACCTCTATCTGAAATGAGCACTTTTCATGCTCTAAGCAGTTTTTCCTAACAAATGCAAGATATAACATTGGCTATCTCCGCAAGGAAACATCAGATCTGCACAACTCATGGTTTTTTGGTCTTCGGGGAGGATGGGGAACATGAATATGTGTTTCTTTTTCGAATTTGAGCTCTTTCTGCAATGGGCACTTTTCATACTATAAGCAGTTTTTCCTAACAAATGCAAGATATAACATGGGCTATATCCGCAAGGAAACATGAGATCTGCAAACGTTATGGTTTTTTGGTCTTCGGGGAGGATGGGGAACATGAATATGTTTTTGTTTTTCGAATTTGAGCTCTATCTGAAATGAGCACTTTTCATGCTCTAAGCAGTTTTTCCTAACAAATGCAAGATATAACATTGGCTATCTCCGCAAGGAAACATCAGATCTGCACAACTCATGGTTTTTTGGTCTTCGGGGAGGATGGGGAACATGAATATGTGATTGTTTTTCGAATTTGAGCTCTTTCTGCAATGGGCACTTTTCATACTATAAGCAGTTTTTCCTAAAAAATGCAAGATATAACATGGGCTATCTCCGCAAGGAAACATCAGATCTGCAAAAATAATGGTTTTTTGTTCTTCGGGGAGGATGGGGAACATGAATATGTGTTTGTTTTTCGAATTTGACCTCTATCTGAAATGAGCACTTTTCATGCTCTAAGCAGTTTTTCCTAACAAATGCAAGATATAACATTGGCTATCTCCGCAAGGAAACATCAGATCTGCACAACTCATGGTTTTTTGGTCTTCGGGGAGGATGGGGAACATGAATATGTGATTGTTTTTCGATTTTGAGCTCTTTCTGCAATGGGCACTTTTCATGCTATAAGCAGTTTTTCCTAACAAATGCAAGATATAACATTGGCTATCTCCGCAAGGAAACATCAGATCTGCACAACTCATGGTTTTTTGGTCTTCGGGGAGGATGGGGAACATGAATATGTGTTTGTTTTTCGAATTTGAGATCTTTCTGCAATGGGCACTTTTCATACTATAAGCAGTTTTTCCTAACAAATGCAAGCTATTACATTGGCAATCTCCGCAAGGAAACATCAGATCTGCTCAACTCATGGTTTTTTGGTCTTCGGGGAGGAGGGGGAACATGAATATGTGTTTGTTTTTCGAATTTGAGCTCTTTCTGCAATGGGCACTTTTCATACTATAAGCAGTTTTTCCTAACAAATGCATGATATAACATGGGCTATCTACGCAAGGAAACATGAGATATGCAAACGTTATGGTTTTTTGGTCTTCGGGGAGGATGGGGAACATGAATATGTTTTTGTTTTTCGAATTTGAGCTCTATCTGAAATGAGCACTTTTCATGCTCTAAGCAGTTTTTCCTAACAAATGCAAGATATAACATTGGCTATCTCCGCAAGGAAACATCAGATCTGCACAACTCATGGTTTTTTGGTCTTCGGGGAGGATGGGGAACATGAATATGTGATTGTTTTTCGAATTTGAGCTCTTTCTGCAATGGGCACTTTTCATACTATAAGCAGTTTTTCCTAACAAATGCAAGATATAACATGGGCTATCTCCGCAAGGAAACAGCAGATCTGCAAAAGTAATGGTTTTTTGTTCTTCGGGGAGGATGGGGAACATGAATATGTGTTTGTTTTTCGAATTTGACCTCTATCTGAAATGAGCACTTTTCATGCTCTAAGCAGTTTTTCCTAACAAATGCAAGATATAACATTGGCTATCTCCGCAAGGAAACATCAGATCTGCACAACTCATGGTTTTTTGGTCTTCGGGGAGGATGGGGAACATGAATATGTGATTGTTTTTCGATTTTGAGCTCTTTCTGCAATGGGCACTTTTCATGCTATAAGCAGTTTTTCCTAACAAATGCAAGATATAACATGGGCTATCTCCGCAAGGAAACATCAGATCTGCAAAAATAATGGTTTTTTGTTCTTCGGAGAGGATGGGGAACATGAATATGTGTTTGTTTTTCGAATTTGACCTCTATCTGAAATGAGCACTTTTCATGCTCTAAGCAGTTTTTCCTAACAAATGCAAGATATAACATTGGCTATCTCCGCAAGGAAACATCAGATCTGCACAACTCATGGTTTTTTGGTCTTCGGGGAGGATGGGGAACATGAATATGTGATTGTTTTTCGATTTTGAGCTCTTTCTGCAATGGGCACTTTTCATGCTATAAGCAGTTTTTCCTAACAAATGCAAGATATAACATTGGCTATCTCCGCAAGGAAACATCAGATCTGCACAACTCATGGTTTTTTGGTCTTCGGGGAGGATGGGGAACATGAATATGTGTTTGTTTTTCGAATTTGAGATCTTTCTGCAATGGGCACTTTTCATACTATAAGCAGTTTTTCCTAACAAATGCAAGCTATTACATTGGCAATCTCCGCAAGGAAACATCAGATCTGCTCAACTCATGGTTTTTTGGTCTTCGGGGAGGAGGGGGAACATGAATATGTGTTTGTTTTTCGAATTTGAGCTCTTTCTGCAATGGGCACTTTTCATACTATAAGCAGTTTTTCCTAACAAATGCATGATATAACATGGGCTATCTACGCAAGGAAACATGAGATATGCAAACGTTATGGTTTTTTGGTCTTCGGGGAGGATGGGGAACATGAATATGTTTTTGTTTTTCGAATTTGAGCTCTATCTGAAATGAGCACTTTTCATGCTCTAAGCAGTTTTTCCTAACAAATGCAAGATATAACATTGGCTATCTCCGCAAGGAAACATCAGATCTGCACAACTCATGGTTTTTTGGTCTTCGGGGAGGATGGGGAACATGAATATGTGATTGTTTTTCGAATTTGAGCTCTTTCTGCAATGGGCACTTTTCATACTATAAGCAGTTTTTCCTAACAAATGCAAGATATAACATGGGCTATCTCCGCAAGGAAACATCAGATCTGCAAAAGTAATGGTTTTTTGTTCTTCGGGGAGGATGGGGAACATGAATATGTGTTTGTTTTTCGAATTTGACCTCTATCTGAAATGAGCACTTTTCATGCTCTAAGCAGTTTTTCCTAACAAATGCAAGATATAACATTGGCTATCTCCGCAAGGAAACATCAGATCTGCACAACTCATGGTTTTTTGGTCTTCGGGGAGGATGGGGAACATGAATATGTGATTGTTTTTCGATTTTGAGCTCTTTCTGCAATGGGCACTTTTCATGCTATAAGCAGTTTTTCCTAACAAATGCAAGATATAACATGGGCTATCTCCGCAAGGAAACATCAGATCTGCACAACTCATGGTTTTTTGGTCTTCGGGGAGGATGGGGAACATGAATATGTGTTTGTTTTTCGAATTTGAGATCTTTCTGCAATGGGCACTTTTCATACTATAAGCAGTTTTTCCTAACAAATGCAAGCTATTACATTGGCAATCTCCGCAAGGAAACATCAGATCTGCACAACTCATGGTTTTTTGGTCTTCGGGGAGGAGGGGGAACATGAATATGTGTTTGTTTTTCGAATTTGAGCTCTTTCTGCAATGGGCACTTTTCATACTATAAGCAGTTTTTCCTAACAAATGCATGATATAACATGGGCTATACGCAAGGAAACATGAGATATGCAAACGTTATGGTTTTTTGGTCTTCGGGGAGGATGGGGAACATGAATATGTTTTTGTTTTTCGAATTTGAGCTCTATCTGAAATGAGCACTTTTCATACTATAAGCAGTTTTTCCTAACAAATGCAAGATATAACATGGGCTATCTCCGCAAGGAAACATGAGATTTGCAAACGTTATGGTTTTTTGGTCTTCGGGGAGGATGGGGAACATGAATATGTTTTTGTTTTTCGAATTTGAGCTCTATCTGAAATGAGCACTTTTCATGCTCTAAGCAGTTTTTCCTAACAAATGCAAGATATAACATTGGCTATCTCCGCAAGGAAACATCAGATCTGCACAACTCATGGTTTTTTGGTCTTCGGAAAGGATGGGGAACATGAATATGTGATTGTTTTTCGAATTTGAGCTCTTTCTGCAATGGGCACTTTTCATGCTATAAGCAGTTTTTCCTAACAAATGAAAGATATAACATTGGCTATCTCCGCAAGGAAACATCAGATCTGCACAACTCATGATTTTTGGTCTTCGGGGAGGATGGGGAACATGAATATGTGTTTCTTTTTCGAATTTGAGCTCTTTCTGCAATGGGCACTTTTCATACTATAAGCAGTTTTTCCTAACAAATGCAAGATATAACATGGGCTATATCCGCAAGGAAACATGAGATCTGCAAACGTTATGGTTTTTTGGTCTTCGGGGAGGATGGGGAACATGAATATGTTTTTGTTTTTCGAATTTGAGCTCTATCTGAAATGAGCACTTTTCATGCTCTAAGCAGTTTTTCCTAACAAATGCAAGATATAACATTGGCTATCTCCACAAGGAAACATCAGATCTGCACAACTCATGGTTTTTTGGTCTTCGGGGAGGATGGGGAACATGAATATGTGTTTGTTTTTCGAATTTGACCTCTATCTGAAATGAGCACTTTTCATGCTCTAAGCAGTTTTTCCTAACAAATGCAAGATATAACATTGGCTATCTCCGCAAGGAAACATCAGATCTGCACAACTCATGGTTTTTTGGTCTTCGGGGAGGAGGGGGAACATGAATATGTGTTTGTTTTTCGAATTTGAGATCTTTCTGCAATGGGCACTTTTCATACTATAAGCAGTTTTTCCTAACAAATGCAAGATTTAACATTGGCTATCTCCGCAAGGAAATATCAGATCTGCTCAACCCATGGTTTTTTGGTCTTCGGGGAGGATGGGGAACATGAATATGTGTTTCTTTTTCGAATTTGAGCTCTTTGTGCAATGGGCACTTTTCATACTATAAGCAGTTTTTCCTAACAAATGCAAGATATAACATGGGCTATCTCCGCAAGGAAACATGAGATCTGCAAACGTTATGGTTTTTTGGTCTTCGGGGAGGATGGGGAACATGAATATGTTTTTGTTTTTCGAATTTGAGCTCTATCTGAAATGAGCACTTTTCATGCTCTAAGCAGTTTTTCCTAACAAATGCAAGATATAACATTGGCTATCTCCGCAAGGAAACATCAGATCTGCACAACTCATGGTTTTTTGGTCTTCGGGGAGGATGGGGAACATGAATATGTGTTTGTTTTTCGAATTTGAGCTCTATCTGAAATGAGCACTTTTCATGCTCTAAGCAGTTTTTCCTAACAAATGCAAGATATAACATTGGCTATCTCCGCAAGGAAACATCAGATCTGCACAACTCATGGTTTTTTGGTCTTCGGGAAGGATGGGGAACATGAATATGTGATTGTTTTTCGAATTTGAGCTATTTCTGCAATGGGCACTTTTCATGCTATAAGCAGTTTTTCCTAACAAATGCAAGATATAACATTGGCTATCTCCGCAAGGAAACATCAGATCTGCACAACTCATGGTTTTTTGGTCTTCGGGGAGGATGGGGAACATGAATATGTGTTTGTTTTTCGAATTTGAGATCTTTCTGCAATGGGCACTTTTCATACTATAAGCAGTTTTTCCTAACAAATGCAAGCTATTACATTGGCAATCTCCGCAAGGAAACATCAGATCTGCACAACTCATGGTTTTTTGGTCTTCGGGGAGGATGGGGAACATGAATATGTGTTTCTTTTTCGAATTTGAGCTCTTTCTGCAATGGGCACTTTTCATACTATAAGCAGTTTTTCCTAACAAATGCAAGATATAACATTGGCTATCTCCGCAAGGAAACATGAGATCTGCAAACGTTATTGTTTTTTGGTCTTCGGGGAGGATGGGGAACATGAATATGTTTTTGTTTTTCGAATTTGAGCTCTATCTGCAATGGGCACTTTTCATACTATAAGCAGTTTTTCCTAACAAATGCAAGATATAACATGGGCTATCTCCGCAAGGAAACATGAGATCTGCAAACGTTATGGTTTTTTGGTCTTCGGGGAGGATGGGGAACATGAATATGTTTTTGTTTTTCGAATTTGAGCTCTATCTGAAATGAGCACTTTTCATGCTATAAGCAGTTTTTCCTAACAAATGCAAGATATAACATGGGCTATCTCCGCAAGGAAACATCAGATCTGCACAACTCATGGTTTTTTGGTCTTCGGGGAGGATGGGGAACATGAATATGTGTTTCTTTTTCGAATTTGAGCTCTTTCTGCAATGGGCACTTTTCATACTATAAGCAGTTTTTCCTAACAAATGCAAGATATAACATGGGCTATATCCGCAAGGAAACATGAGATCTGCAAACGTTATGGTTTTTTGGTCTTCGGGGAGGATGGGGAACATGAATATGTTTTTGTTTTTCGAATTTGAGCTCTATCTGAAATGAGCACTTTTCATGCTCTAAGCAGTTTTTCCTAACAAATGCAAGATATAACATTGGCTATCTCCGCAAGGAAACATCAGATCTGCACAACTCATGGTTTTTTGGTCTTCGGGGAGGATGGGGAACATGAATATGTGTTTGTTTTTCGAATTTGACCTCTATCTGAAATGAGCACTTTTCATGCTCTAAGCAGTTTTTCCTATCAAATGCAAGATATAACATTGGCTATCTCCGCAAGGAAACATCAGATCTGCACAACTCATGGTTTTTTGGTCTTCGGGAAGGATGGGGAACATGAATATGTGATTGTTTTTCGAATTTGAGCTATTTCTGCAATGGGCACTTTTCATGCTATAAGCAGTTTTTCCTAACAAATGCAAGATATAACATGGGCTATCTCCGCAAGGAAACATCAGATCTGCACAACTCATGGTTTTTTGGTCTTCGGGGAGGAGGGGGAACATGAATATGTGTTTGTTTTTCGAATTTGAGATCTTTCTGCAATGGGCACTTTTCATACTATAAGCAGTTTTTCCTAACAAATGCAAGATTTAACATTGGCTATCTCCGCAAGGAAACATCAGATCTGCTCAACCCATGGTTTTTTGGTCTTCGGGGAGGATGGGGAACATGAATATGTGTTTCTTTTTCGAATTTGAGCTCTTTCTGCAATGGGCACTTTTCATACTATAAGCAGTTTTTCCTAACAAATGCAAGATATAACATTGGCTATCTCCGCAAGGAAACATGAGATCTGCAAACGTTATTGTTTTTTGGTCTTCGGGGAGGATGGGGAACATGAATATGTTTTTGTTTTTCGAATTTGAGCTCTATCTGCAATGGGCACTTTTCATACTATAAGCAGTTTTTCCTAACAAATGCAAGATATAACATGGGCTATCTCCGCAAGGAAACATGAGATCTGCAAACGTTATGGTTTTTTGGTCTTCGGGGAGGATGGGGAACATGAATATGTTTTTGTTTTTCGAATTTGAGCTCTATCTGAAATGAGCACTTTTCATGCTATAAGCAGTTTTTCCTAACAAATGCAAGATATAACATGGGCTATCTCCGCAAGGAAACATGAGATCTGCAAACGTTATGGTTTTTTGGTCTTCGGGGAGGATGGGGAACATGAATATGTTTTTGTTTTTCGAATTTGAGCTCTATCTGAAATGAGCACTTTTCATGCTCTAAGCAGTTTTTCCTAACAAATGCAAGATATAACATTGGCTATCTCCGCAAGGAAACATCAGATCTGCACAACTCATGGTTTTTTGGTCTTCGGGGAGGATGGGGAACATGAATATGTGATTGTTTTTCGAATTTGAGCTCTTTCTGCAATGGGCACTTTTCATGCTATAAGCAGTTTTTCCTAACAAATGAAAGATATAACATTGGCTATCTCCGCAAGGAAACATCAGATCTGCACAACTCATGGTTTTTTGGTCTTCGGGGAGGATGGGGAACATGAATATGTGTTTGTTTTTCGAATTTGAGATCTTTCTGCAATGGGCACTTTTCATACTATAAGCAGTTTTTCCTAACAAATGCATGATATAACATGGGCTATCTACGCAAGGAAACATGAGATCTGCAAACGTTATGGTTTTTTGGTCTTCGGGGAGGATGGGGAACATGAATATGTGTTTGTTTTTCGAATTTGACCTCTATCTGAAATGAGCACTTTTCATGCTCTAAGCAGTTTTTCCTAACAAATGCAAGATATAACATTGGCTATCTCTGCAAGGAAACATCAGATCTGCACAACTCATGGTTTTTTGGTCTTCGGGGAGGAGGGGGAACATGAATATGTGTTTGTTTTTCGAATTTGACCTCTATCTGAAATGAGCACTTTTCATGCTCTAAGCAGTTTTTCCTAACAAATGCAAGATATAACATTGGCTATCTCCGCAAGGAAACATCAGATCTGCACAACTCATGGTTTTTTGGTCTTCGGGGAGGATGGGGAACATGAATATGTGTTTCTTTTTCGAATTTGAGCTCTTTCTGCAATGGGCACTTTTCATACTATAAGCAGTTTTTCCTAACAAATGCAAGATATAACATGGGCTATATCCGCAAGGAATCATGAGATCTGCAAACGTTATGGTTTTTTGGTCTTCGGGGAGGATGGGGAACATGAATATGTTTTTGTTTTTCGAATTTGAGCTCTATCTGAAATGAGCACTTTTCATGCTCTAAGCAGTTTTTCCTAACAAATGCAAGATATAACATTGGCTATCTCCGCAAGGAAACATCAGATCTGCACAACTCATGGTTTTTTGGTCTTCGGGGAGGATGGGGAACATGAATATGTGATTGTTTTTCGAATTTGAGCTCTTTCTGCAATGGGCACTTTTCATACTATAAGCAGTTTTTCCTAAAAAATGCAAGATATAACATGGGCTATCTCCGCAAGGAAACATCAGATCTGCAAAAATAATGGTTTTTTGTTCTTCGGGGAGGATGGGGAACATGAATATGTGTTTGTTTTTCGAATTTGACCTCTATCTGAAATGAGCACTTTTCATGCTCTAAGCAGTTTTTCCTAACAAATGCAAGATATAACATTGGCTATCTCCGCAAGGAAACATCAGATCTGCACAACTCATGGTTTTTTGGTCTTCGGGGAGGATGGGGAACATGAATATGTGTTTCTTTTTCGAATTTGAGCTCTTTCTGCAATGGGCACTTTTCATACTATAAGCAGTTTTTCCTAACAAATGCAAGATATAACATGGGCTATATCCGCAAGGAAACATGAGATCTGCAAACGTTATGGTTTTTTGGTCTTCGGGGAGGATGGGGAACATGAATATGTTTTTGTTTTTCGAATTTGAGCTCTATCTGAAATGAGCACTTTTCATGCTCTAAGCAGTTTTTCCTAACAAATGCAAGATATAACATTGGCTATCTCCGCAAGGAAACATCAGATCTGCACAACTCATGGTTTTTTGGTCTTCGGGGAGGATGGGGAACATGAATATGTGTTTGTTTTTCGAATTTGACCTCTATCTGAAATGAGCACTTTTCATGCTCTAAGCAGTTTTTCCTATCAAATGCAAGATATAACATTGGCTATCTCCGCAAGGAAACATCAGATCTGCACAACTCATGGTTTTTTGGTCTTCGGGAAGGATGGGGAACATGAATATGTGATTGTTTTTCGAATTTGAGCTATTTCTGCAATGGGCACTTTTCATGCTATAAGCAGTTTTTCCTAACAAATGCAAGATATAACATGGGCTATCTCCGCAAGGAAACATCAGATCTGCACAACTCATGGTTTTTTGGTCTTCGGGGAGGAGGGGGAACATGAATATGTGTTTGTTTTTCGAATTTGAGATCTTTCTGCAATGGGCACTTTTCATACTATAAGCAGTTTTTCCTAACAAATGCAAGATTTAACATTGGCTATCTCCGCAAGGAAATATCAGATCTGCTCAACCCATGGTTTTTTGGTCTTCGGGGAGGATGGGGAACATGAATATGTGTTTCTTTTTCGAATTTGAGCTCTTTGTGCAATGGGCACTTTTCATACTATAAGCAGTTTTTCCTAACAAATGCAAGATATAACATGGGCTATCTCCGCAAGGAAACATGAGATCTGCAAACGTTATGGTTTTTTGGTCTTCGGGGAGGATGGGGAACATGAATATGTTTTTGTTTTTCGAATTTGAGCTCTATCTGAAATGAGCACTTTTCATGCTCTAAGCAGTTTTTCCTAACAAATGCAAGATATAACATTGGCTATCTCCGCAAGGAAACATCAGATCTGCACAACTCATGGTTTTTTGGTCTTCGGGGAGGATGGGGAACATGAATATGTGTTTGTTTTTCGAATTTGAGCTCTATCTGAAATGAGCACTTTTCATGCTCTAAGCAGTTTTTCCTAACAAATGCAAGATATAACATTGGCTATCTCCGCAAGGAAACATCAGATCTGCACAACTCATGGTTTTTTGGTCTTCGGGAAGGATGGGGAACATGAATATGTGATTGTTTTTCGAATTTGAGCTATTTCTGCAATGGGCACTTTTCATGCTATAAGCAGTTTTTCCTAACAAATGCAAGATATAACATTGGCTATCTCCGCAAGGAAACATCAGATCTGCACAACTCATGGTTTTTTGGTCTTCGGGGAGGATGGGGAACATGAATATGTGTTTGTTTTTCAAATTTGAGATCTTTCTGCAATGGGCACTTTTCATACTATAAGCAGTTTTTCCTAACAAATGCAAGCTATTACATTGGCAATCTCCGCAAGGAAACATCAGATCTGCACAACTCATGGTTTTTTGGTCTTCGGGGAGGATGGGGAACATGAATATGTGTTTCTTTTTCGAATTTGAGCTCTTTCTGCAATGGGCACTTTTCATACTATAAGCAGTTTTTCCTAACAAATGCAAGATATAACATTGGCTATCTCCGCAAGGAAACATGAGATCTGCAAACGTTATTGTTTTTTGGTCTTCGGGGAGGATGGGGAACATGAATATGTTTTTGTTTTTCGAATTTGAGCTCTATCTGCAATGGGCACTTTTCATACTATAAGCAGTTTTTCCTAACAAATGCAAGATATAACATGGGCTATCTCCGCAAGGAAACATGAGATCTGCAAACGTTATGGTTTTTTGGTCTTCGGGGAGGATGGGGAACATGAATATGTTTTTGTTTTTCGAATTTGAGCTCTATCTGAAATGAGCACTTTTCATGCTATAAGCAGTTTTTCCTAACAAATGCAAGATATAACATGGGCTATCTCCGCAAGGAAACATCAGATCTGCACAACTCATGGTTTTTTGGTCTTCGGGGAGGATGGGGAACATGAATATGTGTTTCTTTTTCGAATTTGAGCTCTTTCTGCAATGGGCACTTTTCATACTATAAGCAGTTTTTCCTAACAAATGCAAGATATAACATGGGCTATATCCGCAAGGAAACATGAGATCTGCAAACGTTATGGTTTTTTGGTCTTCGGGGAGGATGGGGAACATGAATATGTTTTTGTTTTTCGAATTTGAGCTCTATCTGAAATGAGCACTTTTCATGCTCTAAGCAGTTTTTCCTAACAAATGCAAGATATAACATTGGCTATCTCCGCAAGGAAACATCAGATCTGCACAACTCATGGTTTTTTGGTCTTCGGGGAGGATGGGGAACATGAATATGTGTTTGTTTTTCGAATTTGACCTCTATCTGAAATGAGCACTTTTCATGCTCTAAGCAGTTTTTCCTATCAAATGCAAGATATAACATTGGCTATCTCCGCAAGGAAACATCAGATCTGCACAACTCATGGTTTTTTGGTCTTCGGGAAGGATGGGGAACATGAATATGTGATTGTTTTTCGAATTTGAGCTATTTCTGCAATGGGCACTTTTCATGCTATAAGCAGTTTTTCCTAACAAATGCAAGATATAACATGGGCTATCTCCGCAAGGAAACATCAGATCTGCACAACTCATGGTTTTTTGGTCTTCGGGGAGGAGGGGGAACATGAATATGTGTTTGTTTTTCGAATTTGAGATCTTTCTGCAATGGGCACTTTTCATACTATAAGCAGTTTTTCCTAACAAATGCAAGATTTAACATTGGCTATCTCCGCAAGGAAACATCAGATCTGCTCAACCCATGGTTTTTTGGTCTTCGGGGAGGATGGGGAACATGAATATGTGTTTCTTTTTCGAATTTGAGCTCTTTCTGCAATGGGCACTTTTCATACTATAAGCAGTTTTTCCTAACAAATGCAAGATATAACATTGGCTATCTCCGCAAGGAAACATGAGATCTGCAAACGTTATTGTTTTTTGGTCTTCGGGGAGGATGGGGAACATGAATATGTTTTTGTTTTTCGAATTTGAGCTCTATCTGCAATGGGCACTTTTCATACTATAAGCAGTTTTTCCTAACAAATGCAAGATATAACATGGGCTATCTCCGCAAGGAAACATGAGATCTGCAAACGTTATGGTTTTTTGGTCTTCGGGGAGGATGGGGAACATGAATATGTTTTTGTTTTTCGAATTTGAGCTCTATCTGAAATGAGCACTTTTCATGCTATAAGCAGTTTTTCCTAACAAATGCAAGATATAACATGGGCTATCTCCGCAAGGAAACATGAGATCTGCAAACGTTATGGTTTTTTGGTCTTCGGGGAGGATGGGGAACATGAATATGTTTTTGTTTTTCGAATTTGAGCTCTATCTGAAATGAGCACTTTTCATGCTCTAAGCAGTTTTTCCTAACAAATGCAAGATATAACATTGGCTATCTCCGCAAGGAAACATCAGATCTGCACAACTCATGGTTTTTTGGTCTTCGGGGAGGATGGGGAACATGAATATGTGATTGTTTTTCGAATTTGAGCTCTTTCTGCAATGGGCACTTTTCATGCTATAAGCAGTTTTTCCTAACAAATGAAAGATATAACATTGGCTATCTCCGCAAGGAAACATCAGATCTGCACAACTCATGGTTTTTTGGTCTTCGGGGAGGATGGGGAACATGAATATGTGTTTGTTTTTCGAATTTGAGATCTTTCTGCAATGGGCACTTTTCATACTATAAGCAGTTTTTCCTAACAAATGCATGATATAACATGGGCTATCTACGCAAGGAAACATGAGATCTGCAAACGTTATGGTTTTTTGGTCTTCGGGGAGGATGGGGAACATGAATATGTGTTTGTTTTTCGAATTTGACCTCTATCTGAAATGAGCACTTTTCATGCTCTAAGCAGTTTTTCCTAACAAATGCAAGATATAACATTGGCTATCTCTGCAAGGAAACATCAGATCTGCACAACTCATGGTTTTTTGGTCTTCGGGGAGGAGGGGGAACATGAATATGTGTTTGTTTTTCGAATTTGACCTCTATCTGAAATGAGCACTTTTCATGCTCTAAGCAGTTTTTCCTAACAAATGCAAGATATAACATTGGCTATCTCCGCAAGGAAACATCAGATCTGCACAACTCATGGTTTTTTGGTCTTCGGGGAGGATGGGGAACATGAATATGTGTTTCTTTTTCGAATTTGAGCTCTTTCTGCAATGGGCACTTTTCATACTATAAGCAGTTTTTCCTAACAAATGCAAGATATAACATGGGCTATATCCGCAAGGAAACATGAGATCTGCAAACGTTATGGTTTTTTGGTCTTCGGGGAGGATGGGGAACATGAATATGTTTTTGTTTTTCGAATTTGAGCTCTATCTGAAATGAGCACTTTTCATGCTCTAAGCAGTTTTTCCTAACAAATGCAAGATATAACATTGGCTATCTCCGCAAGGAAACATCAGATCTGCACAACTCATGGTTTTTTGGTCTTCGGGGAGGATGGGGAACATGAATATGTGATTGTTTTTCGAATTTGAGCTCTTTCTGCAATGGGCACTTTTCATACTATAAGCAGTTTTTCCTAAAAAATGCAAGATATAACATGGGCTATCTCCGCAAGGAAACATCAGATCTGCAAAAATAATGGTTTTTTGGTCTTCGGGGAGGATGGGGAACATGAATATGTGTTTGTTTTTCGAATTTGAGATCTTTCTGCAATGGGCACTTTTCATACTATAAGCAGTTTTTCCTAACAAATGCAAGCTATTACATTGGCAATCTCCGCAAGGAAACATCAGATCTGCTCAACTCATGGTTTTTTGGTCTTCGGGGAGGAGGGGGAACATGAATATGTGTTTGTTTTTCGAATTTGAGCTCTTTCTGCAATGGGCACTTTTCATACTATAAGCAGTTTTTCCTAACAAATGCATGATATAACATGGGCTATCTACGCAAGGAAACATGAGATATGCAAACGTTATGGTTTTTTGGTCTTCGGGGAGGATGGGGAACATGAATATGTTTTTGTTTTTCGAATTTGAGCTCTATCTGAAATGAGCACTTTTCATGCTCTAAGCAGTTTTTCCTAACAAATGCAAGATATAACATTGGCTATCTCCGCAAGGAAACATCAGATCTGCACAACTCATGGTTTTTTGGTCTTCGGAAAGGATGGGGAACATGAATATGTGATTGTTTTTCGAATTTGAGCTCTTTCTGCAATGGGCACTTTTCATGCTATAAGCAGTTTTTCCTAACAAATGAAAGATATAACATTGGCTATCTCCGCAAGGAAACATCAGATCTGCACAACTCATGATTTTTGGTCTTCGGGGAGGATGGGGAACATGAATATGTGTTTCTTTTTCGAATTTGAGCTCTTTCTGCAATGGGCACTTTTCATACTATAAGCAGTTTTTCCTAACAAATGCAAGATATAACATGGGCTATATCCGCAAGGAAACATGAGATCTGCAAACGTTATGGTTTTTTGGTCTTCGGGGAGGATGGGGAACATGAATATGTTTTTGTTTTTCGAATTTGAGCTCTATCTGAAATGAGCACTTTTCATGCTCTAAGCAGTTTTTCCTAACAAATGCAAGATATAACATTGGCTATCTCCACAAGGAAACATCAGATCTGCACAACTCATGGTTTTTTGGTCTTCGGGGAGGATGGGGAACATGAATATGTGTTTGTTTTTCGAATTTGACCTCTATCTGAAATGAGCACTTTTCATGCTCTAAGCAGTTTTTCCTAACAAATGCAAGATATAACATTGGCTATCTCCGCAAGGAAACATCAGATCTGCACAACTCATGGTTTTTTGGTCTTCGGGGAGGAGGGGGAACATGAATATGTGTTTGTTTTTCGAATTTGAGATCTTTCTGCAATGGGCACTTTTCATACTATAAGCAGTTTTTCCTAACAAATGCAAGATTTAACATTGGCTATCTCCGCAAGGAAATATCAGATCTGCTCAACCCATGGTTTTTTGGTCTTCGGGGAGGATGGGGAACATGAATATGTGTTTCTTTTTCGAATTTGAGCTCTTTGTGCAATGGGCACTTTTCATACTATAAGCAGTTTTTCCTAACAAATGCAAGATATAACATGGGCTATCTCCGCAAGGAAACATGAGATCTGCAAACGTTATGGTTTTTTGGTCTTCGGGGAGGATGGGGAACATGAATATGTTTTTGTTTTTCGAATTTGAGCTCTATCTGAAATGAGCACTTTTCATGCTCTAAGCAGTTTTTCCTAACAAATGCAAGATATAACATTGGCTATCTCCGCAAGGAAACATCAGATCTGCACAACTCATGGTTTTTTGGTCTTCGGGGAGGATGGGGAACATGAATATGTGTTTGTTTTTCGAATTTGAGCTCTATCTGAAATGAGCACTTTTCATACTATAAGCAGTTTTTCCTAACAAATGCAAGCTATTACATTGGCAATCTCCGCAAGGAAACATCAGATCTGCTCAACTCATGGTTTTTTGGTCTTCGGGGAGGAGGGGGAACATGAATATGTGTTTGTTTTTCGAATTTGACCTCTATCTGAAATGAGCACTTTTCATGCTCTAAGCAGTTTTTCCTAACAAATGCAAGATATAACATTGGCTATCTCCGCAAGGAAACATCAGATCTGCACAACTCATGGTTTTTTGGTCTTCGGGGAGGATGGGGAACATGAATATGTGATTGTTTTTCGATTTTGAGCTCTTTCTGCAATGGGCACTTTTCATGCTATAAGCAGTTTTTCCTAACAAATGCAAGATATAACATTGGCTATCTCCGCAAGGAAACATCAGATCTGCACAACTCATGGTTTTTTGGTCTTCGGGGAGGATGGGGAACATGAATATGTGTTTGTTTTTCGAATTTGAGATCTTTCTGCAATGGGCACTTTTCATACTATAAGCAGTTTTTCCTAACAAATGCAAGCTATTACATTGGCAATCTCCGCAAGGAAACATCAGATCTGCTCAACTCATGGTTTTTTGGTCTTCGGGGAGGAGGGGGAACATGAATATGTGTTTGTTTTTCGAATTTGAGCTCTTTCTGCAATGGGCACTTTTCATACTATAAGCAGTTTTTCCTAACAAATGCATGATATAACATGGGCTATCTACGCAAGGAAACATGAGATATGCAAACGGTATGGTTTTTTGGTCTTCGGGGAGGATGGGGAACATGAATATGTTTTTGTTTTTCGAATTTGAGCTCTATCTGAAATGAGCACTTTTCATGCTCTAAGCAGTTTTTCCTAACAAATGCAAGATATAACATTGGCTATCTCCGCAAGGAAACATCAGATCTGCACAACTCATGGTTTTTTGGTCTTCGGGGAGGATGGGGAACATGAATATGTGATTGTTTTTCGAATTTGAGCTCTTTCTGCAATGGGCACTTTTCATACTATAAGCAGTTTTTCCTAACAAATGCAAGATATAACATGGGCTATCTCCGCAAGGAAACAGCAGATCTGCAAAAGTAATGGTTTTTTGTTCTTCGGGGAGGATGGGGAACATGAATATGTGTTTGTTTTTCGAATTTGACCTCTATCTGAAATGAGCACTTTTCATGCTCTAAGCAGTTTTTCCTAACAAATGCAAGATATAACATTGGCTATCTCCGCAAGGAAACATCAGATCTGCACAACTCATGGTTTTTTGGTCTTCGGGGAGGATGGGGAACATGAATATGTGATTGTTTTTCGATTTTGAGCTCTTTCTGCAATGGGCACTTTTCATGCTATAAGCAGTTTTTCCTAACAAATGCAAGATATAACATGGGCTATCTCCGCAAGGAAACATCAGATCTGCACAACTCATGGTTTTTTGGTCTTCGGGGAGGATGGGGAACATGAATATGTGTTTGTTTTTCGAATTTGAGATCTTTCTGCAATGGGCACTTTTCATACTATAAGCAGTTTTTCCTAACAAATGCAAGCTATTACATTGGCAATCTCCGCAAGGAAACATCAGATCTGCACAACTCATGGTTTTTTGGTCTTCGGGGAGGAGGGGGAACATGAATATGTGTTTGTTTTTCGAATTTGAGCTCTTTCTGCAATGGGCACTTTTCATACTATAAGCAGTTTTTCCTAACAAATGCATGATATAACATGGGCTATACGCAAGGAAACATGAGATATGCAAACGTTATGGTTTTTTGGTCTTCGGGGAGGATGGGGAACATGAATATGTTTTTGTTTTTCGAATTTCAGCTCTATCTGAAATGAGCACTTTTCATGCTCTACGCAGTTTTTCCTAACAAATGCAAGATATAACATTGGCTTTCTCCGCAAGGAAACATCAGATCTGCACAACTCATGGTTTTTTGGTCTTCGGGGAGGATGGGGAACATGAATATGTGATTGTTTTTCGAATTTGAGCTCTTTCTGCAATGGGCACTTTTCATACTATAAGCAGTTTTTCCTAACAAATGCAAGATATAACATGGGCTTTCTCCGCAAGGAAACATGAGATCTGCAAAAGTTATGGTTTTTTGTTCTTCGGGGAGGATGGGGAACATGAATATGTGTTTGTTTTTCGAATTTGACCTCTATCTGAAATGAGCACTTTTCATGCTCTAAGCAGTTTTTCCTAACAAATGCAAGATATAACATTGGCTATCTCCGCAAGGAAACATCAGATCTGCACAACTCATGGTTTTTTGGTCTTCGGGAAGGATGGGGAACATGAATATGTGATTGTTTTTCGAATTTGAGCTATTTCTGCAATGGGCACTTTTCATGCTATAAGCAGTTTTTCCTAACAAATGCAAGATATAACATTGGCTATCTCCGCAAGGAAACATCAGATCTGCACAACTCGTGGTTTTTTGGTCTTCGGGGAGGATGGGGAACATGAATATGTGTTTGTTTTTCGAATTTGAGATCTTTCTGCAATGGGCACTTTTCATACTATAAGCAGTTTTTCCTAACAAATGCAAGCTATTACATTGGCAATCTCCGCAAGGAAACATCAGATCTGCTCAACTCATGGTTTTTTGGTCTTCGGGGAGGATGGGGAACATGAATATGTGTTTCTTTTTCGAATTTGAGCTCTTTCTGCAATGGGCACTTTTCATACTATAAGCAGTTTTTCCTAACAAATGCAAGATATAACATTGGCTATCTCCGCAAGGAAACATGAGATCTGCAAACGTTATTGTTTTTTGGTCTTCGGGGAGGATGGGGAACATGAATATGTTTTTGTTTTTCGAATTTGAGCTCTATCTGCAATGGGCACTTTTCATACTATAAGCAGTTTTTCCTAACAAATGCAAGATATAACATGGGCTATCTCCGCAAGGAAACATGAGATTTGCAAACGTTATGGTTTTTTGGTCTTCGGGGAGGATGGGGAACATGAATATGTTTTTGTTTTTCGAATTTGAGCTCTATCTGAAATGAGCACTTTTCATGCTCTAAGCAGTTTTTCCTAACAAATGCAAGATATAACATTGGCTATCTCCGCAAGGAAACATCAGATCTGCACAACTCATGGTTTTTTGGTCTTCGGAAAGGATGGGGAACATGAATATGTGATTGTTTTTCGAATTTGAGCTCTTTCTGCAATGGGCACTTTTCATGCTATAAGCAGTTTTTCCTAACAAATGAAAGATATAACATTGGCTATCTCCGCAAGGAAACATCAGATCTGCACAACTCATGATTTTTGGTCTTCGGGGATGATGGGGAACATGAATATGTGTTTCTTTTTCGAATTTGAGCTCTTTCTGCAATGGGCACTTTTCATACTATAAGCAGTTTTTCCTAACAAATGCAAGATATAACATGGGCTATATCCGCAAGGAAACATGAGATCTGCAAACGTTATGGTTTTTTGGTCTTCGGGGAGGATGGGGAACATGAATATGTTTTTGTTTTTCGAATTTGAGCTCTATCTGAAATGAGCACTTTTCATGCTCTAAGCAGTTTTTCCTAACAAATGCAAGATATAACATTGGCTATCTCCACAAGGAAACATCAGATCTGCACAACTCATGGTTTTTTGGTCTTCGGGGAGGATGGGGAACATGAATATGTGTTTGTTTTTCGAATTTGACCTCTATCTGAAATGAGCACTTTTCATGCTCTAAGCAGTTTTTCCTAACAAATGCAAGATATAACATTGGCTATCTCCGCAAGGAAACATCAGATCTGCACAACTCATGGTTTTTTGGTCTTCGGGGAGGAGGGGGAACATGAATATGTGTTTGTTTTTCGAATTTGAGATCTTTCTGCAATGGGCACTTTTCATACTATAAGCAGTTTTTCCTAACAAATGCAAGATTTAACATTGGCTATCTCCGCAAGGAAATATCAGATCTGCTCAACCCATGGTTTTTTGGTCTTCGGGGAGGATGGGGAACATGAATATGTGTTTCTTTTTCGAATTTGAGCTCTTTGTGCAATGGGCACTTTTCATACTATAAGCAGTTTTTCCTAACAAATGCAAGATATAACATGGGCTATCTCCGCAAGGAAACATGAGATCTGCAAACGTTATGGTTTTTTGGTCTTCGGGGAGGATGGGGAACATGAATATGTTTTTGTTTTTCGAATTTGAGCTCTATCTGAAATGAGCACTTTTCATGCTCTAAGCAGTTTTTCCTAACAAATGCAAGATATAACATTGGCTATCTCCGCAAGGAAACATCAGATCTGCACAACTCATGGTTTTTTGGTCTTCGGGAAGGATGGGGAACATGAATATGTGATTGTTTTTCGAATTTGAGCTATTTCTGCAATGGGCACTTTTCATGCTATAAGCAGTTTTTCCTAACAAATGCAAGATATAACATTGGCTATCTCCGCAAGGAAACATCAGATCTGCACAACTCATGGTTTTTTGGTCTTCGGGGAGGATGGGGAACATGAATATGTGTTTGTTTTTCGAATTTGAGATCTTTCTGCAATGGGCACTTTTCATACTATAAGCAGTTTTTCCTAACAAATGCAAGCTATTACATTGGCAATCTCCGCAAGGAAACATCAGATCTGCTCAACTCATGGTTTTTTGGTCTTCGGGGAGGAGGGGGAACATGAATATGTGTTTGTTTTTCGAATTTGAGCTCTTTCTGCAATGGGCACTTTTCATACTATAAGCAGTTTTTCCTAACAAATGCATGATATAACATGGGCTATCTCCGCAAGGAAACATCAGATCTGCACAACTCATGGTTTTTTGGTCTTCGGGGAGGAGGGGGAACATGAATATGTGTTTGTTTTTCGAATTTGAGATCTTTCTGCAATGGGCACTTTTCATACTATAAGCAGTTTTTCCTAACAAATGCAAGATTTAACATTGGCTATCTCCGCAAGGAAACATCAGATCTGCTCAACCCATGGTTTTTTGGTCTTCGGGGAGGATGGGGAACATGAATATGTGTTTCTTTTTCGAATTTGAGCTCTTTCTGCAATGGGCACTTTTCATACTATAAGCAGTTTTTCCTAACAAATGCAAGATATAACATTGGCTATCTCCGTAAGGAAACATGAGATCTGCAAACGTTATTGTTTTTTGGTCTTCGGGGAGGATGGGGAACATGAATATGTTTTTGTTTTTCGAATTTGAGCTCTATCTGCAATGGGCACTTTTCATACTATAAGCAGTTTTTCCTAACAAATGCAAGATATAACATGGGCTATCTCAGCAAGGAAACATGAGGTCTGCAAACGTTATGGTTTTTTGGTCTTCGGGGAGGATGGGGAACATGAATATGTTTTTGTTTTTCGAATTTGAGCTCTATCTGAAATGAGCACTTTTCATGCTATAAGCAGTTTTTCCTAACAAATGCAAGATATAACATTGGCTATCTCCGCAAGGAAACATCAGATCTGCACAACTCATGGTTTTTTGGTCTTCGGGGAGGATGGGGAACATGAATATGTGTTTCTTTTTCGAATTTGAGCTCTTTCTGCAATGGGCACTTTTCATACTATAAGCAGTTTTTCCTAACAAATGCAAGATATAACATGGGCTATCTCCGCAAGGAAACATGAGATCTGCAAACGTTATGGTTTTTTGGTCTTCGGGGAGGATGGGGAACATGAATATGTTTTTGTTTTTCGAATTTGAGCTCTATCTGAAATGAGCACTTTTCATGCTCTAAGCAGTTTTTCCTAACAAATGCAAGATATAACATTGGCTATCTCCGCAAGGAAACATCAGATCTGCACAACTCATGGTTTTTTGGTCTTCGGGGAGGATGGGGAACATGAATATGTGATTGTTTTTCGAATTTGAGCTCTTTCTGCAATGGGCACTTTTCATACTATAAGCAGTTTTTCCTAACAAATGCAAGATATAACATGGGCTATCTCCGCAAGGAAACATGAGATCTGCAAAAGTAATGGTTCTTTGTTCTTCGGGGAGGATGGGGAACATGAATATGTGTTTGTTTTTCGAATTTGACCTCTATCTGAAATGAGCACTTTTCATGCTCTAAGCAGTTTTTCCTAACAAATGCAAGATATAACATTGGCTATCTCCGCAAGGAAACATCAGATCTGCACAACTCATGGTTTTTTGGTCTTCGGGGAGGATGGGGAACATGAATATGTGATTGTTTTTCGAATTTGAGCTCTTTCTGCAATGGGCACTTTTCATACTATAAGCAGTTTTTCCTAACAAATGCAAGCTATTACATTGGCAATCTCCGCAAGGAAACATCAGATCTGCACAACTCATGGTTTTTTGGTCTTCGGGGAGGAGGGGGAACATGAATATGTGTTTGTTTTTCGAATTTGAGCTCTTTCTGCAATGGGCACTTTTCATACTATAAGCAGTTTTTCCTAACAAATGCATGATATAACATGGGCTATACGCAAGGAAACATGAGATATGCAAACGTTATGGTTTTTTGGTCTTCGGGGAGGATGGGGAACATGAATATGTTTTTGTTTTTCGAATTTCAGCTCTATCTGAAATGAGCACTTTTCATGCTCTACGCAGTTTTTCCTAACAAATGCAAGATATAACATTGGCTTTCTCCGCAAGGAAACATCAGATCTGCACAACTCATGGTTTTTTGGTCTTCGGGGAGGATGGGGAACATGAATATGTGATTGTTTTTCGAATTTGAGCTCTTTCTGCAATGGGCACTTTTCATACTATAAGCAGTTTTTCCTAACAAATGCAAGATATAACATGGGCTTTCTCCGCAAGGAAACATGAGATCTGCAAAAGTTATGGTTTTTTGTTCTTCGGGGAGGATGGGGAACATGAATATGTGTTTGTTTTTCGAATTTGACCTCTATCTGAAATGAGCACTTTTCATGCTCTAAGCAGTTTTTCCTAACAAATGCAAGATATAACATTGGCTATCTCCGCAAGGAAACATCAGATCTGCACAACTCATGGTTTTTTGGTCTTCGGGAAGGATGGGGAACATGAATATGTGATTGTTTTTCGAATTTGAGCTATTTCTGCAATGGGCACTTTTCATGCTATAAGCAGTTTTTCCTAACAAATGCAAGATATAACATTGGCTATCTCCGCAAGGAAACATCAGATCTGCACAACTCGTGGTTTTTTGGTCTTCGGGGAGGATGGGGAACATGAATATGTGTTTGTTTTTCGAATTTGAGATCTTTCTGCAATGGGCACTTTTCATACTATAAGCAGTTTTTCCTAACAAATGCAAGCTATTACATTGGCAATCTCCGCAAGGAAACATCAGATCTGCTCAACTCATGGTTTTTTGGTCTTCGGGGAGGATGGGGAACATGAATATGTGTTTCTTTTTCGAATTTGAGCTCTTTCTGCAATGGGCACTTTTCATACTATAAGCAGTTTTTCCTAACAAATGCAAGATATAACATTGGCTATCTCCGCAAGGAAACATGAGATCTGCAAACGTTATTGTTTTTTGGTCTTCGGGGAGGATGGGGAACATGAATATGTTTTTGTTTTTCGAATTTGAGCTCTATCTGCAATGGGCACTTTTCATACTATAAGCAGTTTTTCCTAACAAATGCAAGATATAACATGGGCTATCTCCGCAAGGAAACATGAGATTTGCAAACGTTATGGTTTTTTGGTCTTCGGGGAGGATGGGGAACATGAATATGTTTTTGTTTTTCGAATTTGAGCTCTATCTGAAATGAGCACTTTTCATGCTCTAAGCAGTTTTTCCTAACAAATGCAAGATATAACATTGGCTATCTCCGCAAGGAAACATCAGATCTGCACAACTCATGGTTTTTTGGTCTTCGGAAAGGATGGGGAACATGAATATGTGATTGTTTTTCGAATTTGAGCTCTTTCTGCAATGGGCACTTTTCATGCTATAAGCAGTTTTTCCTAACAAATGAAAGATATAACATTGGCTATCTCCGCAAGGAAACATCAGATCTGCACAACTCATGATTTTTGGTCTTCGGGGAGGATGGGGAACATGAATATGTGTTTCTTTTTCGAATTTGAGCTCTTTCTGCAATGGGCACTTTTCATACTATAAGCAGTTTTTCCTAACAAATGCAAGATATAACATGGGCTATATCCGCAAGGAAACATGAGATCTGCAAACGTTATGGTTTTTTGGTCTTCGGGGAGGATGGGGAACATGAATATGTTTTTGTTTTTCGAATTTGAGCTCTATCTGAAATGAGCACTTTTCATGCTCTAAGCAGTTTTTCCTAACAAATGCAAGATATAACATTGGCTATCTCCACAAGGAAACATCAGATCTGCACAACTCATGGTTTTTTGGTCTTCGGGGAGGATGGGGAACATGAATATGTGTTTGTTTTTCGAATTTGACCTCTATCTGAAATGAGCACTTTTCATGCTCTAAGCAGTTTTTCCTAACAAATGCAAGATATAACATTGGCTATCTCCGCAAGGAAACATCAGATCTGCACAACTCATGGTTTTTTGGTCTTCGGGGAGGAGGGGGAACATGAATATGTGTTTGTTTTTCGAATTTGAGATCTTTCTGCAATGGGCACTTTTCATACTATAAGCAGTTTTTCCTAACAAATGCAAGATTTAACATTGGCTATCTCCGCAAGGAAATATCAGATCTGCTCAACCCATGGTTTTTTGGTCTTCGGGGAGGATGGGGAACATGAATATGTGTTTCTTTTTCGAATTTGAGCTCTTTGTGCAATGGGCACTTTTCATACTATAAGCAGTTTTTCCTAACAAATGCAAGATATAACATGGGCTATCTCCGCAAGGAAACATGAGATCTGCAAACGTTATGGTTTTTTGGTCTTCGGGGAGGATGGGGAACATGAATATGTTTTTGTTTTTCGAATTTGAGCTCTATCTGAAATGAGCACTTTTCATGCTCTAAGCAGTTTTTCCTAACAAATGCAAGATATAACATTGGCTATCTCCGCAAGGAAACATCAGATCTGCACAACTCATGGTTTTTTGGTCTTCGGGAAGGATGGGGAACATGAATATGTGATTGTTTTTCGAATTTGAGCTATTTCTGCAATGGGCACTTTTCATGCTATAAGCAGTTTTTCCTAACAAATGCAAGATATAACATTGGCTATCTCCGCAAGGAAACATCAGATCTGCACAACTCATGGTTTTTTGGTCTTCGGGGAGGATGGGGAACATGAATATGTGTTTGTTTTTCGAATTTGAGATCTTTCTGCAATGGGCACTTTTCATACTATAAGCAGTTTTTCCTAACAAATGCAAGCTATTACATTGGCAATCTCCGCAAGGAAACATCAGATCTGCTCAACTCATGGTTTTTTGGTCTTCGGGGAGGAGGGGGAACATGAATATGTGTTTGTTTTTCGAATTTGAGCTCTTTCTGCAATGGGCACTTTTCATACTATAAGCAGTTTTTCCTAACAAATGCATGATATAACATGGGCTATCTCCGCAAGGAAACATCAGATCTGCACAACTCATGGTTTTTTGGTCTTCGGGGAGGAGGGGGAACATGAATATGTGTTTGTTTTTCGAATTTGAGATCTTTCTGCAATGGGCACTTTTCATACTATAAGCAGTTTTTCCTAACAAATGCAAGATTTAACATTGGCTATCTCCGCAAGGAAACATCAGATCTGCTCAACCCATGGTTTTTTGGTCTTCGGGGAGGATGGGGAACATGAATATGTGTTTCTTTTTCGAATTTGAGCTCTTTCTGCAATGGGCACTTTTCATACTATAAGCAGTTTTTCCTAACAAATGCAAGATATAACATTGGCTATCTCCGTAAGGAAACATGAGATCTGCAAACGTTATTGTTTTTTGGTCTTCGGGGAGGATGGGGAACATGAATATGTTTTTGTTTTTCGAATTTGAGCTCTATCTGCAATGGGCACTTTTCATACTATAAGCAGTTTTTCCTAACAAATGCAAGATATAACATGGGCTATCTCAGCAAGGAAACATGAGGTCTGCAAACGTTATGGTTTTTTGGTCTTCGGGGAGGATGGGGAACATGAATATGTTTTTGTTTTTCGAATTTGAGCTCTATCTGAAATGAGCACTTTTCATGCTATAAGCAGTTTTTCCTAACAAATGCAAGATATAACATGGGCTATCTCCGCAAGGAAACATGAGATCTGCAAACGTTATGGTTTTTTGGTCTTCGGGGAGGATGGGGAACATGAATATGTTTTTGTTTTTCGAATTTGAGCTCTATCTGAAATGAGCACTTTTCATGCTCTAAGCAGTTTTTCCTAACAAATGCAAGATATAACATTGGCTATCTCCGCAAGGAAACATCAGATCTGCACAACTCATGGTTTTTTGGTCTTCGGGGAGGATGGGGAACATGAATATGTGTTTCTTTTTCGAATTTGAGCTCTTTCTGCAATGGGCACTTTTCATACTATAAGCAGTTTTTCCTAACAAATGCAAGATATAACATGGGCTATCTCCGCAAGGAAACATGAGATCTGCAAACGTTATGGTTTTTTGGTCTTCGGGGAGGATGGGGAACATGAATATGTTTTTGTTTTTCGAATTTGAGCTCTATCTGAAATGAGCACTTTTCATGCTCTAAGCAGTTTTTCCTAACAAATGCAAGATATAACATTGGCTATCTCCGCAAGGAAATATCAGATCTGCACAACTCATGGTTTTTTGGTCTTCGGGGAGGATGGGGAACATGAATATGTGATTGTTTTTCGAATTTGAGCTCTTTCTGCAATGGGCACTTTTCATACTATAAGCAGTTTTTCCTAACAAATGCAAGATATAACATGGGCTATCTCCGCAAGGAAACATGAGATCTGCAAAAGTAATGGTTCTTTGTTCTTCGGGGAGGATGGGGAACATGAATATGTGTTTGTTTTTCGAATTTGACCTCTATCTGAAATGAGCACTTTTCATGCTCTAAGCAGTTTTTCCTAACAAATGCAAGATATAACATTGGCTATCTCCGCAAGGAAACATCAGATCTGCACAACTCATGGTTTTTTGGTCTTCGGGGAGGATGGGGAACATGAATATGTGATTGTTTTTCGAATTTGAGCTCTTTCTGCAATGGGCACTTTTCATGCTATAAGCAGTTTTTCCTAACAAATGCAAGATATAACATTGGCTATCTCCGCAAGGAAACATCAGATCTGCACAACTCATGGTTTCTTGGTCTTCGGGGAGGATGGGGAACATGAATATGTGTTTGTTTTTCGAATTTGAGATCTTTCTGCAATTGGCACTTTTCATACTATAAGCAGTTTTTCCTAACAAATGCAAGCTATTACATTGGCAATCTCCGCAAGGAAACATCAGATCTGCTCAACTCATGGTTTTTTGGTCTTCGGGGAGGAGGGGGAACATGAATATGTGTTTGTTTTTCGAATTTGAGCTCTTTCTGCAATGGGCACTTTTCATACTATAAGCAGTTTTTCCTAACAAATGCATGATATAACATGGGCTATCTACGCAAGGAAACATGAGATCTGCAAACGTTATGGTTTTTTGGTCTTCGGGGAGGAGGGGGAACATGAATATTTTTTTGTTTTTCGAATTTGAGCTCTATCTGAAATGAGCACTTTTCATGCTCTAAGCAGTTTTTCCTAACAAATGCAAGATATAACATTGGCTTTCTCCGCAAGGAAACATCAGATCTGCACAACTCATGGTTTTTTGGTCTTCGGGGAGGATGGGGAACATGAATATGTGATTGTTTTTCGAATTTGAGATCTTTCTGCAATGGGCACTTTTCATACTATAAGCAGTTTTTCCTAACAAATGCAAGATATAACATGGGCTATCTCCGCAAGGAAACATCAGATCTGCACAACTCATGGTTTTTTGGTCTTCGGGGAGGATGGGGAACATGAATATGTGTTTGTTTTTCGAATTTGAGATCTTTCTGCAATGGGCACTTTTCATACTATAAGCAGTTTTTCCTAACAAATGCAAGCTATTACATTGGAAATCTCCGCAAGGAAACATCAGATCTGCTCAACTCATGGTTTTTTGGTCTTCAGGGTGGAGGGGGAACATGAATATGTGTTTGTTTTTCGAATTTGAGCTCTTTCTGCAATGGGCACTTTTCATACTACATGCAGTTTTTCCTAACAAATGCATGATATAACATGGGCTATCTCCGCAAGGAAACATCAGATCTGCACAACTCATGGTTTTTTGGTCTTCGGGGAGGAGGGGGAACATGAATATGTGTTTGTTTTTCGAATTTGAGATCTTTCTGCAATGGGCACTTTTCATACTATAAGCAGTTTTTCCTAACAAATGCAAGATTTAACATTTGCTATCTCCGCAAGGAAACATCAGATCTGCTCAACCCATGGATTTTTGGTCTTCGGGGAGGATGGGGAACATGAATATGTGTTTCTTTTTCGAATTTGAGCTCTTTCTGCAATGGGCACTTTTCATACTATAAGCAGTTTTTCCTAACAAATGCAAGATATAACATTGGCTATCTCCGCAAGGAAACATGAGATCTGCAAACGTTATTGTTTTTTGGTCTTCGGGGAGGATGGGGAACATGAATATGTTTTTGTTTTTCGAATTTAGCTCTATCTGCAATGGGCACTTTTCATACTATAAGCAGTTTTTCCTAACAAATGCAAGATATAACATGGGCTATCTCCGCAAGGAAACATGAGATCTGCAAACGTTATGGTTTTTTGGTCTTCGGGGAGGATGGGGAACATGAATATGTTTTTGTTTTTCGAATTTGAGCTCTATCTGAAATGAGCACTTTTCATGCTCTAAGCAGTTTTTCCTAACAAATGCAAGATATAACATGGGCTATCTCCGCAAGGAAACATCAGATCTGCAAACGTTATGGTTTTTTGGTCTTCGGGGAGGATGGGGAACATGAATATGTTTTTGTTTTTCGAATTTGAGCTCTATCTGAAATGAGCACTTTTCATGCTCTAAGCAGTTTTTCCTAACAAATGCAAGATATAACATTGGCTATCTCCGCAAGGAAACATCAGATCTGCACAACTCATGGTTTTTTGGTCTTCGGGGAGGATGGGGAACATGAATATGTGATTGTTTTTCGAATTTGAGCTCTTTCTGCAATGGGCACTTTTCATACTATAAGCAGTTTTTCCTAACAAATGCAAGATATAACATGGGCTATCTCCGCAAGGAAACATGAGATCTGCAAAAGTAATGGTTTTTTGTTCTTCGGGGAGGATGGGGAACATGAATATGTGTTTGTTTTTCGAATTTGACCTCTATCTGAAATGAGCACTTTTCATGCTCTAAGCAGTTTTTCCTAACAAATGCAAGATATAACATTGGCTATCTCTGCAAGGAAACATCAGATCTGCACAACTCATGGTTTTTTGGTCTTCGGGGAGGATGGGGAACATGAATATGTGATTGTTTTTCGAATTTGAGCTCTTTCTGCAATGGGCACTTTTCATGCTATAAGCAGTTTTTCCTAACAAATGCAAGATATAACATTGGCTATCTCCGCAAGGAAACATCAGATCTGCACAACTCATGGTTTTTTGGTCTTCGGGGAGGATGGGGAACATGAATATGTGATTGTTTTTCGAATTTGAGATCTTTCTGCAATGGGCACTTTTCATACTATAAGCAGTTTTTCCTAACAAATGCAAGATTTAACATTGGCTATCTCCGCAAGGAAATATCAGATCTGCTCAACCCATGGTTTTTTGGTCTTCGGGGAGGATGGGGAACATGAATATGTGTTTCTTTTTCGAATTTGAGCTCTTTGTGCAATGGGCACTTTTCATACTATAAGCAGTTTTTCCTAACAAATGCAAGATATAACATGGGCTATCTCCGCAAGGAAACATGAGATCTGCAAACGTTATGGTTTTTTGGTCTTCGGGGAGGATGGGGAACATGAATATGTTTTTGTTTTTCGAATTTGAGCTCTATCTGAAATGAGCACTTTTCATGCTCTAAGCAGTTTTTCCTAATAAATGCAAGATATAACATTGGCTATCTCCGCAAGGAAACATCAGATCTGCACAACTCATGGTTTTTTGGTCTTCGTGGAGGATGGGGAACATGAATATGTGTTTGTTTTTCGAATTTGAGCTCTATCTGAAATGAGCACTTTTCATGCTCTAAGCATTTTTTCCTAACAAATGCAAGATATAACATTGGCTATCTCCACAAGGAAACATCAGATCTGCACAACTCATGGTTTTTTGGTCTTCGGGGAGGATGGGGAACATGAATATGTGTTTGTTTTTCGAATTTGAGATCTTTCTGCAATGGGCACTTTTCATACTATAAGCAGTTTTTCCTAACAAATGCAAGCTATTACATTGGAAATCTCCGCAAGGAAACATCAGATCTGCTCAACTCATGGTTTTTTGGTCTTCAGGGAGGAGGGGGAACATGAATATGTGTTTGTTTTTCGAATTTGAGCTCTTTCTGCAATGGGCACTTTTCATACTACATGCAGTTTTTCCTAACAAATGCATGATATAACATGGGCTATCTCCGCAAGGAAACATCAGATCTGCACAACTCATGGTTTTTTGGTCTTCGGGGAGGAGGGGGAACATGAATATGTGTTTGTTTTTCGAATTTGAGATCTTTCTGCAATGGGCACTTTTCATACTATAAGCAGTTTTTCCTAACAAATGCAAGATTTAACATTTGCTATCTCCGCAAGGAAACATCAGATCTGCTCAACCCATGGATTTTTGGTCTTCGGGGAGGATGGGGAACATGAATATGTGTTTCTTTTTCGAATTTGAGCTCTTTCTGCAATGGGCACTTTTCATACTATAAGCAGTTTTTCCTAACAAATGCAAGATATAACATTGGCTATCTCCGCAAGGAAACATGAGATCTGCAAACGTTATTGTTTTTTGGTCTTCGGGGAGGATGGGGAACATGAATATGTTTTTGTTTTTCGAATTTGAGCTCTATCTGCAATGGGCACTTTTCATACTATAAGCAGTTTTTCCTAACAAATGCAAGATATAACATGGGCTATCTCCGCAAGGAAACATGAGATCTGCAAACGTTATGGTTTTTTGGTCTTCGGGGAGGATGGGGAACATGAATATGTTTTTGTTTTTCGAATTTGAGCTCTATCTGAAATGAGCACTTTTCATGCTATAAGCAGTTTTTCCTAACAAATGCAAGATATAACATGGGCTATCTCCGCAAGGAAACATCAGATCTGCAAACGTTATGGTTTTTTGGTCTTCGGGGAGGATGGGGAACATGAATATGTTTTTGTTTTTCGAATTTGAGCTCTATCTGAAATGAGCACTTTTCATGCTCTAAGCAGTTTTTCCTAACAAATGCAAGATATAACATTGGCTATCTCCGCAAGGAAACATCAGATCTGCACAACTCATGGTTTTTTCGTCTTCGGGGAGGATGGGGAACATGAATATGTGATTGTTTTTCGAATTTGAGCTCTTTCTGCAATGGGCACTTTTCATACTATAAGCAGTTTTTCCTAACAAATGCAAGATATAACATGGGCTATCTCCGCAAGGAAACATGAGATCTGCAAAAGTAATGGTTTTTTGTTCTTCGGGGAGGATGGGGAACATGAATATGTGTTTGTTTTTCGAATTTGACCTCTATCTGAAATGAGCACTTTTCATGCTCTAAGCAGTTTTTCCTAACAAATGCAAGATATAACATTGGCTATCTCTGCAAGGAAACATCAGATCTGCACAACTCATGGTTTTTTGGTCTTCGGGGAGGATGGGGAACATGAATATGTGATTGTTTTTCGAATTTGAGCTCTTTCTGCAATGGGCACTTTTCATGCTATAAGCAGTTTTTCCTAACAAATGCAAGATATAACATGGGCTATCTCCGCAAGGAAACATGAGATCTGCAAAAGTAATGGTTTTTTGTTCTTCGGGGAGGATGGGGAACATGAATATGTGTTTGTTTTTCGAATTTGACCTCTATCTGAAATGAGCACTTTTCATGCTCTAAGCAGTTTTTCCTAACAAATGCAAGATATAACATTGGCTATCTCTGCAAGGAAACATCAGATCTGCACAACTCATGGTTTTTTGGTCTTCGGGGAGGATGGGGAACATGAATATGTGATTGTTTTTCGAATTTGAGCTCTTTCTGCAATGGGCACTTTTCATGCTATAAGCAGTTTTTCCTAACAAATGCAAGATATAACATTGGCTATCTCCGCAAGGAAACATCAGATCTGCACAACTCATGGTTTTTTGGTCTTCGGGGAGGATGGGGAACATGAATATGTGATTGTTTTTCGAATTTGAGATCTTTCTGCAATGGGCACTTTTCATACTATAAGCAGTTTTTCCTAACAAATGCAAGATTTAACATTGGCTATCTCCGCAAGGAAATATCAGATCTGCTCAACCCATGGTTTTTTGGTCTTCGGGGAGGATGGGGAACATGAATATGTGTTTCTTTTTCGAATTTGAGCTCTTTGTGCAATGGGCACTTTTCATACTATAAGCAGTTTTTCCTAACAAATGCAAGATATAACATGGGCTATCTCCGCAAGGAAACATGAGATCTGCAAACGTTATGGTTTTTTGGTCTTCGGGGAGGATGGGGAACATGAATATGTTTTTGTTTTTCGAATTTGAGCTCTATCTGAAATGAGCACTTTTCATGCTCTAAGCAGTTTTTCCTAATAAATGCAAGATATAACATTGGCTATCTCCGCAAGGAAACATCAGATCTGCACAACTCATGGTTTTTTGGTCTTCGGGGAGGATGGGGAACATGAATATGTGTTTGTTTTTCGAATTTGAGCTCTATCTGAAATGAGCACTTTTCATGCTCTAAGCAGTTTTTCCTAACAAATGCAAGATATAACATTGGCTATCTCCACAAGGAAACATCAGATCTGCACAACTCATGGTTTTTTGGTCTTCGGGAAGGATGGGGAACATGAATATGTGATTGTTTTTCGAATTTGAGCTATTTCTGCAATGGGCACTTTTCATGCTATAAGCAGTTTTTCCTAACAAATGCAAGATATAACATTGGCTATCTCCGCAAGGAAACATCAGATCTGCACAACTCATGGTTTTTTGGTCTTCGGGGAGGATGGGGAACATGAATATGTGTTTGTTTTTCGAATTTGAGATCTTTCTGCAATGGGCACTTTTCATACTATAAGCAGTTTTTCCTAACAAATGCAAGCTATTACATTGGCAATCTCCGCAAGGAAACATCAGATCTGCTCAACTCATGGTTTTTTGGTCTTCGGGGAGGAGGGGGAACATGAATATGTGTTTGTTTTTCGAATTTGAGCTCTTTCTGCAATGGGCACTTTTCATACTATAAGCAGTTTTTCCTAACAAATGCATGATATAACATTGGCAATCTCCGCAAGGAAACATCAGATCTGCTCAACTCATGGTTTTTTGGTCTTCGGGGAGGATGGGGAACATGAATATGTGTTTCTTTTTCGAATTTGAGCTCTTTCTGCAATGGGCACTTTTCATACTATAAGCAGTTTTTCCTAACAAATGCAAGATATAACATTGGCTATCTCCGCAAGGAAACATGAGATCTGCAAACGTTATTGTTTTTTGGTCTTCGGGGAGGATGGGGAACATGAATATGTTTTTGTTTTTCGAATTTGAGCTCTATCTGCAATGGGCACTTTTCATACTATAAGCAGTTTTTCCTAACAAATGCAAGATATAACATGGGCTATCTCCGCAAGGAAACATGAGATCTGCAAACGTTATGGTTTTTTGGTCTTCGGGGAGGATGGGGAACATGAATATGTTTTTGTTTTTCGAATTTGAGCTCTATCTGAAATGAGCACTTTTCATGCTATAAGCAGTTTTTCCTAACAAATGCAAGATATAACATGGGCTATCTCCGCAAGGAAACATGAGATTTGCAAACGTTATGGTTTTTTGGTCTTCGGGGAGGATGGGGAACATGAATATGTTTTTGTTTTTCGAATTTGAGCTCTATCTGAAATGAGCACTTTTCATGCTCTAAGCAGTTTTTCCTAACAAATGCAAGATATAACATTGGCTATCTCCGCAAGGAAACATCAGATCTGCACAACTCATGGTTTTTTGGTCTTCGGAAAGGATGGGGAACATGAATATGTGATTGTTTTTCGAATTTGAGCTCTTTCTGCAATGGGCACTTTTCATGCTATAAGCAGTTTTTCCTAACAAATGAAAGATATAACATTGGCTATCTCCGCAAGGAAACATCAGATCTGCACAACTCATGGTTTTTTGGTCTTCGGGGAGGATGGGGAACATGAATATGTGTTTCTTTTTCGAATTTGAGCTCTTTCTGCAATGGGCACTTTTCATACTATAAGCAGTTTTTCCTAACAAATGCAAGATATAACATGGGCTATATCCGCAAGGAAACATGAGATCTGCAAACGTTATGGTTTTTTGGTCTTCGGGGAGGATGGGGAACATGAATATGTTTTTGTTTTTCGAATTTGAGCTCTATCTGAAATGAGCACTTTTCATGCTCTAAGCAGTTTTTCCTAACAAATGCAAGATATAACATTGGCTATCTCCACAAGGAAACATCAGATCTGCACAACTCATGGTTTTTTGGTCTTCGGGGAGGATGGGGAACATGAATATGTGTTTGTTTTTCGAATTTGACCTCTATCTGAAATGAGCACTTTTCATGCTCTAAGCAGTTTTTCCTAACAAATGCAAGATATAACATTGGCTATCTCCGCAAGGAAACATCAGATCTGCACAACTCATGGTTTTTTGGTCTTCGGGGAGGAGGGGGAACATGAATATGTGTTTGTTTTTCGAATTTGAGATCTTTCTGCAATGGGCACTTTTCATACTATAAGCAGTTTTTCCTAACAAATGCAAGATTTAACATTGGCTATCTCCGCAAGGAAATATCAGATCTGCTCAACCCATGGTTTTTTGGTCTTCGGGGAGGATGGGGAACATGAATATGTGTTTCTTTTTCGAATTTGAGCTCTTTGTGCAATGGGCACTTTTCATACTATAAGCAGTTTTTCCTAACAAATGCAAGATATAACATGGGCTATCTCCGCAAGGAAACATGAGATCTGCAAACGTTATGGTTTTTTGGTCTTCGGGGAGGATGGGGAACATGAATATGTTTTTGTTTTTCGAATTTGAGCTCTATCTGAAATGAGCACTTTTCATGCTCTAAGCAGTTTTTCCTAACAAATGCAAGATATAACATTGGCTATCTCCGCAAGGAAACATCAGATCTGCACAACTCATGGTTTTTTGGTCTTCGGGGAGGATGGGGAACATGAATATGTGTTTGTTTTTCGAATTTGAGCTCTATCTGAAATGAGCACTTTTCATGCTCTAAGCAGTTTTTCCTAACAAATGCAAGATATAACATTGGCTATCTCCGCAAGGAAACATCAGATCTGCACAACTCATGGTTTTTTGGTCTTCGGGAAGGATGGGGAACATGAATATGTGATTGTTTTTCGAATTTGAGCTATTTCTGCAATGGGCACTTTTCATGCTATAAGCAGTTTTTCCTAACAAATGCAAGATATAACATTGGCTATCTCCGCAAGGAAACATCAGATCTGCACAACTCATGGTTTTTTGGTCTTCGGGGAGGATGGGGAACATGAATATGTGTTTGTTTTTCGAATTTGAGATCTTTCTGCAATGGGCACTTTTCATACTATAAGCAGTTTTTCCTAACAAATGCAAGCTATTACATTGGCAATCTCCGCAAGGAAACATCAGATCTGCTCAACTCATGGTTTTTTGGTCTTCGGGGAGGAGGGGGAACATGAATATGTGTTTGTTTTTCGAATTTGAGCTCTTTCTGCAATGGGCACTTTTCATACTATAAGCAGTTTTTCCTAACAAATGCATGATATAACATGGGCTATCTCCGCAAGGAAACATCAGATCTGCACAACTCATGGTTTTTTGGTCTTCGGGGAGGAGGGGGAACATGAATATGTGTTTGTTTTTCGAATTTGAGATCTTTCTGCAATGGGCACTTTTCATACTATAAGCAGTTTTTCCTAACAAATGCAAGATTTAACATTGGCTATCTCCGCAAGGAAACATCAGATCTGCTCAACCCATGGTTTTTTGGTCTTCGGGGAGGATGGGGAACATGAATATGTGTTTCTTTTTCGAATTTGAGCTCTTTCTGCAATGGGCACTTTTCATACTATAAGCAGTTTTTCCTAACAAATGCAAGATATAACATTGGCTATCTCCGTAAGGAAACATGAGATCTGCAAACGTTATTGTTTTTTGGTCTTCGGGGAGGATGGGGAACATGAATATGTTTTTGTTTTTCGAATTTGAGCTCTATCTGCAATGGGCACTTTTCATCCTATAAGCAGTTTTTCCTAACAAATGCAAGATATAACATGGGCTATCTCAGCAAGGAAACATGAGGTCTGCAAACGTTATGGTTTTTTGGTCTTCGGGGAGGATGGGGAACATGAATATGTTTTTGTTTTTCGAATTTGAGCTCTATCTGAAATGAGCACTTTTCATGCTATAAGCAGTTTTTCCTAACAAATGCAAGATATAACATGGGCTATCTCCGCAAGGAAACATGAGATCTGCAAACGTTATGGTTTTTTGGTCTTCGGGGAGGATGGGGAACATGAATATGTTTTTGTTTTTCGAATTTGAGCTCTATCTGAAATGAGCACTTTTCATGCTCTAAGCAGTTTTTCCTAACAAATGCAAGATATAACATTGGCTATCTCCGCAAGGAAACATCAGATCTGCACAACTCATGGTTTTTTGGTCTTCGGGGAGGATGGGGAACATGAATATGTGTTTCTTTTTCGAATTTGAGCTCTTTCTGCAATGGGCACTTTTCATACTATAAGCAGTTTTTCCTAACAAATGCAAGATATAACATGGGCTATCTCCGCAAGGAAACATGAGATCTGCAAACGTTATGGTTTTTTGGTCTTCGGGGAGGATGGGGAACATGAATATGTTTTTGTTTTTCGAATTTGAGCTCTATCTGAAATGAGCACTTTTCATGCTCTAAGCAGTTTTTCCTAACAAATGCAAGATATAACATTGGCTATCTCCGCAAGGAAACATCAGATCTGCACAACTCATGGTTTTTTGGTCTTCGGGGAGGATGGGGAACATGAATATGTGATTGTTTTTCGAATTTGAGCTCTTTCTGCAATGGGCACTTTTCATACTATAAGCAGTTTTTCCTAACAAATGCAAGATATAACATGGGCTATCTCCGCAAGGAAACATGAGATCTGCAAAAGTAATGGTTCTTTGTTCTTCGGGGAGGATGGGGAACATGAATATGTGTTTGTTTTTCGAATTTGACCTCTATCTGAAATGAGCACTTTTCATGCTCTAAGCAGTTTTTCCTAACAAATGCAAGATATCACATTGGCTATCTCCGCAAGGAAACATCAGATCTGCACAACTCATGGTTTTTTGGTCTTCGGGGAGGATGGGGAACATGAATATGTGATTGTTTTTCGAATTTGAGCTCTTTCTGCAATGGGCACTTTTCATGCTATAAGCAGTTTTTCCTAACAAATGCAAGATATAACATTGGCTATCTCCGCAAGGAAACATCAGATCTGCACAACTCATGGTTTCTTGGTCTTCGGGGAGGATGGGGAACATGAATATGTGTTTGTTTTTCGAATTTGAGATCTTTCTGCAATTGGCACTTTTCATACTATAAGCAGTTTTTCCTAACAAATGCAAGCTATTACATTGGCAATCTCCGCAAGGAAACATCAGATCTGCTCAACTCATGGTTTTTTGGTCTTCGGGGAGGAGGGGGAACATGAATATGTGTTTGTTTTTCGAATTTGAGCTCTTTCTGCAATGGGCACTTTTCATACTATAAGCAGTTTTTCCTAACAAATGCATGATATAACATGGGCTATCTACGCAAGGAAACATGAGATCTGCAAACGTTATGGTTTTTTGGTCTTCGGGGAGGAGGGGGAACATGAATATTTTTTTGTTTTTCGAATTTGAGCTCTATCTGAAATGAGCACTTTTCATGCTCTAAGCAGTTTTTCCTAACAAATGCAAGATATAACATTGGCTTTCTCCGCAAGGAAACATCAGATCTGCACAACTCATGGTTTTTTGGTCTTCGGGGAGGATGGGGAACATGAATATGTGATTGTTTTTCGAATTTGAGATCTTTCTGCAATGGGCACTTTTCATACTATAAGCAGTTTTTCCTAACAAATGCAAGATATAACATGGGCTATCTCCGCAAGGAAACATCAGATCTGCACAACTCATGGTTTTTTGGTCTTCGGGGAGGATGGGGAACATGAATATGTGTTTGTTTTTCGAATTTGAGATCTTTCTGCAATGGGCACTTTTCATACTATAAGCAGTTTTTCCTAACAAATGCAAGCTATTACATTGGAAATCTCCGCAAGGAAACATCAGATCTGCTCAACTCATGGTTTTTTGGTCTTCAGGGTGGAGGGGGAACATGAATATGTGTTTGTTTTTCGAATTTGAGCTCTTTCTGCAATGGGCACTTTTCATACTACATGCAGTTTTTCCTAACAAATGCATGATATAACATGGGCTATCTCCGCAAGGAAACATCAGATCTGCACAACTCATGGTTTTTTGGTCTTCGGGGAGGAGGGGGAACATGAATATGTGTTTGTTTTTCGAATTTGAGATCTTTCTGCAATGGGCACTTTTCATACTATAAGCAGTTTTTCCTAACAAATGCAAGATTTAACATTTGCTATCTCCGCAAGGAAACATCAGATCTGCTCAACCCATGGATTTTTGGTCTTCGGGGAGGATGGGGAACATGAATATGTGTTTCTTTTTCGAATTTGAGCTCTTTCTGCAATGGGCACTTTTCATACTATAAGCAGTTTTTCCTAACAAATGCAAGATATAACATTGGCTATCTCCGCAAGGAAACATGAGATCTGCAAACGTTATTGTTTTTTGGTCTTCGGGGAGGATGGGGAACATGAATATGTTTTTGTTTTTCGAATTTGAGCTCTATCTGCAATGGGCACTTTTCATACTATAAGCAGTTTTTCCTAACAAATGCAAGATATAACATGGGCTATCTCCGCAAGGAAACATGAGATCTGCAAACGTTATGGTTTTTTGGTCTTCGGGGAGGATGGGGAACATGAATATGTTTTTGTTTTTCGAATTTGAGCTCTATCTGAAATGAGCACTTTTCATGCTCTAAGCAGTTTTTCCTAACAAATGCAAGATATAACATGGGCTATCTCCGCAAGGAAACATCAGATCTGCAAACGTTATGGTTTTTTGGTCTTCGGGGAGGATGGGGAACATGAATATGTTTTTGTTTTTCGAATTTGAGCTCTATCTGAAATGAGCACTTTTCATGCTCTAAGCAGTTTTTCCTAACAAATGCAAGATATAACATTGGCTATCTCCGCAAGGAAACATCAGATCTGCACAACTCATGGTTTTTTGGTCTTCGGGGAGGATGGGGAACATGAATATGTGATTGTTTTTCGAATTTGAGCTCTTTCTGCAATGGGCACTTTTCATACTATAAGCAGTTTTTCCTAACAAATGCAAGATATAACATGGGCTATCTCCGCAAGGAAACATGAGATCTGCAAAAGTAATGGTTTTTTGTTCTTCGGGGAGGATGGGGAACATGAATATGTGTTTGTTTTTCGAATTTGACCTCTATCTGAAATGAGCACTTTTCATGCTCTAAGCAGTTTTTCCTAACAAATGCAAGATATAACATTGGCTATCTCTGCAAGGAAACATCAGATCTGCACAACTCATGGTTTTTTGGTCTTCGGGGAGGATGGGGAACATGAATATGTGATTGTTTTTCGAATTTGAGCTCTTTCTGCAATGGGCACTTTTCATGCTATAAGCAGTTTTTCCTAACAAATGCAAGATATAACATTGGCTATCTCCGCAAGGAAACATCAGATCTGCACAACTCATGGTTTTTTGGTCTTCGGGGAGGATGGGGAACATGAATATGTGATTGTTTTTCGAATTTGAGATCTTTCTGCAATGGGCACTTTTCATACTATAAGCAGTTTTTCCTAACAAATGCAAGATTTAACATTGGCTATCTCCGCAAGGAAATATCAGATCTGCTCAACCCATGGTTTTTTGGTCTTCGGGGAGGATGGGGAACATGAATATGTGTTTCTTTTTCGAATTTGAGCTCTTTGTGCAATGGGCACTTTTCATACTATAAGCAGTTTTTCCTAACAAATGCAAGATATAACATGGGCTATCTCCGCAAGGAAACATGAGATCTGCAAACGTTATGGTTTTTTGGTCTTCGGGGAGGATGGGGAACATGAATATGTTTTTGTTTTTCGAATTTGAGCTCTATCTGAAATGAGCACTTTTCATGCTCTAAGCAGTTTTTCCTAATAAATGCAAGATATAACATTGGCTATCTCCGCAAGGAAACATCAGATCTGCACAACTCATGGTTTTTTGGTCTTCGGGGAGGATGGGGAACATGAATATGTGTTTGTTTTTCGAATTTGAGCTCTATCTGAAATGAGCACTTTTCATGCTCTAAGCATTTTTTCCTAACAAATGCAAGATATAACATTGGCTATCTCCACAAGGAAACATCAGATCTGCACAACTCATGGTTTTTTGGTCTTCGGGAAGGATGGGGAACATGAATATGTGATTGTTTTTCGAATTTGAGCTATTTCTGCAATGGGCACTTTTCATGCTATAAGCAGTTTTTCCTAACAAATGCAAGATATAACATTGGCTATCTCCGCAAGGAAACATCAGATCTGCACAACTCATGGTTTTTTGGTCTTCGGGGAGGATGGGGAACATGAATATGTGTTTGTTTTTCGAATTTGAGATCTTTCTGCAATGGGCACTTTTCATACTATAAGCAGTTTTTCCTAACAAATGCAAGCTATTACATTGGCAATCTCCGCAAGGAAACATCAGATCTGCTCAACTCATGGTTTTTTGGTCTTCGGGGAGGAGGGGGAACATGAATATGTGTTTGTTTTTCGAATTTGAGCTCTTTCTGCAATGGGCACTTTTCATACTATAAGCAGTTTTTCCTAACAAATGCATGATATAACATGGGCTATCTCCGCAAGGAAACATCAGATCTGCACAACTCATGGTTTTTTGGTCTTCGGGGAGGAGGGGGAACATGAATATGTGTTTGTTTTTCGAATTTGAGCTCTTTCTGCAATGGGCACTTTTCATACTATAAGCAGTTTTTCCTAACAAATGCAAGATATAACATGGGCTATCTCCGCAAGGAAACATGAGATCTGCAAACGTTATGGTTTTTTGGTCTTCGGGGAGGATGGGGAACATGAATATGTTTTTGTTTTTCGAATTTGAGCTCTATCTGAAATGAGCACTTTTCATGCTCTAAGCAGTTTTTCCTAACAAATGCAAGATATAACATTGGCTATCTCCGCAAGGAAACATCAGATCTGCACAACTCATGGTTTTTTGGTCTTCGGGGAGGATGGGGAACATGAATATGTGATTGTTTTTCGAATTTGAGCTCTTTCTGCAATGGGCACTTTTCATACTATAAGCAGTTTTTCCTAACAAATGCAAGATATAACATGGGCTATCTCCGCAAGGAAACATGAGATCTGCAAAAGTAATGGTTCTTTGTTCTTCGGGGAGGATGGGGAACATGAATATGTGTTTGTTTTTCGAATTTGACCTCTATCTGAAATGAGCACTTTTCATGCTCTAAGCAGTTTTTCCTAACAAATGCAAGATATAACATTGGCTATCTCCGCAAGGAAACATCAGATCTGCACAACTCATGGTTTTTTGGTCTTCGGGGAGGATGGGGAACATGAATATGTGATTGTTTTTCGAATTTGAGCTCTTTCTGCAATGGGCACTTTTCATGCTATAAGCAGTTTTTCCTAACAAATGCAAGATATAACATTGGCTATCTCCGCAAGGAAACATCAGATCTGCACAACTCATGGTTTTTTGGTCTTCGGGGAGGATGGGGAACATGAATATGTGTTTGTTTTTCGAATTTGAGATCTTTCTGCAATTGGCACTTTTCATACTATAAGCAGTTTTTCCTAACAAATGCAAGCTATTACATTGGCAATCTCGGCAAGGAAACATCAGATCTGCTCAACTCATGGTTTTTTGGTCTTCGGGGAGGAGGGGGAACATGAATATGTGTTTGTTTTTCGAATTTGAGCTCTTTCTGCAATGGGCACTTTTCATACTATAAGCAGTTTTTCCTAACAAATGCATGATATAACATGGGCTATCTACGCAAGGAAACATGAGATCTGCAAACGTTATGGTTTTTTGGTCTTCGGGGAGGAGGGGGAACATGAATATTTTTTTGTTTTTCGAATTTGAGCTCTATCTGAAATGAGCACTTTTCATGCTCTAAGCAGTTTTTCCTAACAAATGCAAGATATAACATTGGCTTTCTCCGCAAGGAAACATCAGATCTGCACAACTCATGGTTTTTTGGTCTTCGGGGAGGATGGGGAACATGAATATGTGATTGTTTTTCGAATTTGAGATCTTTCTGCAATGGGCACTTTTCATACTATAAGCAGTTTTTCCTAACAAATGCAAGATATAACATGGGCTATCTCCGCAAGGAAACATCAGATCTGCACAACTCATGGTTTTTTGGTCTTCGGGGAGGATGGGGAACATGAATATGTGTTTGTTTTTCGAATTTGAGATCTTTCTGCAATGGGCACTTTTCATACTATAAGCAGTTTTTCCTAACAAATGCAAGATATAACATTGGCTATCTCCGCAAGGAAACATCAGATCTGCACAACTCATGGTTTTTTGGTCTTCGGGGAGGAGGGGGAACATGAATATGTGTTTGTTTTTCGAATTTGAGATCTTTCTGCAATGGGCACTTTTCATACTATAAGCAGTTTTTCCTAACAAATGCAAGATTTAACATTGGCTATCTCCGCAAGGAAATATCAGATCTGCTCAACCCATGGTTTTTTGGTCTTCGGGGAGGATGGGGAACATGAATATGTGTTTCTTTTTCGAATTTGAGCTCTTTGTGCAATGGGCACTTTTCATACTATAAGCAGTTTTTCCTAACAAATGCAAGATATAACATGGGCTATCTCCGCAAGGAAACATGAGATCTGCAAACGTTATGGTTTTTTGGTCTTCGGGGAGGATGGGGAACATGAATATGTTTTTGTTTTTCGAATTTGAGCTCTATCTGAAATGAGCACTTTTCATGCTCTAAGCAGTTTTTCCTAACAAATGCAAGATATAACATTGGCTATCTCCGCAAGGAAACATCAGATCTGCACAACTCATGGTTTTTTGGTCTTCGGGGAGGATGGGGAACATGAATATGTGTTTGTTTTTCGAATTTGAGCTCTATCTGAAATGAGCACTTTTCATGCTCTAAGCAGTTTTTCCTAACAAATGCAAGATATAACATTGGCTATCTCCGCAAGGAAACATCAGATCTGCACAACTCATGGTTTTTTGGTCTTCGGGAAGGATGGGGAACATGAATATGTGATTGTTTTTCGAATTTGAGCTATTTCTGCAATGGGCACTTTTCATGCTATAAGCAGTTTTTCCTAACAAATGCAAGATATAACATTGGCTATCTCCGCAAGGAAACATCAGATCTGCACAACTCATGGTTTTTTGGTCTTCGGGGAGGATGGGGAACATGAATATGTGTTTGTTTTTCGAATTTGAGATCTTTCTGCAATGGGCACTTTTCATACTATAAGCAGTTTTTCCTAACAAATGCAAGCTATTACATTGGCAATCTCCGCAAGGAAACATCAGATCTGCTCAACTCATGGTTTTTTGGTCTTCGGGGAGGAGGGGGAACATGAATATGTGTTTGTTTTTCGAATTTGAGCTCTTTCTGCAATGGGCACTTTTCATACTATAAGCAGTTTTTCCTAACAAATGCATGATATAACATGGGCTATCTCCGCAAGGAAACATCAGATCTGCACAACTCATGGTTTTTTGGTCTTCGGGGAGGAGGGGGAACATGAATATGTGTTTGTTTTTCGAATTTGAGATCTTTCTGCAATGGGCACTTTTCATACTATAAGCAGTTTTTCCTAACAAATGCAAGATTTAACATTGGCTATCTCCGCAAGGAAACATCAGATCTGCTCAACCCATGGTTTTTTGGTCTTCGGGGAGGATGGGGAACATGAATATGTGTTTCTTTTTCGAATTTGAGCTCTTTCTGCAATGGGCACTTTTCATACTATAAGCAGTTTTTCCTAACAAATGCAAGATATAACATTGGCTATCTCCGTAAGGAAACATGAGATCTGCAAACGTTATTGTTTTTTGGTCTTCGGGGAGGATGGGGAACATGAATATGTTTTTGTTTTTCGAATTTGAGCTCTATCTGCAATGGGCACTTTTCATACTATAAGCAGTTTTTCCTAACAAATGCAAGATATAACATGGGCTATCTCAGCAAGGAAACATGAGGTCTGCAAACGTTATGGTTTTTTGGTCTTCGGGGAGGATGGGGAACATGAATATGTTTTTGTTTTTCGAATTTGAGCTCTATCTGAAATGAGCACTTTTCATGCTATAAGCAGTTTTTCCTAACAAATGCAAGATATAACATGGGCTATCTCCGCAAGGAAACATGAGATCTGCAAACGTTATGGTTTTTTGGTCTTCGGGGAGGATGGGGAACATGAATATGTTTTTGTTTTTCGAATTTGAGCTCTATCTGAAATGAGCACTTTTCATGCTCTAAGCAGTTTTTCCTAACAAATGCAAGATATAACATTGGCTATCTCCGCAAGGAAACATCAGATCTGCACAACTCATGGTTTTTTGGTCTTCGGGGAGGATGGGGAACATGAATATGTGTTTCTTTTTCGAATTTGAGCTCTTTCTGCAATGGGCACTTTTCATACTATAAGCAGTTTTTCCTAACAAATGCAAGATATAACATGGGCTATCTCCGCAAGGAAACATGAGATCTGCAAACGTTATGGTTTTTTGGTCTTCGGGGAGGATGGGGAACATGAATATGTTTTTGTTTTTCGAATTTGAGCTCTATCTGAAATGAGCACTTTTCATGCTCTAAGCAGTTTTTCCTAACAAATGCAAGATATAACATTGGCTATCTCCGCAAGGAAACATCAGATCTGCACAACTCATGGTTTTTTGGTCTTCGGGGAGGATGGGGAACATGAATATGTGATTGTTTTTCGAATTTGAGCTCTTTCTGCAATGGGCACTTTTCATACTATAAGCAGTTTTTCATACTATAAGCAGTTTTTCCTAACAAATGCAAGATATAACATGGGCTATCTCCGCAAGGAAACATGAGATCTGCAAAAGTAATGGTTCTTTGTTCTTCGGGGAGGATGGGGAACATGAATATGTGTTTGTTTTTCGAATTTGACCTCTATCTGAAATGAGCACTTTTCATGCTCTAAGCAGTTTTTCCTAACAAATGCAAGATATCACATTGGCTATCTCCGCAAGGAAACATCAGATCTGCACAACTCATGGTTTTTTGGTCTTCGGGGAGGATGGGGAACATGAATATGTGATTGTTTTTCGAATTTGAGCTCTTTCTGCAATGGGCACTTTTCATGCTATAAGCAGTTTTTCCTAACAAATGCAAGATATAACATTGGCTATCTCCGCAAGGAAACATCAGATCTGCACAACTCATGGTTTCTTGGTCTTCGGGGAGGATGGGGAACATGAATATGTGTTTGTTTTTCGAATTTGAGATCTTTCTGCAATTGGCACTTTTCATACTATAAGCAGTTTTTCCTAACAAATGCAAGCTATTACATTGGCAATCTCCGCAAGGAAACATCAGATCTGCTCAACTCATGGTTTTTTGGTCTTCGGGGAGGAGGGGGAACATGAATATGTGTTTGTTTTTCGAATTTGAGCTCTTTCTGCAATGGGCACTTTTCATACTATAAGCAGTTTTTCCTAACAAATGCATGATATAACATGGGCTATCTACGCAAGGAAACATGAGATCTGCAAACGTTATGGTTTTTTGGTCTTCGGGGAGGAGGGGGAACATGAATATTTTTTTGTTTTTCGAATTTGAGCTCTATCTGAAATGAGCACTTTTCATGCTCTAAGCAGTTTTTCCTAACAAATGCAAGATATAACATTGGCTTTCTCCGCAAGGAAACATCAGATCTGCACAACTCATGGTTTTTTGGTCTTCGGGGAGGATGGGGAACATGAATATGTGATTGTTTTTCGAATTTGAGATCTTTCTGCAATGGGCACTTTTCATACTATAAGCAGTTTTTCCTAACAAATGCAAGATATAACATGGGCTATCTCCGCAAGGAAACATCAGATCTGCACAACTCATGGTTTTTTGGTCTTCGGGGAGGATGGGGAACATGAATATGTGTTTGTTTTTCGAATTTGAGATCTTTCTGCAATGGGCACTTTTCATACTATAAGCAGTTTTTCCTAACAAATGCAAGCTATTACATTGGAAATCTCCGCAAGGAAACATCAGATCTGCTCAACTCATGGTTTTTTGGTCTTCAGGGTGGAGGGGGAACATGAATATGTGTTTGTTTTTCGAATTTGAGCTCTTTCTGCAATGGGCACTTTTCATACTACATGCAGTTTTTCCTAACAAATGCATGATATAACATGGGCTATCTCCGCAAGGAAACATCAGATCTGCACAACTCATGGTTTTTTGGTCTTCGGGGAGGAGGGGGAACATGAATATGTGTTTGTTTTTCGAATTTGAGATCTTTCTGCAATGGGCACTTTTCATACTATAAGCAGTTTTTCCTAACAAATGCAAGATTTAACATTTGCTATCTCCGCAAGGAAACATCAGATCTGCTCAACCCATGGATTTTTGGTCTTCGGGGAGGATGGGGAACATGAATATGTGTTTCTTTTTCGAATTTGAGCTCTTTCTGCAATGGGCACTTTTCATACTATAAGCAGTTTTTCCTAACAAATGCAAGATATAACATTGGCTATCTCCGCAAGGAAACATGAGATCTGCAAACGTTATTGTTTTTTGGTCTTCGGGGAGGATGGGGAACATGAATATGTTTTTGTTTTTCGAATTTGAGCTCTATCTGCAATGGGCACTTTTCATACTATAAGCAGTTTTTCCTAACAAATGCAAGATATAACATGGGCTATCTCCGCAAGGAAACATGAGATCTGCAAACGTTATGGTTTTTTGGTCTTCGGGGAGGATGGGGAACATGAATATGTTTTTGTTTTTCGAATTTGAGCTCTATCTGAAATGAGCACTTTTCATGCTCTAAGCAGTTTTTCCTAACAAATGCAAGATATAACATGGGCTATCTCCGCAAGGAAACATCAGATCTGCAAACGTTATGGTTTTTTGGTCTTCGGGGAGGATGGGGAACATGAATATGTTTTTGTTTTTCGAATTTGAGCTCTATCTGAAATGAGCACTTTTCATGCTCTAAGCAGTTTTTCCTAACAAATGCAAGATATAACATTGGCTATCTCCGCAAGGAAACATCAGATCTGCACAACTCATGGTTTTTTGGTCTTCGGGGAGGATGGGGAACATGAATATGTGATTGTTTTTCGAATTTGAGCTCTTTCTGCAATGGGCACTTTTCATACTATAAGCAGTTTTTCCTAACAAATGCAAGATATAACATGGGCTATCTCCGCAAGGAAACATGAGATCTGCAAAAGTAATGGTTTTTTGTTCTTCGGGGAGGATGGGGAACATGAATATGTGTTTGTTTTTCGAATTTGACCTCTATCTGAAATGAGCACTTTTCATGCTCTAAGCAGTTTTTCCTAACAAATGCAAGATATAACATTGGCTATCTCTGCAAGGAAACATCAGATCTGCACAACTCATGGTTTTTTGGTCTTCGGGGAGGATGGGGAACATGAATATGTGATTGTTTTTCGAATTTGAGCTCTTTCTGCAATGGGCACTTTTCATGCTATAAGCAGTTTTTCCTAACAAATGCAAGATATAACATTGGCTATCTCCGCAAGGAAACATCAGATCTGCACAACTCATGGTTTTTTGGTCTTCGGGGAGGATGGGGAACATGAATATGTGATTGTTTTTCGAATTTGAGATCTTTCTGCAATGGGCACTTTTCATACTATAAGCAGTTTTTCCTAACAAATGCAAGATTTAACATTGGCTATCTCCGCAAGGAAATATCAGATCTGCTCAACCCATGGTTTTTTGGTCTTCGGGGAGGATGGGGAACATGAATATGTGTTTCTTTTTCGAATTTGAGCTCTTTGTGCAATGGGCACTTTTCATACTATAAGCAGTTTTTCCTAACAAATGCAAGATATAACATGGGCTATCTCCGCAAGGAAACATGAGATCTGCAAACGTTATGGTTTTTTGGTCTTCGGGGAGGATGGGGAACATGAATATGTTTTTGTTTTTCGAATTTGAGCTCTATCTGAAATGAGCACTTTTCATGCTCTAAGCAGTTTTTCCTAATAAATGCAAGATATAACATTGGCTATCTCCGCAAGGAAACATCAGATCTGCACAACTCATGGTTTTTTGGTCTTCGGGGAGGATGGGGAACATGAATATGTGTTTGTTTTTCGAATTTGAGCTCTATCTGAAATGAGCACTTTTCATGCTCTAAGCATTTTTTCCTAACAAATGCAAGATATAACATTGGCTATCTCCACAAGGAAACATCAGATCTGCACAACTCATGGTTTTTTGGTCTTCGGGAAGGATGGGGAACATGAATATGTGATTGTTTTTCGAATTTGAGCTATTTCTGCAATGGGCACTTTTCATGCTATAAGCAGTTTTTCCTAACAAATGCAAGATATAACATTGGCTATCTCCGCAAGGAAACATCAGATCTGCACAACTCATGGTTTTTTGGTCTTCGGGGAGGATGGGGAACATGAATATGTGTTTGTTTTTCGAATTTGAGATCTTTCTGCAATGGGCACTTTTCATACTATAAGCAGTTTTTCCTAACAAATGCAAGCTATTACATTGGCAATCTCCGCAAGGAAACATCAGATCTGCTCAACTCATGGTTTTTTGGTCTTCGGGGAGGAGGGGGAACATGAATATGTGTTTGTTTTTCGAATTTGAGCTCTTTCTGCAATGGGCACTTTTCATACTATAAGCAGTTTTTCCTAACAAATGCATGATATAACATGGGCTATCTCCGCAAGGAAACATCAGATCTGCACAACTCATGGTTTTTTGGTCTTCGGGGAGGAGGGGGAACATGAATATGTGTTTGTTTTTCGAATTTGAGCTCTTTCTGCAATGGGCACTTTTCATACTATAAGCAGTTTTTCCTAACAAATGCAAGATATAACATGGGCTATCTCCGCAAGGAAACATGAGATCTGCAAACGTTATGGTTTTTTGGTCTTCGGGGAGGATGGGGAACATGAATATGTTTTTGTTTTTCGAATTTGAGCTCTATCTGAAATGAGCACTTTTCATGCTCTAAGCAGTTTTTCCTAACAAATGCAAGATATAACATTGGCTATCTCCGCAAGGAAACATCAGATCTGCACAACTCATGGTTTTTTGGTCTTCGGGGAGGATGGGGAACATGAATATGTGATTGTTTTTCGAATTTGAGCTCTTTCTGCAATGGGCACTTTTCATACTATAAGCAGTTTTTCCTAACAAATGCAAGATATAACATGGGCTATCTCCGCAAGGAAACATGAGATCTGCAAAAGTAATGGTTCTTTGTTCTTCGGGGAGGATGGGGAACATGAATATGTGTTTGTTTTTCGAATTTGACCTCTATCTGAAATGAGCACTTTTCATGCTCTAAGCAGTTTTTCCTAACAAATGCAAGATATAACATTGGCTATCTCCGCAAGGAAACATCAGATCTGCACAACTCATGGTTTTTTGGTCTTCGGGGAGGATGGGGAACATGAATATGTGATTGTTTTTCGAATTTGAGCTCTTTCTGCAATGGGCACTTTTCATGCTATAAGCAGTTTTTCCTAACAAATGCAAGATATAACATTGGCTATCTCCGCAAGGAAACATCAGATCTGCACAACTCATGGTTTTTTGGTCTTCGGGGAGGATGGGGAACATGAATATGTGTTTGTTTTTCGAATTTGAGATCTTTCTGCAATTGGCACTTTTCATACTATAAGCAGTTTTTCCTAACAAATGCAAGCTATTACATTGGCAATCTCGGCAAGGAAACATCAGATCTGCTCAACTCATGGTTTTTTGGTCTTCGGGGAGGAGGGGGAACATGAATATGTGTTTGTTTTTCGAATTTGAGCTCTTTCTGCAATGGGCACTTTTCATACTATAAGCAGTTTTTCCTAACAAATGCATGATATAACATGGGCTATCTACGCAAGGAAACATGAGATCTGCAAACGTTATGGTTTTTTGGTCTTCGGGGAGGAGGGGGAACATGAATATTTTTTTGTTTTTCGAATTTGAGCTCTATCTGAAATGAGCACTTTTCATGCTCTAAGCAGTTTTTCCTAACAAATGCAAGATATAACATTGGCTTTCTCCGCAAGGAAACATCAGATCTGCACAACTCATGGTTTTTTGGTCTTCGGGGAGGATGGGGAACATGAATATGTGATTGTTTTTCGAATTTGAGATCTTTCTGCAATGGGCACTTTTCATACTATAAGCAGTTTTTCCTAACAAATGCAAGATATAACATGGGCTATCTCCGCAAGGAAACATCAGATCTGCACAACTCATGGTTTTTTGGTCTTCGGGGAGGATGGGGAACATGAATATGTGTTTGTTTTTCGAATTTGAGATCTTTCTGCAATGGGCACTTTTCATACTATAAGCAGTTTTTCCTAACAAATGCAAGCTATTACATTGGAAATCTCCGCAAGGAAACATCAGATCTGCTCAACTCATGGTTTTTTGGTCTTCAGGGAGGAGGGGGAACATGAATATGTGTTTGTTTTTCGAATTTGAGCTCTTTCTGCAATGGGCACTTTTCATACTACATGTAGTTTTTCCTAACAAATGCATGATATAACATGGGCTATCTCCGCAAGGAAACATCAGATCTGCACAACTCATGGTTTTTTGGTCTTCGGGGAGGAGGGGGAACATGAATATGTGTTTGTTTTTCGAATTTGAGATCTTTCTGCAATGGGCACTTTTCATACTATAAGCAGTTTTTCCTAACAAATGCAAGATTTAACATTTGCTATCTCCGCAAGGAAACATCAGATCTGCTCAACCCATGGATTTTTGGTCTTCGGGGAGGATGGGGAACATGAATATGTGTTTCTTTTTCGAATTTGAGCTCTTTCTGCAATGGGCACTTTTCATACTATAAGCAGTTTTTCCTAACAAATGCAAGATATAACATTGGCTATCTCCGCAAGGAAACATGAGATCTGCAAACGTTATTGTTTTTTGGTCTTCGGGGAGGATGGGGAACATGAATATGTTTTTGTTTTTCGAATTTGAGCTCTATCTGCAATGGGCACTTTTCATACTATAAGCAGTTTTTCCTAACAAATGCAAGATATAACATGGGCTATCTCCGCAAGGAAACATGAGATCTGCAAACGTTATGGTTTTTTGGTCTTCGGGGAGGATGGGGAACATGAATATGTTTTTGTTTTTCGAATTTGAGCTCTATCTGAAATGAGCACTTTTCATGCTATAAGCAGTTTTTCCTAACAAATGCAAGATATAACATGGGCTATCTCCGCAAGGAAACATCAGATCTGCAAACGTTATGGTTTTTTGGTCTTCGGGGAGGATGGGGAACATGAATATGTTTTTGTTTTTCGAATTTGAGCTCTATCTGAAATGAGCACTTTTCATGCTCTAAGCAGTTTTTCCTAACAAATGCAAGATATAACATTGGCTATCTCCGCAAGGAAACATCAGATCTGCACAACTCATGGTTTTTTCGTCTTCGGGGAGGATGGGGAACATGAATATGTGATTGTTTTTCGAATTTGAGCTCTTTCTGCAATGGGCACTTTTCATACTATAAGCAGTTTTTCCTAACAAATGCAAGATATAACATGGGCTATCTCCGCAAGGAAACATGAGATCTGCAAAAGTAATGGTTTTTTGTTCTTCGGGGAGGATGGGGAACATGAATATGTGTTTGTTTTTCGAATTTGACCTCTATCTGAAATGAGCACTTTTCATGCTCTAAGCAGTTTTTCCTAACAAATGCAAGATATAACATTGGCTATCTCTGCAAGGAAACATCAGATCTGCACAACTCATGGTTTTTTGGTCTTCGGGGAGGATGGGGAACATGAATATGTGATTGTTTTTCGAATTTGAGCTCTTTCTGCAATGGGCACTTTTCATGCTATAAGCAGTTTTTCCTAACAAATGCAAGATATAACATTGGCTATCTCCGCAAGGAAACATCAGATCTGCACAACTCATGGTTTTTTGGTCTTCGGGGAGGATGGGGAACATGAATATGTGATTGTTTTTCGAATTTGAGATCTTTCTGCAATGGGCACTTTTCATACTATAAGCAGTTTTTCCTAACAAATGCAAGATTTAACATTGGCTATCTCCGCAAGGAAATATCAGATCTGCTCAAACCATGGTTTTTTGGTCTTCGGGGAGGATGGGGAACATGAATATGTGTTTCTTTTTCGAATTTGAGCTCTTTGTGCAATGGGCACTTTTCATACTATAAGCAGTTTTTCCTAACAAATGCAAGATATAACATGGGCTATCTCCGCAAGGAAACATGAGATCTGCAAACGTTATGGTTTTTTGGTCTTCGGGGAGGATGGGGAACATGAATATGTGTTTGTTTTTCGAATTTGAGCTCTATCTGCAATGGGCACTTTTCATACTATAAGCAGTTTTTCCTAACAAATGCAAGATTTAATATTTGCTATCTCCGCAAGGAAACATCAGATCTGCTCAACCCATGGATTTTTGGTCTTCGGGGAGGATGGGGAACATGAATATGTGTTTCTTTTTCGAATTTGAGCTCTTTCTGCAATGGGCACTTTTCATACTATAAGCAGTTTTTCCTAACAAATGCAAGATATAACATTGGCTATCTCCGCAAGGAAACATGAGATCTGCAAACGTTATTGTTTTTTGGTCTTCGGGGAGGATGGGGAACATGAATATGTTTTTGTTTTTCGAATTTGAGCTCTATCTGCAATGGGCACTTTTCATACTATAAGCAGTTTTTCCTAACAAATGCAAGATATAACATGGGCTATCTCCGCAAGGAAACATGAGATCTGCAAACGTTATGGTTTTTTGGTCTTCGGGGAGGATGGGGAACATGAATATGTTTTTGTTTTTCGAATTTGAGCTCTATCTGAAATGAGCACTTTTCATGCTCTAAGCAGTTTTTCCTAACAAATGCAAGATATAACATGGGCTATCTCCGCAAGGAAACATCAGATCTGCAAACGTTATGGTTTTTTGGTCTTCGGGGAGGATGGGGAACATGAATATGTTTTTGTTTTTCGAATTTGAGCTCTATCTGAAATGAGCACTTTTCATGCTCTAAGCAGTTTTTCCTAATAAATGCAAGATATAACATTGGCTATCTCCGCAAGGAAACATCAGATCTGCACAACTCATGGTTTTTTGGTCTTCGGGGAGGATGGGGAACATGAATATGTGATTGTTTTTCGAATTTGAGCTCTTTCTGCAATGGGCACTTTTCATACTATAAGCAGTTTTTCCTAACAAATGCAAGATATAACATGGGCTATCTCCGCAAGGAAACATGAGATCTGCAAAAGTAATGGTTTTTTGTTCTTCGGGGAGGATGGGGAACATGAATATGTGTTTGTTTTTCGAATTTGACCTCTATCTGAAATGAGCACTTTTCATGCTCTAAGCAGTTTTTCCTAACAAATGCAAGATATAACATTGGCTATCTCTGCAAGGAAACATCAGATCTGCACAACTCATGGTTTTTTGGTCTTCGGGGAGGATGGGGAACATGAATATGTGATTGTTTTTCGAATTTGAGCTCTTTCTGCAATGGGCACTTTTCATGCTATAAGCAGTTTTTCCTAACAAATGCAAGATATAACATTGGCTATCTCCGCAAGGAAACATCAGATCTGCACAACTCATGGTTTTTTGGTCTTCGGGGAGGATGGGGAACATGAATATGTGATTGTTTTTCGAATTTGAGATCTTTCTGCAATGGGCACTTTTCATACTATAAGCAGTTTTTCCTAACAAATGCAAGATTTAACATTGGCTATCTCCGCAAGGAAATATCAGATCTGCTCAACCCATGGTTTTTTGGTCTTCGGGGAGGATGGGGAACATGAATATGTGTTTCTTTTTCGAATTTGAGCTCTTTGTGCAATGGGCACTTTTCATACTATAAGCAGTTTTTCCTAACAAATGCAAGATATAACATGGGCTATCTCCGCAAGGAAACATGAGATCTGCAAACGTTATGGTTTTTTGGTCTTCGGGGAGGATGGGGAACATGAATATGTTTTTGTTTTTCGAATTTGAGCTCTATCTGAAATGAGCACTTTTCATGCTCTAAGCAGTTTTTCCTAATAAATGCAAGATATAACATTGGCTATCTCCGCAAGGAAACATCAGATCTGCACAACTCATGGTTTTTTGGTCTTCGGGGAGGATGGGGAACATGAATATGTGTTTGTTTTTCGAATTTGAGCTCTATCTGAAATGAGCACTTTTCATGCTCTAAGCAGTTTTTCCTAACAAATGCAAGATATAACATTGGCTATCTCCACAAGGAAACATCAGATCTGCACAACTCATGGTTTTTTGGTCTTCGGGAAGGATGGGGAACATGAATATGTGATTGTTTTTCGAATTTGAGCTATTTCTGCAATGGGCACTTTTCATGCTATAAGCAGTTTTTCCTAACAAATGCAAGATATAACATTGGCTATCTCCGCAAGGAAACATCAGATCTGCACAACTCATGGTTTTTTGGTCTTCGGGGAGGATGGGGAACATGAATATGTGTTTGTTTTTCGAATTTGAGATCTTTCTGCAATGGGCACTTTTCATACTATAAGCAGTTTTTCCTAACAAATGCAAGCTATTACATTGGCAATCTCCGCAAGGAAACATCAGATCTGCTCAACTCATGGTTTTTTGGTCTTCGGGGAGGAGGGGGAACATGAATATGTGTTTGTTTTTCGAATTTGAGCTCTTTCTGCAATGGGCACTTTTCATACTATAAGCAGTTTTTCCTAACAAATGCATGATATAACATTGGCAATCTCCGCAAGGAAACATCAGATCTGCTCAACTCATGGTTTTTTGGTCTTCGGGGAGGATGGGGAACATGAATATGTGTTTCTTTTTCGAATTTGAGCTCTTTCTGCAATGGGCACTTTTCATACTATAAGCAGTTTTTCCTAACAAATGCAAGATATAACATTGGCTATCTCCGCAAGGAAACATGAGATCTGCAAACGTTATTGTTTTTTGGTCTTCGGGGAGGATGGGGAACATGAATATGTTTTTGTTTTTCGAATTTGAGCTCTATCTGCAATGGGCACTTTTCATACTATAAGCAGTTTTTCCTAACAAATGCAAGATATAACATGGGCTATCTCCGCAAGGAAACATGAGATCTGCAAACGTAATGGTTTTTTGGTCTTCGGGGAGGATGGGGAACATGAATATGTTTTTGTTTTTCGAATTTGAGCTCTATCTGAAATGAGCACTTTTCATGCTATAAGCAGTTTTTCCTAACAAATGCAAGATATAACATGGGCTATCTCCGCAAGGAAACATGAGATTTGCAAACGTTATGGTTTTTTGGTCTTCGGGGAGGATGGGGAACATGAATATGTTTTTGTTTTTCGAATTTGAGCTCTATCTGAAATGAGCACTTTTCATGCTCTAAGCAGTTTTTCCTAACAAATGCAAGATATAACATTGGCTATCTCCGCAAGGAAACATCAGATCTGCACAACTCATGGTTTTTTGGTCTTCGGAAAGGATGGGGAACATGAATATGTGATTGTTTTTCGAATTTGAGCTCTTTCTGCAATGGGCACTTTTCATGCTATAAGCAGTTTTTCCTAACAAATGAAAGATATAACATTGGCTATCTCCGCAAGGAAACATCAGATCTGCACAACTCATGGTTTTTTGGTCTTCGGGGAGGATGGGGAACATGAATATGTGTTTCTTTTTCGAATTTGAGCTCTTTCTGCAATGGGCACTTTTCATACTATAAGCAGTTTTTCCTAACAAATGCAAGATATAACATGGGCTATATCCGCAAGGAAACATGAGATCTGCAAACGTTATGGTTTTTTGGTCTTCGGGGAGGATGGGGAACATGAATATGTTTTTGTTTTTCGAATTTGAGCTCTATCTGAAATGAGCACTTTTCATGCTCTAAGCAGTTTTTCCTAACAAATGCAAGATATAACATTGGCTATCTCCACAAGGAAACATCAGATCTGCACAACTCATGGTTTTTTGGTCTTCGGGGAGGATGGGGAACATGAATATGTGTTTGTTTTTCGAATTTGACCTCTATCTGAAATGAGCACTTTTCATGCTCTAAGCAGTTTTTCCTAACAAATGCAAGATATAACATTGGCTATCTCCGCAAGGAAACATCAGATCTGCACAACTCATGGTTTTTTGGTCTTCGGGGAGGAGGGGGAACATGAATATGTGTTTGTTTTTCGAATTTGAGATCTTTCTGCAATGGGCACTTTTCATACTATAAGCAGTTTTTCCTAACAAATGCAAGATTTAACATTGGCTATCTCCGCAAGGAAATATCAGATCTGCTCAACCCATGGTTTTTTGGTCTTCGGGGAGGATGGGGAACATGAATATGTGTTTCTTTTTCGAATTTGAGCTCTTTGTGCAAGGGCACTTTTCATACTATAAGCAGTTTTTCCTAACAAATGCAAGATATAACATGGGCTATCTCCGCAAGGAAACATGAGATCTGCAAACGTTATGGTTTTTTGGTCTTCGGGGAGGATGGGGAACATGAATATGTTTTTGTTTTTCGAATTTGAGCTCTATCTGAAATGAGCACTTTTCATGCTCTAAGCAGTTTTTCCTAACAAATGCAAGATATAACATTGGCTATCTCCGCAAGGAAACATCAGATCTGCACAACTCATGGTTTTTTGGTCTTCGGGGAGGATGGGGAACATGAATATGTGTTTGTTTTTCGAATTTGAGCTCTATCTGAAATTGAGCACTTTTCATGCTCTAAGCAGTTTTTCCTAACAAATGCAAAATATAACATTGGCTATCTCCGCAAGGAAACATCAGATCTGCACAACTCATGGTTTTTTGGTCTTCGGGAAGGATGGGGAACATGAATATGTGATTGTTTTTCGAATTTGAGCTATTTCTGCAATGGGCACTTTTCATGCTATAAGCAGTTTTTCCTAACAAATGCAAGATATAACATTGGCTATCTCCGCAAGGAAACATCAGATCTGCACAACTCATGGTTTTTTGGTCTTCGGGGAGGATGGGGAACATGAATATGTGTTTGTTTTTCGAATTTGAGATCTTTCTGCAATGGGCACTTTTCATACTATAAGCAGTTTTTCCTAACAAATGCAAGCTATTACATTGGCAATCTCCGCAAGGAAACATCAGATCTGCTCAACTCATGGTTTTTTGGTCTTCGGGGAGGAGGGGGAACATGAATATGTGTTTGTTTTTCGAATTTGAGCTCTTTCTGCAATGGGCACTTTTCATACTATAAGCAGTTTTTCCTAACAAATGCATGATATAACATGGGCTATCTCCGCAAGGAAACATCAGATCTGCACAACTCATGGTTTTTTGGTCTTCGGGGAGGAGGGGGAACATGAATATGTGTTTGTTTTTCGAATTTGAGATCTTTCTGCAATGGGCACTTTTCATACTATAAGCAGTTTTTCCTAACAAATGCAAGATTTAACATTGGCTATCTCCGCAAGGAAACATCAGATCTGCTCAACCCATGGTTTTTTGGTCTTCGGGGAGGATGGGGAACATGAATATGTGTTTCTTTTTCGAATTTGAGCTCTTTCTGCAATGGGCACTTTTCATACTATAAGCAGTTTTTCCTAACAAATGCAAGATATAACATTGGCTATCTCCGTAAGGAAACATGAGATCTGCAAACGTTATTGTTTTTTGGTCTTCGGGGAGGATGGGGAACATGAATATGTTTTTGTTTTTCGAATTTGAGCTCTATCTGCAATGGGCACTTTTCATACTATAAGCAGTTTTTCCTAACAAATGCAAGATATAACATGGGCTATCTCAGCAAGGAAACATGAGGTCTGCAAACGTTATGGTTTTTTGGTCTTCGGGGAGGATGGGGAACATGAATATGTTTTTGTTTTTCGAATTTGAGCTCTATCTGAAATGAGCACTTTTCATGCTATAAGCAGTTTTTCCTAACAAATGCAAGATATAACATGGGCTATCTCCGCAAGGAAACATGAGATCTGCAAACGTTATGGTTTTTTGGTCTTCGGGGAGGATGGGGAACATGAATATGTTTTTGTTTTTCGAATTTGAGCTCTATCTGAAATGAGCACTTTTCATGCTCTAAGCAGTTTTTCCTAACAAATGCAAGATATAACATTGGCTATCTCCGCAAGGAAACATCAGATCTGCACAACTCATGGTTTTTTGGTCTTCGGGGAGGATGGGGAACATGAATATGTGTTTCTTTTTCGAATTTGAGCTCTTTCTGCAATGGGCACTTTTCATACTATAAGCAGTTTTTCCTAACAAATGCAAGATATAACATGGGCTATCTCCGCAAGGAAACATGAGATCTGCAAACGTTATGGTTTTTTGGTCTTCGGGGAGGATGGGGAACATGAATATGTTTTTGTTTTTCGAATTTGAGCTCTATCTGAAATGAGCACTTTTCATGCTCTAAGCAATTTTTCCTAACAAATGCAAGATATAACATTGGCTATCTCCGCAAGGAAACATCAGATCTGCACAACTCATGGTTTTTTGGTCTTCGGGGAGGATGGGGAACATGAATATGTGATTGTTTTTCGAATTTGAGCTCTTTCTGCAATGGGCACTTTTCATACTATAAGCAGTTTTTCCTAACAAATGCAAGATATAACATGGGCTATCTCCGCAAGGAAACATGAGATCTGCAAAAGTAATGGTTCTTTGTTCTTCGGGGAGGATGGGGAACATGAATATGTGTTTGTTTTTCGAATTTGACCTCTATCTGAAATGGGCACTTTTCATGCTATAAGCAGTTTTTCCTAACAAATGCAAGATATAACATTGGCTATCTCCGCAAGGAAACATCAGATCTGCACAACTCATGGTTTCTTGGTCTTCGGGGAGGATGGGGAACATGAATATGTGTTTGTTTTTCGAATTTGAGATCTTTCTGCAATTGGCACTTTTCATACTATAAGCAGTTTTTCCTAACAAATGCAAGCTATTACATTGGCAATCTCCGCAAGGAAACATCAGATCTGCTCAACTCATGGTTTTTTGGTCTTCGGGGAGGAGGGGGAACATGAATATGTGTTTGTTTTTCGAATTTGAGCTCTTTCTGCAATGGGCACTTTTCATACTATAAGCAGTTTTTCCTAACAAATGCATGATATAACATGGGCTATCTACGCAAGGAAACATGAGATCTGCAAACGTTATGGTTTTTTGGTCTTCGGGGAGGAGGGGGAACATGAATATTTTTTTGTTTTTCGAATTTGAGCTCTATCTGAAATGAGCACTTTTCATGCTCTAAGCAGTTTTTCCTAACAAATGCAAGATATAACATTGGCTTTCTCCGCAAGGAAACATCAGATCTGCACAACTCATGGTTTTTTGGTCTTCGGGGAGGATGGGGAACATGAATATGTGATTGTTTTTCGAATTTGAGATCTTTCTGCAATGGGCACTTTTCATACTATAAGCAGTTTTTCCTAACAAATGCAAGATATAACATGGGCTATCTCCGCAAGGAAACATCAGATCTGCACAACTCATGGTTTTTTGGTCTTCGGGGAGGATGGGGAACATGAATATGTGTTTGTTTTTCGAATTTGAGATCTTTCTGCAATGGGCACTTTTCATACTATAAGCAGTTTTTCCTAACAAATGCAAGCTATTACATTGGAAATCTCCGCAAGGAAACATCAGATCTGCTCAACTCATGGTTTTTTGGTCTTCAGGGAGGAGGGGGAACATGAATATGTGTTTGTTTTTCGAATTTGAGCTCTTTCTGCAATGGGCACTTTTCATACTACATGCAGTTTTTCCTAACAAATGCATGATATAACATGGGCTATCTCCGCAAGGAAACATCAGATCTGCACAACTCATGGTTTTTTGGTCTTCGGGGAGGAGGGGGAACATGAATATGTGTTTGTTTTTCGAATTTGAGATCTTTCTGCAATGGGCACTTTTCATACTATAAGCAGTTTTTCCTAACAAATGCAAGATTTAACATTTGCTATCTCCGCAAGGAAACATCAGATCTGCTCAACCCATGGATTTTTGGTCTTCGGGGAGGATGGGGAACATGAATATGTGTTTCTTTTTCGAATTTGAGCTCTTTCTGCAATGGGCACTTTTGATACTATAAGCAGTTTTTCCTAACAAATGCAAGATATAACATTGGCTATCTCCGCAAGGAAACATGAGATCTGCAAACGTTATTGTTTTTTGGTCTTCGGGGAGGATGGGGAACATGAATATGTTTTTGTTTTTCGAATTTGAGCTCTATCTGCAATGGGCACTTTTCATACTATAAGCAGTTTTTCCTAACAAATGCAAGATATAACATGGGCTATCTCCGCAAGGAAACATGAGATCTGCAAACGTTATGGTTTTTTGGTCTTCGGGGAGGATGGGGAACATGAATATGTTTTTGTTTTTCGAATTTGAGCTCTATCTGAAATGAGCACTTTTCATGCTCTAAGCAGTTTTTCCTAACAAATGCAAGATATAACATGGGCTATCTCCGCAAGGAAACATCAGATCTGCAAACGTTATGGTTTTTTGGTCTTCGGGGAGGATGGGGAACATGAATATGTTTTTGTTTTTCGAATTTGAGCTCTATCTGAAATGAGCACTTTTCATGCTCTAAGCAGTTTTTCCTAACAAATGCAAGATATAACATTGGCTATCTCCGCAAGGAAACATCAGATCTGCACAACTCATGGTTTTTTGGTCTTCGGGGAGGATGGGGAACATGAATATGTGATTGTTTTTCGAATTTGAGCTCTTTCTGCAATGGGCACTTTTCATACTATAAGCAGTTTTTCCTAACAAATGCAAGATATAACATGGGCTATCTCCGCAAGGAAACATGAGATCTGCAAAAGTAATGGTTTTTTGTTCTTCGGGGAGGATGGGGAACATGAATATGTGTTTGTTTTTCGAATTTGACCTCTATCTGAAATGAGCACTTTTCATGCTCTAAGCAGTTTTTCCTAACATTGGCTATCTCTGCAAGGAAACATCAGATCTGCACAACTCATGGTTTTTTGGTCTTCGGGGAGGATGGGGAACATGAATATGTGATTGTTTTTCGAATTTGAGCTCTTTCTGCAATGGGCACTTTTCATGCTATAAGCAGTTTTTCCTAACAAATGCAAGATATAACATTGGCTATCTCCGCAAGGAAACATCAGATCTGCACAACTCATGGTTTTTTGGTCTTCGGGGAGGATGGGGAACATGAATATGTGATTGTTTTTCGAATTTGAGATCTTTCTGCAATGGGCACTTTTCATACTATAAGCAGTTTTTCCTAACAAATGCAAGATTTAACATTGGCTATCTCCGCAAGGAAATATCAGATCTGCTCAACCCATGGTTTTTTGGTCTTCGGGGAGGATGGGGAACATGAATATGTGTTTCTTTTTCGAATTTGAGCTCTTTGTGCAATGGGCACTTTTCATACTATAAGCAGTTTTTCCTAACAAATGCAAGATATAACATGGGCTATCTCCGCAAGGAAACATGAGATCTGCAAACGTTATGGTTTTTTGGTCTTCGGGGAGGATGGGGAACATGAATATGTGTTTGTTTTTCGAATTTGCGATCTTTCTGCAATGGGCACTTTTCATACTATAAGCAGTTTTTCCTAACAAATGCAAGCTATTACATTGGCAATCTCCGCAAGGAAACATCAGATCTGCTCAACTCATGGTTTTTTGGTCTTCGGGGAGGAGGGGGAACATGAATATGTGTTTGTTTTTCGAATTTGAGCTCTTTCTGCAATGGGCACTTTTCATACTATAAGCAGTTTTTCCTAACAAATGCATGATATAACATGGGCTATCTCCGCAAGGAAACATCAGATCTGCACAACTCATGGTTTTTTGGTCTTCGGGGAGGAGGGGGAACATGAATATGTGTTTGTTTTTCGAATTTGAGCTCTTTCTGCAATGGGCACTTTTCATACTATAAGCAGTTTTTCCTAACAAATGCAAGATTTAACATTTGCTATCTCCGCAAGGAAACATCAGATCTGCTCAACCCATGGATTTTTGGTCTTCGGGGAGGATGGGGAACATGAATATGTGTTTCTTTTTCGAATTTGAGCTCTTTCTGCAATGGGCACTTTTCATACTATAAGCAGTTTTTCCTAACAAATGCAAGATATAACATTGGCTATCTCCGCAAGGAAACATGAGATCTGCAAACGTTATTGTTTTTTGGTCTTCGGGGAGGATGGGGAACATGAATATGTTTTTGTTTTTCGAATTTGAGCTCTATCTGCAATGGGCACTTTTCATACTATAAGCAGTTTTTCCTAACAAATGCAAGATATAACATGGGCTATCTCCGCAAGGAAACATGAGATCTGCAAACGTTATGGTTTTTTGGTCTTCGGGGAGGATGGGGAACATGAATATGTTTTTGTTTTTCGAATTTGAGCTCTATCTGAAATGAGCACTTTTCATGCTATAAGCAGTTTTTCCTAACAAATGCAAGATATAACATGGGCTATCTCCGCAAGGAAACATCAGATCTGCAAACGTTATGGTTTTTTGGTCTTCGGGGAGGATGGGGAACATGAATATGTTTTTGTTTTTCGAATTTGAGCTCTATCTGAAATGAGCACTTTTCATGCTCTAAGCAGTTTTTCCTAACAAATGCAAGATATAACATTGGCTATCTCCGCAAGGAAACATCAGATCTGCACAACTCATGGTTTTTTCGTCTTCGGGGAGGATGGGGAACATGAATATGTGATTGTTTTTCGAATTTGAGCTCTTTCTGCAATGGGCACTTTTCATACTATAAGCAGTTTTTCCTAACAAATGCAAGATATAACATGGGCTATCTCCGCAAGGAAACATGAGATCTGCAAAAGTAATGGTTTTTTGTTCTTCGGGGAGGATGGGGAACATGAATATGTGTTTGTTTTTCGAATTTGACCTCTATCTGAAATGAGCACTTTTCATGCTCTAAGCAGTTTTTCCTAACAAATGCAAGATATAACATTGGCTATCTCTGCAAGGAAACATCAGATCTGCACAACTCATGGTTTTTTGGTCTTCGGGGAGGATGGGGAACATGAATATGTGATTGTTTTTCGAATTTGAGCTCTTTCTGCAATGGGCACTTTTCATGCTATAAGCAGTTTTTCCTAACAAATGCAAGATATAACATTGGCTATCTCCGCAAGGAAACATCAGATCTGCACAACTCATGGTTTTTTGGTCTTCGGGGAGGATGGGGAACATGAATATGTGATTGTTTTTCGAATTTGAGATCTTTCTGCAATGGGCACTTTTCATACTATAAGCAGTTTTTCCTAACAAATGCAAGATTTAACATTGGCTATCTCCGCAAGGAAATATCAGATCTGCTCAAACCATGGTTTTTTGGTCTTCGGGGAGGATGGGGAACATGAATATGTGTTTCTTTTTCGAATTTGAGCTCTTTGTGCAATGGGCACTTTTCATACTATAAGCAGTTTTTCCTAACAAATGCAAGATATAACATGGGCTATCTCCGCAAGGAAACATGAGATCTGCAAACGTTATGGTTTTTTGGTCTTCGGGGAGGATGGGGAACATGAATATGTGTTTGTTTTTCGAATTTGAGCTCTATCTGCAATGGGCACTTTTCATACTATAAGCAGTTTTTCCTAACAAATGCAAGATTTAATATTTGCTATCTCCGCAAGGAAACATCAGATCTGCTCAACCCATGGATTTTTGGTCTTCGGGGAGGATGGGGAACATGAATATGTGTTTCTTTTTCGAATTTGAGCTCTTTCTGCAATGGGCACTTTTCATACTATAAGCAGTTTTTCCTAACAAATGCAAGATATAACATTGGCTATCTCCGCAAGGAAACATGAGATCTGCAAACGTTATTGTTTTTTGGTCTTCGGGGAGGATGGGGAACATGAATATGTTTTTGTTTTTCGAATTTGAGCTCTATCTGCAATGGGCACTTTTCATACTATAAGCAGTTTTTCCTAACAAATGCAAGATATAACATGGGCTATCTCCGCAAGGAAACATGAGATCTGCAAACGTTATGGTTTTTTGGTCTTCGGGGAGGATGGGGAACATGAATATGTTTTTGTTTTTCGAATTTGAGCTCTATCTGAAATGAGCACTTTTCATGCTCTAAGCAGTTTTTCCTAACAAATGCAAGATATAACATGGGCTATCTCCGCAAGGAAACATCAGATCTGCAAACGTTATGGTTTTTTGGTCTTCGGGGAGGATGGGGAACATGAATATGTTTTTGTTTTTCGAATTTGAGCTCTATCTGAAATGAGCACTTTTCATGCTCTAAGCAGTTTTTCCTAATAAATGCAAGATATAACATTGGCTATCTCCGCAAGGAAACATCAGATCTGCACAACTCATGGTTTTTTGGTCTTCGGGGAGGATGGGGAACATGAATATGTGATTGTTTTTCGAATTTGAGCTCTTTCTGCAATGGGCACTTTTCATACTATAAGCAGTTTTTCCTAACAAATGCAAGATATAACATGGGCTATCTCCGCAAGGAAACATGAGATCTGCAAAAGTAATGGTTTTTTGTTCTTCGGGGAGGATGGGGAACATGAATATGTGTTTGTTTTTCGAATTTGACCTCTATCTGAAATGAGCACTTTTCATGCTCTAAGCAGTTTTTCCTAACAAATGCAAGATATAACATTGGCTATCTCTGCAAGGAAACATCAGATCTGCACAACTCATGGTTTTTTGGTCTTCGGGGAGGATGGGGAACATGAATATGTGATTGTTTTTCGAATTTGAGCTCTTTCTGCAATGGGCACTTTTCATGCTATAAGCAGTTTTTCCTAACAAATGCAAGATATAACATTGGCTATCTCCGCAAGGAAACATCAGATCTGCACAACTCATGGTTTTTTGGTCTTCGGGGAGGATGGGGAACATGAATATGTGATTGTTTTTCGAATTTGAGATCTTTCTGCAATGGGCACTTTTCATACTATAAGCAGTTTTTCCTAACAAATGCAAGATTTAACATTGGCTATCTCCGCAAGGAAATATCAGATCTGCTCAACCCATGGTTTTTTGGTCTTCGGGGAGGATGGGGAACATGAATATGTGTTTCTTTTTCGAATTTGAGCTCTTTGTGCAATGGGCACTTTTCATACTATAAGCAGTTTTTCCTAACAAATGCAAGATATAACATGGGCTATCTCCGCAAGGAAACATGAGATCTGCAAACGTTATGGTTTTTTGGTCTTCGGGGAGGATGGGGAACATGAATATGTTTTTGTTTTTCGAATTTGAGCTCTATCTGAAATGAGCACTTTTCATGCTCTAAGCAGTTTTTCCTAATAAATGCAAGATATAACATTGGCTATCTCCGCAAGGAAACATCAGATCTGCACAACTCATGGTTTTTTGGTCTTCGGGGAGGATGGGGAACATGAATATGTGTTTGTTTTTCGAATTTGAGCTCTATCTGAAATGAGCACTTTTCATGCTCTAAGCAGTTTTTCCTAACAAATGCAAGATATAACATTGGCTATCTCCACAAGGAAACATCAGATCTGCACAACTCATGGTTTTTTGGTCTTCGGGAAGGATGGGGAACATGAATATGTGATTGTTTTTCGAATTTGAGCTATTTCTGCAATGGGCACTTTTCATGCTATAAGCAGTTTTTCCTAACAAATGCAAGATATAACATTGGCTATCTCCGCAAGGAAACATCAGATCTGCACAACTCATGGTTTTTTGGTCTTCGGGGAGGATGGGGAACATGAATATGTGTTTGTTTTTCGAATTTGAGATCTTTCTGCAATGGGCACTTTTCATACTATAAGCAGTTTTTCCTAACAAATGCAAGCTATTACATTGGCAATCTCCGCAAGGAAACATCAGATCTGCTCAACTCATGGTTTTTTGGTCTTCGGGGAGGAGGGGGAACATGAATATGTGTTTGTTTTTCGAATTTGAGCTCTTTCTGCAATGGGCACTTTTCATACTATAAGCAGTTTTTCCTAACAAATGCATGATATAACATTGGCAATCTCCGCAAGGAAACATCAGATCTGCTCAACTCATGGTTTTTTGGTCTTCGGGGAGGATGGGGAACATGAATATGTGTTTCTTTTTCGAATTTGAGCTCTTTCTGCAATGGGCACTTTTCATACTATAAGCAGTTTTTCCTAACAAATGCAAGATATAACATTGGCTATCTCCGCAAGGAAACATGAGATCTGCAAACGTTATTGTTTTTTGGTCTTCGGGGAGGATGGGGAACATGAATATGTTTTTGTTTTTCGAATTTGAGCTCTATCTGCAATGGGCACTTTTCATACTATAAGCAGTTTTTCCTAACAAATGCAAGATATAACATGGGCTATCTCCGCAAGGAAACATGAGATCTGCAAACGTAATGGTTTTTTGGTCTTCGGGGAGGATGGGGAACATGAATATGTTTTTGTTTTTCGAATTTGAGCTCTATCTGAAATGAGCACTTTTCATGCTATAAGCAGTTTTTCCTAACAAATGCAAGATATAACATGGGCTATCTCCGCAAGGAAACATGAGATTTGCAAACGTTATGGTTTTTTGGTCTTCGGGGAGGATGGGGAACATGAATATGTTTTTGTTTTTCGAATTTGAGCTCTATCTGAAATGAGCACTTTTCATGCTCTAAGCAGTTTTTCCTAACAAATGCAAGATATAACATTGGCTATCTCCGCAAGGAAACATCAGATCTGCACAACTCATGGTTTTTTGGTCTTCGGAAAGGATGGGGAACATGAATATGTGATTGTTTTTCGAATTTGAGCTCTTTCTGCAATGGGCACTTTTCATGCTATAAGCAGTTTTTCCTAACAAATGAAAGATATAACATTGGCTATCTCCGCAAGGAAACATCAGATCTGCACAACTCATGGTTTTTTGGTCTTCGGGGAGGATGGGGAACATGAATATGTGTTTCTTTTTCGAATTTGAGCTCTTTCTGCAATGGGCACTTTTCATACTATAAGCAGTTTTTCCTAACAAATGCAAGATATAACATGGGCTATATCCGCAAGGAAACATGAGATCTGCAAACGTTATGGTTTTTTGGTCTTCGGGGAGGATGGGGAACATGAATATGTTTTTGTTTTTCGAATTTGAGCTCTATCTGAAATGAGCACTTTTCATGCTCTAAGCAGTTTTTCCTAACAAATGCAAGATATAACATTGGCTATCTCCACAAGGAAACATCAGATCTGCACAACTCATGGTTTTTTGGTCTTCGGGGAGGATGGGGAACATGAATATGTGTTTGTTTTTCGAATTTGACCTCTATCTGAAATGAGCACTTTTCATGCTCTAAGCAGTTTTTCCTAACAAATGCAAGATATAACATTGGCTATCTCCGCAAGGAAACATCAGATCTGCACAACTCATGGTTTTTTGGTCTTCGGGGAGGAGGGGGAACATGAATATGTGTTTGTTTTTCGAATTTGAGATCTTTCTGCAATGGGCACTTTTCATACTATAAGCAGTTTTTCCTAACAAATGCAAGATTTAACATTGGCTATCTCCGCAAGGAAATATCAGATCTGCTCAACCCATGGTTTTTTGGTCTTCGGGGAGGATGGGGAACATGAATATGTGTTTCTTTTTCGAATTTGAGCTCTTTGTGCAATGGGCACTTTTCATACTATAAGCAGTTTTTCCTAACAAATGCAAGATATAACATGGGCTATCTCCGCAAGGAAACATGAGATCTGCAAACGTTATGGTTTTTTGGTCTTCGGGGAGGATGGGGAACATGAATATGTTTTTGTTTTTCGAATTTGAGCTCTATCTGAAATGAGCACTTTTCATGCTCTAAGCAGTTTTTCCTAACAAATGCAAGATATAACATTGGCTATCTCCGCAAGGAAACATCAGATCTGCACAACTCATGGTTTTTTGGTCTTCGGGGAGGATGGGGAACATGAATATGTGTTTGTTTTTCGAATTTGAGCTCTATCTGAAATGAGCACTTTTCATGCTCTAAGCAGTTTTTCCTAACAAATGCAAGATATAACATTGGCTATCTCCGCAAGGAAACATCAGATCTGCACAACTCATGGTTTTTTGGTCTTCGGGAAGGATGGGGAACATGAATATGTGATTGTTTTTCGAATTTGAGCTATTTCTGCAATGGGCACTTTTCATGCTATAAGCAGTTTTTCCTAACAAATGCAAGATATAACATTGGCTATCTCCGCAAGGAAACATCAGATCTGCACAACTCATGGTTTTTTGGTCTTCGGGGAGGATGGGGAACATGAATATGTGTTTGTTTTTCGAATTTGAGATCTTTCTGCAATGGGCACTTTTCATACTATAAGCAGTTTTTCCTAACAAATGCAAGCTATTACATTGGCAATCTCCGCAAGGAAACATCAGATCTGCTCAACTCATGGTTTTTTGGTCTTCGGGGAGGAGGGGGAACATGAATATGTGTTTGTTTTTCGAATTTGAGCTCTTTCTGCAATGGGCACTTTTCATACTATAAGCAGTTTTTCCTAACAAATGCATGATATAACATGGGCTATCTCCGCAAGGAAACATCAGATCTGCACAACTCATGGTTTTTTGGTCTTCGGGGAGGAGGGGGAACATGAATATGTGTTTGTTTTTCGAATTTGAGATCTTTCTGCAATGGGCACTTTTCATACTATAAGCAGTTTTTCCTAACAAATGCAAGATTTAACATTGGCTATCTCCGCAAGGAAACATCAGATCTGCTCAACCCATGGTTTTTTGGTCTTCGGGGAGGATGGGGAACATGAATATGTGTTTCTTTTTCGAATTTGAGCTCTTTCTGCAATGGGCACTTTTCATACTATAAGCAGTTTTTCCTAACAAATGCAAGATATAACATTGGCTATCTCCGTAAGGAAACATGAGATCTGCAAACGTTATTGTTTTTTGGTCTTCGGGGAGGATGGGGAACATGAATATGTTTTTGTTTTTCGAATTTGAGCTCTATCTGCAATGGGCACTTTTCATACTATAAGCAGTTTTTCCTAACAAATGCAAGATATAACATGGGCTATCTCAGCAAGGAAACATGAGGTCTGCAAACGTTATGGTTTTTTGGTCTTCGGGGAGGATGGGGAACATGAATATGTTTTTGTTTTTCGAATTTGAGCTCTATCTGAAATGAGCACTTTTCATGCTATAAGCAGTTTTTCCTAACAAATGCAAGATATAACATGGGCTATCTCCGCAAGGAAACATGAGATCTGCAAACGTTATGGTTTTTTGGTCTTCGGGGAGGATGGGGAACATGAATATGTTTTTGTTTTTCGAATTTGAGCTCTATCTGAAATGAGCACTTTTCATGCTCTAAGCAGTTTTTCCTAACAAATGCAAGATATAACATTGGCTATCTCCGCAAGGAAACATCAGATCTGCACAACTCATGGTTTTTTGGTCTTCGGGGAGGATGGGGAACATGAATATGTGTTTCTTTTTCGAATTTGAGCTCTTTCTGCAATGGGCACTTTTCATACTATAAGCAGTTTTTCCTAACAAATGCAAGATATAACATGGGCTATCTCCGCAAGGAAACATGAGATCTGCAAACGTTATGGTTTTTTGGTCTTCGGGGAGGATGGGGAACATGAATATGTTTTTGTTTTTCGAATTTGAGCTCTATCTGAAATGAGCACTTTTCATGCTCTAAGCAATTTTTCCTAACAAATGCAAGATATAACATTGGCTATCTCCGCAAGGAAACATCAGATCTGCACAACTCATGGTTTTTTGGTCTTCGGGGAGGATGGGGAACATGAATATGTGATTGTTTTTCGAATTTGAGCTCTTTCTGCAATGGGCACTTTTCATACTATAAGCAGTTTTTCCTAACAAATGCAAGATATAACATGGGCTATCTCCGCAAGGAAACATGAGATCTGCAAAAGTAATGGTTCTTTGTTCTTCGGGGAGGATGGGGAACATGAATATGTGTTTGTTTTTCGAATTTGACCTCTATCTGAAATGGGCACTTTTCATGCTATAAGCAGTTTTTCCTAACAAATGCAAGATATAACATTGGCTATCTCCGCAAGGAAACATCAGATCTGCACAACTCATGGTTTCTTGGTCTTCGGGGAGGATGGGGAACATGAATATGTGTTTGTTTTTCGAATTTGAGATCTTTCTGCAATTGGCACTTTTCATACTATAAGCAGTTTTTCCTAACAAATGCAAGCTATTACATTGGCAATCTCCGCAAGGAAACATCAGATCTGCTCAACTCATGGTTTTTTGGTCTTCGGGGAGGAGGGGGAACATGAATATGTGTTTGTTTTTCGAATTTGAGCTCTTTCTGCAATGGGCACTTTTCATACTATAAGCAGTTTTTCCTAACAAATGCATGATATAACATGGGCTATCTACGCAAGGAAACATGAGATCTGCAAACGTTATGGTTTTTTGGTCTTCGGGGAGGAGGGGGAACATGAATATTTTTTTGTTTTTCGAATTTGAGCTCTATCTGAAATGAGCACTTTTCATGCTCTAAGCAGTTTTTCCTAACAAATGCAAGATATAACATTGGCTTTCTCCGCAAGGAAACATCAGATCTGCACAACTCATGGTTTTTTGGTCTTCGGGGAGGATGGGGAACATGAATATGTGATTGTTTTTCGAATTTGAGATCTTTCTGCAATGGGCACTTTTCATACTATAAGCAGTTTTTCCTAACAAATGCAAGATATAACATGGGCTATCTCCGCAAGGAAACATCAGATCTGCACAACTCATGGTTTTTTGGTCTTCGGGGAGGATGGGGAACATGAATATGTGTTTGTTTTTCGAATTTGAGATCTTTCTGCAATGGGCACTTTTCATACTATAAGCAGTTTTTCCTAACAAATGCAAGCTATTACATTGGAAATCTCCGCAAGGAAACATCAGATCTGCTCAACTCATGGTTTTTTGGTCTTCAGGGAGGAGGGGGAACATGAATATGTGTTTGTTTTTCGAATTTGAGCTCTTTCTGCAATGGGCACTTTTCATACTACATGCAGTTTTTCCTAACAAATGCATGATATAACATGGGCTATCTCCGCAAGGAAACATCAGATCTGCACAACTCATGGTTTTTTGGTCTTCGGGGAGGAGGGGGAACATGAATATGTGTTTGTTTTTCGAATTTGAGATCTTTCTGCAATGGGCACTTTTCATACTATAAGCAGTTTTTCCTAACAAATGCAAGATTTAACATTTGCTATCTCCGCAAGGAAACATCAGATCTGCTCAACCCATGGATTTTTGGTCTTCGGGGAGGATGGGGAACATGAATATGTGTTTCTTTTTCGAATTTGAGCTCTTTCTGCAATGGGCACTTTTGATACTATAAGCAGTTTTTCCTAACAAATGCAAGATATAACATTGGCTATCTCCGCAAGGAAACATGAGATCTGCAAACGTTATTGTTTTTTGGTCTTTGGGGAGGATGGGGAACATGAATATGTTTTTGTTTTTCGAATTTGAGCTCTATCTGCAATGGGCACTTTTCATACTATAAGCAGTTTTTCCTAACAAATGCAAGATATAACATGGGCTATCTCCGCAAGGAAACATGAGATCTGCAAACGTTATGGTTTTTTGGTCTTCGGGGAGGATGGGGAACATGAATATGTTTTTGTTTTTCGAATTTGAGCTCTATCTGAAATGAGCACTTTTCATGCTCTAAGCAGTTTTTCCTAACAAATGCAAGATATAACATGGGCTATCTCCGCAAGGAAACATCAGATCTGCAAACGTTATGGTTTTTTGGTCTTCGGGGAGGATGGGGAACATGAATATGTTTTTGTTTTTCGAATTTGAGCTCTATCTGAAATGAGCACTTTTCATGCTCTAAGCAGTTTTTCCTAACAAATGCAAGATATAACATTGGCTATCTCCGCAAGGAAACATCAGATCTGCACAACTCATGGTTTTTTGGTCTTCGGGGAGGATGGGGAACATGAATATGTGATTGTTTTTCGAATTTGAGCTCTTTCTGCAATGGGCACTTTTCATACTATAAGCAGTTTTTCCTAACAAATGCAAGATATAACATGGGCTATCTCCGCAAGGAAACATGAGATCTGCAAAAGTAATGGTTTTTTGTTCTTCGGGGAGGATGGGGAACATGAATATGTGTTTGTTTTTCGAATTTGACCTCTATCTGAAATGAGCACTTTTCATGCTCTAAGCAGTTTTTCCTAACATTGGCTATCTCTGCAAGGAAACATCAGATCTGCACAACTCATGGTTTTTTGGTCTTCGGGGAGGATGGGGAACATGAATATGTGATTGTTTTTCGAATTTGAGCTCTTTCTGCAATGGGCACTTTTCATGCTATAAGCAGTTTTTCCTAACAAATGCAAGATATAACATTGGCTATCTCCGCAAGGAAACATCAGATCTGCACAACTCATGGTTTTTTGGTCTTCGGGGAGGATGGGGAACATGAATATGTGATTGTTTTTCGAATTTGAGATCTTTCTGCAATGGGCACTTTTCATACTATAAGCAGTTTTTCCTAACAAATGCAAGATTTAACATTGGCTATCTCCGCAAGGAAATATCAGATCTGCTCAACCCATGGTTTTTTGGTCTTCGGGGAGGATGGGGAACATGAATATGTGTTTCTTTTTCGAATTTGAGCTCTTTGTGCAATGGGCACTTTTCATACTATAAGCAGTTTTTCCTAACAAATGCAAGATATAACATGGGCTATCTCCGCAAGGAAACATGAGATCTGCAAACGTTATGGTTTTTTGGTCTTCGGGGAGGATGGGGAACATGAATATGTGTTTGTTTTTCGAATTTGCGATCTTTCTGCAATGGGCACTTTTCATACTATAAGCAGTTTTTCCTAACAAATGCAAGCTATTACATTGGCAATCTCCGCAAGGAAACATCAGATCTGCTCAACTCATGGTTTTTTGGTCTTCGGGGAGGAGGGGGAACATGAATATGTGTTTGTTTTTCGAATTTGAGCTCTTTCTGCAATGGGCACTTTTCATACTATAAGCAGTTTTTCCTAACAAATGCATGATATAACATGGGCTATCTCCGCAAGGAAACATCAGATCTGCACAACTCATGGTTTTTTGGTCTTCGGGGAGGAGGGGGAACATGAATATGTGTTTGTTTTTCGAATTTGAGATCTTTCTGCAATGGGCACTTTTCATACTATAAGCAGTTTTTCCTAACAAATGCAAGATTTAACATTGGCTATCTCCGCAAGGAAACATCAGATCTGCTCAACCCATGGTTTTTTGGTCTTCGGGGAGGATGGGGAACATGAATATGTGTTTCTTTTTCGAATTTGAGCTCTTTCTGCAATGGGCACTTTTCATACTATAAGCAGTTTTTCCTAACAAATGCAAGATATAACATTGGCTATCTCCGTAAGGAAACATGAGATCTGCAAACGTTATTGTTTTTTGGTCTTCGGGGAGGATGGGGAACATGAATATGTTTTTGTTTTTCGAATTTGAGCTCTATCTGCAATGGGCACTTTTCATACTATAAGCAGTTTTTCCTAACAAATGCAAGATATAACATGGGCTATCTCAGCAAGGAAACATGAGGTCTGCAAACGTTATGGTTTTTTGGTCTTCGGGGAGGATGGGGAACATGAATATGTTTTTGTTTTTCGAATTTGAGCTCTATCTGAAATGAGCACTTTTCATGCTATAAGCAGTTTTTCCTAACAAATGCAAGATATAACATGGGCTATCTCCGCAAGGAAACATGAGATCTGCAAACGTTATGGTTTTTTGGTCTTCGGGGAGGATGGGGAACATGAATATGTTTTTGTTTTTCGAATTTGAGCTCTATCTGAAATGAGCACTTTTCATGCTCTAAGCAGTTTTTCCTAACAAATGCAAGATATAACATTGGCTATCTCCGCAAGGAAACATCAGATCTGCACAACTCATGGTTTTTTGGTCTTCGGGGAGGATGGGGAACATGAATATGTGTTTCTTTTTCGAATTTGAGCTCTTTCTGCAATGGGCACTTTTCATACTATAAGCAGTTTTTCCTAACAAATGCAAGATATAACATGGGCTATCTCCGCAAGGAAACATGAGATCTGCAAACGTTATGGTTTTTTGGTCTTCGGGGAGGATGGGGAACATGAATATGTGTTTGTTTTTCGAATTTGACCTCTATCTGAAATGAGCACTTTTCATGCTCTAAGCAGTTTTTCCTAACAAATGCAAGATATAACATTGGCTATCTCTGCAAGGAAACATCAGATCTGCACAACTCATGGTTTTTTGGTCTTCGGGGAGGATGGGGAACATGAATATGTGATTGTTTTTCGAATTTGAGCTCTTTCTGCAATGGGCACTTTTCATGCTATAAGCAGTTTTTCCTAACAAATGCAAGATATAACATTGGCTATCTCCGCAAGGAAACATCAGATCTGCACAACTCATGGTTTTTTGGTCTTCGGGGAGGATGGGGAACATGAATATGTGATTGTTTTTCGAATTTGAGATCTTTCTGCAATGGGCACTTTTCATACTATAAGCAGTTTTTCCTAACAAATGCAAGATTTAACATTGGCTATCTCCGCAAGGAAACATCAGATCTGCTCAACCCATGGTTTTTTGGTCTTCGGGGAGGATGGGGAACATGAATATGTGTTTCTTTTTCGAATTTGAGCTCTTTGTGCAATGGGCACTTTTCATACTATAAGCAGTTTTTCCTAACAAATGCAAGATATAACATGGGCTATCTCCGCAAGGAAACATGAGATCTGCAAACGTTATGGTTTTTTGGTCTTCGGGGAGGATGGGGAACATGAATATGTTTTTGTTTTTCGAATTTGAGCTCTATCTGAAATGAGCACTTTTCATGCTCTAAGCAGTTTTTCCTAATAAATGCAAGATATAACATTGGCTATCTCCGCAAGGAAACATCAGATCTGCACAACTCATGGTTTTTTGGTCTTCGGGGAGGATGGGGAACATGAATATGTGTTTGTTTTTCGAATTTGAGCTCTATCTGAAATGAGCACTTTTCATGCTCTAAGCAGTTTTTCCTAACAAATGCAAGATATAACATTGGCTATCTCCACAAGGAAACATCAGATCTGCACAACTCATGGTTTTTTGGTCTTCGGGAAGGATGGGGAACATGAATATGTGATTGTTTTTCGAATTTGAGCTATTTCTGCAATGGGCACTTTTCATGCTATAAGCAGTTTTTCCTAACAAATGCAAGATATAACATTGGCTATCTCCGCAAGGAAACATCAGATCTGCACAACTCATGGTTTTTTGGTCTTCGGGGAGGATGGGGAACATGAATATGTGTTTGTTTTTCGAATTTGAGATCTTTCTGCAATGGGCACTTTTCATACTATAAGCAGTTTTTCCTAACAAATGCAAGCTATTACATTGGCAATCTCCGCAAGGAAACATCAGATCTGCTCAACTCATGGTTTTTTGGTCTTCGGGGAGGAGGGGGAACATGAATATGTGTTTGTTTTTCGAATTTGAGCTCTTTCTGCAATGGGCACTTTTCATACTATAAGCAGTTTTTCCTAACAAATGCATGATATAACATTGGCAATCTCCGCAAGGAAACATCAGATCTGCTCAACTCATGGTTTTTTGGTCTTCGGGGAGGATGGGGAACATGAATATGTGTTTCTTTTTCGAATTTGAGCTCTTTCTGCAATGGGCACTTTTCATACTATAAGCAGTTTTTCCTAACAAATGCAAGATATAACATTGGCTATCTCCGCAAGGAAACATGAGATCTGCAAACGTTATTGTTTTTTGGTCTTCGGGGAGGATGGGGAACATGAATATGTTTTTGTTTTTCGAATTTGAGCTCTATCTGCAATGGGCACTTTTCATACTATAAGCAGTTTTTCCTAACAAATGCAAGATATAACATGGGCTATCTCCGCAAGGAAACATGAGATCTGCAAACGTTATGGTTTTTTGGTCTTCGGGGAGGATGGGGAACATGAATATGTTTTTGTTTTTCGAATTTGAGCTCTATCTGAAATGAGCACTTTTCATGCTATAAGCAGTTTTTCCTAACAAATGCAAGATATAACATGGGCTATCTCCGCAAGGAAACATGAGATTTGCAAACGTTATGGTTTTTTGGTCTTCGGGGAGGATGGGGAACATGAATATGTTTTTGTTTTTCGAATTTGAGCTCTATCTGAAATGAGCACTTTTCATGCTATAAGCAGTTTTTCCTAACAAATGCAAGATATAACATTGGCTATCTCCGCAAGGAAACATCAGATCTGCACAACTCATGGTTTTTTGGTCTTCGGAAAGGATGGGGAACATGAATATGTGATTGTTTTTCGAATTTGAGCTCTTTCTGCAATGGGCACTTTTCATGCTATAAGCAGTTTTTCCTAACAAATGAAAGATATAACATTGGCTATCTCCGCAAGGAAACATCAGATCTGCACAACTCATGGTTTTTTGGTCTTCGGGGAGGATGGGGAACATGAATATGTGTTTCTTTTTCGAATTTGAGCTCTTTCTGCAATGGGCACTTTTCATACTATAAGCAGTTTTTCCTAACAAATGCAAGATATAACATGGGCTATATCCGCAAGGAAACATGAGATCTGCAAACGTTATGGTTTTTTGGTCTTCGGGGAGGATGGGGAACATGAATATGTTTTTGTTTTTCGAATTTGAGCTCTATCTGAAATGAGCACTTTTCATGCTCTAAGCAGTTTTTCCTAACAAATGCAAGATATAACATTGGCTATCTCCACAAGGAAACATCAGATCTGCACAACTCATGGTTTTTTGGTCTTCGGGGAGGATGGGGAACATGAATATGTGTTTGTTTTTCGAATTTGACCTCTATCTGAAATGAGCACTTTTCATGCTCTAAGCAGTTTTTCCTAACAAATGCAAGATATAACATTGGCTATCTCCGCAAGGAAACATCAGATCTGCACAACTCATGGTTTTTTGGTCTTCGGGGAGGAGGGGGAACATGAATATGTGTTTGTTTTTCGAATTTGAGATCTTTCTGCAATGGGCACTTTTCATACTATAAGCAGTTTTTCCTAACAAATGCAAGATTTAACATTGGCTATCTCCGCAAGGAAATATCAGATCTGCTCAACCCATGGTTTTTTGGTCTTCGGGGAGGATGGGGAACATGAATATGTGTTTCTTTTTCGAATTTGAGCTCTTTGTGCAATGGGCACTTTTCATACTATAAGCAGTTTTTCCTAACAAATGCAAGATATAACATGGGCTATCTCCGCAAGGAAACATGAGATCTGCAAACGTTATGGTTTTTTGGTCTTCGGGGAGGATGGGGAACATGAATATGTTTTTGTTTTTCGAATTTGAGCTCTATCTGAAATGAGCACTTTTCATGCTCTAAGCAGTTTTTCCTAACAAATGCAAGATATAACATTGGCTATCTCCGCAAGGAAACATCAGATCTGCACAACTCATGGTTTTTTGGTCTTCGGGGAGGATGGGGAACATGAATATGTGTTTGTTTTTCGAATTTGAGCTCTATCTGAAATGAGCACTTTTCATGCTCTAAGCAGTTTTTCCTAACAAATGCAAGATATAACATTGGCTATCTCCGCAAGGAAACATCAGATCTGCACAACTCATGGTTTTTTGGTCTTCGGGAAGGATGGGGAACATGAATATGTGATTGTTTTTCGAATTTGAGCTATTTCTGCAATGGGCACTTTTCATGCTATAAGCAGTTTTTCCTAACAAATGCAAGATATAACATTGGCTATCTCCGCAAGGAAACATCAGATCTGCACAACTCATGGTTTTTTGGTCTTCGGGGAGGATGGGGAACATGAATATGTGTTTGTTTTTCGAATTTGAGATCTTTCTGCAATGGGCACTTTTCATACTATAAGCAGTTTTTCCTAACAAATGCAAGCTATTACATTGGCAATCTCCGCAAGGAAACATCAGATCTGCTCAACTCATGGTTTTTTGGTCTTCGGGGAGGAGGGGGAACATGAATATGTGTTTGTTTTTCGAATTTGAGCTCTTTCTGCAATGGGCACTTTTCATACTATAAGCAGTTTTTCCTAACAAATGCATGATATAACATGGGCTATCTCCGCAAGGAAACATCAGATCTGCACAACTCATGGTTTTTTGGTCTTCGGGGAGGAGGGGGAACATGAATATGTGTTTGTTTTTCGAATTTGAGATCTTTCTGCAATGGGCACTTTTCATACTATAAGCAGTTTTTCCTAACAAATGCAAGATTTAACATTGGCTATCTCCGCAAGGAAACATCAGATCTGCTCAACCCATGGTTTTTTGGTCTTCGGGGAGGATGGGGAACATGAATATGTGTTTCTTTTTCGAATTTGAGCTCTTTCTGCAATGGGCACTTTTCATACTATAAGCAGTTTTTCCTAACAAATGCAAGATATAACATTGGCTATCTCCGTAAGGAAACATGAGATCTGCAAACGTTATTGTTTTTTGGTCTTCGGGGAGGATGGGGAACATGAATATGTTTTTGTTTTTCGAATTTGAGCTCTATCTGCAATGGGCACTTTTCATACTATAAGCAGTTTTTCCTAACAAATGCAAGATATAACATGGGCTATCTCAGCAAGGAAACATGAGGTCTGCAAACGTTATGGTTTTTTGGTCTTCGGGGAGGATGGGGAACATGAATATGTTTTTGTTTTTCGAATTTGAGCTCTATCTGAAATGAGCACTTTTCATGCTATAAGCAGTTTTTCCTAACAAATGCAAGATATAACATGGGCTATCTCCGCAAGGAAACATGAGATCTGCAAACGTTATGGTTTTTTGGTCTTCGGGGAGGATGGGGAACATGAATATGTTTTTGTTTTTCGAATTTGAGCTCTATCTGAAATGAGCACTTTTCATGCTCTAAGCAGTTTTTCCTAACAAATGCAAGATATAACATTGGCTATCTCCGCAAGGAAACATCAGATCTGCACAACTCATGGTTTTTTGGTCTTCGGGGAGGATGGGGAACATGAATATGTGTTTCTTTTTCGAATTTGAGCTCTTTCTGCAATGGGCACTTTTCATACTATAAGCAGTTTTTCCTAACAAATGCAAGATATAACATGGGCTATCTCCGCAAGGAAACATGAGATCTGCAAACGTTATGGTTTTTTGGTCTTCGGGGAGGATGGGGAACATGAATATGTTTTTGTTTTTCGAATTTGAGCTCTATCTGAAATGAGCACTTTTCATGCTCTAAGCAGTTTTTCCTAACAAATGCAAGATATAACATTGGCTATCTCCGCAAGGAAACATCAGATCTGCACAACTCATGGTTTTTTGGTCTTCGGGGAGGATGGGGAACATGAATATGTGATTGTTTTTCGAATTTGAGCTCTTTCTGCAATGGGCACTTTTCATACTATAAGCAGTTTTTCCTAACAAATGCAAGATATAACATGGGCTATCTCCGCAAGGAAACATGAGATCTGCAAAAGTAATGGTTCTTTGTTCTTCGGGGAGGATGGGGAACATGAATATGTGTTTGTTTTTCGAATTTGACCTCTATCTGAAATGGGCACTTTTCATGCTATAAGCAGTTTTTCCTAACAAATGCAAGATATAACATTGGCTATCTCCGCAAGGAAACATCAGATCTGCACAACTCATGGTTTCTTGGTCTTCGGGGAGGATGGGGAACATGAATATGTGTTTGTTTTTCGAATTTGAGATCTTTCTGCAATTGGCACTTTTCATACTATAAGCAGTTTTTCCTAACAAATGCAAGCTATTACATTGGCAATCTCCGCAAGGAAACATCAGATCTGCTCAACTCATGGTTTTTTGGTCTTCGGGGAGGAGGGGGAACATGAATATGTGTTTGTTTTTCGAATTTGAGCTCTTTCTGCAATGGGCACTTTTCATACTATAAGCAGTTTTTCCTAACAAATGCATGATATAACATGGGCTATCTACGCAAGGAAACATGAGATCTGCAAACGTTATGGTTTTTTGGTCTTCGGGGAGGAGGGGGAACATGAATATTTTTTTGTTTTTCGAATTTGAGCTCTATCTGAAATGAGCACTTTTCATGCTCTAAGCAGTTTTTCCTAACAAATGCAAGATATAACATTGGCTTTCTCCGCAAGGAAACATCAGATCTGCACAACTCATGGTTTTTTGGTCTTCGGGGAGGATGGGGAACATGAATATGTGATTGTTTTTCGAATTTGAGATCTTTCTGCAATGGGCACTTTTCATACTATAAGCAGTTTTTCCTAACAAATGCAAGATATAACATGGGCTATCTCCGCAAGGAAACATCAGATCTGCACAACTCATGGTTTTTTGGTCTTCGGGGAGGATGGGGAACATGAATATGTGTTTGTTTTTCGAATTTGAGATCTTTCTGCAATGGGCACTTTTCATACTATAAGCAGTTTTTCCTAACAAATGCAAGCTATTACATTGGAAATCTCCGCAAGGAAACATCAGATCTGCTCAACTCATGGTTTTTTGGTCTTCAGGGAGGAGGGGGAACATGAATATGTGTTTGTTTTTCGAATTTGAGCTCTTTCTGCAATGGGCACTTTTCATACTACATGCAGTTTTTCCTAACAAATGCATGATATAACATGGGCTATCTCCGCAAGGAAACATCAGATCTGCACAACTCATGGTTTTTTGGTCTTCGGGGAGGAGGGGGAACATGAATATGTGTTTGTTTTTCAAATTTGAGATCTTTCTGCAATGGGCACTTTTCATACTATAAGCAGTTTTTCCTAACAAATGCAAGATTTAACATTTGCTATCTCCGCAAGGAAACATCAGATCTGCTCAACCCATGGATTTTTGGTCTTCGGGGAGGATGGGGAACATGAATATGTGTTTCTTTTTCGAATTTGAGCTCTTTCTGCAATGGGCACTTTTCATACTATAAGCAGTTTTTCCTAACAAATGCAAGATATAACATTGGCTATCTCCGCAAGGAAACATGAGATCTGCAAACGTTATTGTTTTTTGGTCTTCGGGGAGGATGGGGAACATGAATATGTTTTTGTTTTTCGAATTTGAGCTCTATCTGCAATGGGCACTTTTCATACTATAAGCAGTTTTTCCTAACAAATGCAAGATATAACATGGGCTATCTCCGCAAGGAAACATGAGATCTGCAAACGTTATGGTTTTTTGGTCTTCGGGGAGGATGGGGAACATGAATATGTTTTTGTTTTTCGAATTTGAGCTCTATCTGAAATGAGCACTTTTCATGCTCTAAGCAGTTTTTCCTAACAAATGCAAGATATAACATGGGCTATCTCCGCAAGGAAACATCAGATCTGCAAACGTTATGGTTTTTTGGTCTTCGGGGAGGATGGGGAACATGAATATGTTTTTGTTTTTCGAATTTGAGCTCTATCTGAAATGAGCACTTTTCATGCTCTAAGCAGTTTTTCCTAACAAATGCAAGATATAACATTGGCTATCTCCGCAAGGAAACATCAGATCTGCACAACTCATGGTTTTTTGGTCTTCGGGGAGGATGGGGAACATGAATATGTGATTGTTTTTCGAATTTGAGCTCTTTCTGCAATGGGCACTTTTCATACTATAAGCAGTTTTTCCTAACAAATGCAAGATATAACATGGGCTATCTCCGCAAGGAAACATGAGATCTGCAAAAGTAATGGTTTTTTGTTCTTCGGGGAGGATGGGGAACATGAATATGTGTTTGTTTTTCGAATTTGACCTCTATCTGAAATGAGCACTTTTCATGCTCTAAGCAGTTTTTCCTAACATTGGCTATCTCTGCAAGGAAACATCAGATCTGCACAACTCATGGTTTTTTGGTCTTCGGGGAGGATGGGGAACATGAATATGTGATTGTTTTTCGAATTTGAGCTCTTTCTGCAATGGGCACTTTTCATGCTATAAGCAGTTTTTCCTAACAAATGCAAGATATAACATTGGCTATCTCCGCAAGGAAACATCAGATCTGCACAACTCATGGTTTTTTGGTCTTCGGGGAGGATGGGGAACATGAATATGTGATTGTTTTTCGAATTTGAGATCTTTCTGCAATGGGCACTTTTCATACTATAAGCAGTTTTTCCTAACAAATGCAAGATTTAACATTGGCTATCTCCGCAAGGAAATATCAGATCTGCTCAACCCATGGTTTTTTGGTCTTCGGGGAGGATGGGGAACATGAATATGTGTTTCTTTTTCGAATTTGAGCTCTTTGTGCAATGGGCACTTTTCATACTATAAGCAGTTTTTCCTAACAAATGCAAGATATAACATGGGCTATCTCCGCAAGGAAACATGAGATCTGCAAACGTTATGGTTTTTTGGTCTTCGGGGAGGATGGGGAACATGAATATGTGTTTGTTTTTCGAATTTGAGATCTTTCTGCAATGGGCACTTTTCATACTATAAGCAGTTTTTCCTAACAAATGCAAGCTATTACATTGGCAATCTCCGCAAGGAAACATCAGATCTGCTCAACTCATGGTTTTTTGGTCTTCGGGGAGGAGGGGGAACATGAATATGTGTTTGTTTTTCGAATTTGAGCTCTTTCTGCAATGGGCACTTTTCATACTATAAGCAGTTTTTCCTAACAAATGCATGATATAACATGGGCTATCTCCGCAAGGAAACATCAGATCTGCACAACTCATGGTTTTTTGGTCTTCGGGGAGGAGGGGGAACATGAATATGTGTTTGTTTTTCGAATTTGAGATCTTTCTGCAATGGGCACTTTTCATACTATAAGCAGTTTTTCCTAACAAATGCAAGATTTAACATTGGCTATCTCCGCAAGGAAACATCAGATCTGCTCAACCCATGGTTTTTTGGTCTTCGGGGAGGATGGGGAACATGAATATGTGTTTCTTTTTCGAATTTGAGCTCTTTCTGCAATGGGCACTTTTCATACTATAAGCAGTTTTTCCTAACAAATGCAAGATATAACATTGGCTATCTCCGTAAGGAAACATGAGATCTGCAAACGTTATTGTTTTTTGGTCTTCGGGGAGGATGGGGAACATGAATATGTTTTTGTTTTTCGAATTTGAGCTCTATCTGCAATGGGCACTTTTCATACTATAAGCAGTTTTTCCTAACAAATGCAAGATATAACATGGGCTATCTCAGCAAGGAAACATGAGGTCTGCAAACGTTATGGTTTTTTGGTCTTCGGGGAGGATGGGGAACATGAATATGTTTTTGTTTTTCGAATTTGAGCTCTATCTGAAATGAGCACTTTTCATGCTATAAGCAGTTTTTCCTAACAAATGCAAGATATAACATGGGCTATCTCCGCAAGGAAACATGAGATCTGCAAACGTTATGGTTTTTTGGTCTTCGGGGAGGATGGGGAACATGAATATGTTTTTGTTTTTCGAATTTGAGCTCTATCTGAAATGAGCACTTTTCATGCTCTAAGCAGTTTTTCCTAACAAATGCAAGATATAACATTGGCTATCTCCGCAAGGAAACATCAGATCTGCACAACTCATGGTTTTTTGGTCTTCGGGGAGGATGGGGAACATGAATATGTGTTTCTTTTTCGAATTTGAGCTCTTTCTGCAATGGGCACTTTTCATACTATAAGCAGTTTTTCCTAACAAATGCAAGATATAACATGGGCTATCTCCGCAAGGAAACATGAGATCTGCAAACGTTATGGTTTTTTGGTCTTCGGGGAGGATGGGGAACATGAATATGTTTTTGTTTTTCGAATTTGAGCTCTATCTGAAATGAGCACTTTTCATGCTCTAAGCAGTTTTTCCTAACAAATGCAAGATATAACATTGGCTATCTCCGCAAGGAAACATCAGATCTGCACAACTCATGGTTTTTTGGTCTTCGGGGAGGATGGGGAACATGAATATGTGATTGTTTTTCGAATTTGAGCTCTTTCTGCAATGGGCACTTTTCATACTATAAGCAGTTTTTCCTAACAAATGCAAGATATAACATGGGCTATCTCCGCAAGGAAACATGAGATCTGCAAAAGTAATGGTTCTTTGTTCTTCGGGGAGGATGGGGAACATGAATATGTGTTTGTTTTTCGAATTTGACCTCTATCTGAAATGGGCACTTTTCATGCTATAAGCAGTTTTTCCTAACAAATGCAAGATATAACATTGGCTATCTCCGCAAGGAAACATCAGATCTGCACAACTCATGGTTTCTTGGTCTTCGGGGAGGATGGGGAACATGAATATGTGTTTGTTTTTCGAATTTGAGATCTTTCTGCAATTGGCACTTTTCATACTATAAGCAGTTTTTCCTAACAAATGCAAGCTATTACATTGGCAATCTCCGCAAGGAAACATCAGATCTGCTCAACTCATGGTTTTTTGGTCTTCGGGGAGGAGGGGGAACATGAATATGTGTTTGTTTTTCGAATTTGAGCTCTTTCTGCAATGGGCACTTTTCATACTATAAGCAGTTTTTCCTAACAAATGCATGATATAACATGGGCTATCTACGCAAGGAAACATGAGATCTGCAAACGTTATGGTTTTTTGGTCTTCGGGGAGGAGGGGGAACATGAATATTTTTTTGTTTTTCGAATTTGAGCTCTATCTGAAATGAGCACTTTTCATGCTCTAAGCAGTTTTTCCTAACAAATGCAAGATATAACATTGGCTTTCTCCGCAAGGAAACATCAGATCTGCACAACTCATGGTTTTTTGGTCTTCGGGGAGGATGGGGAACATGAATATGTGATTGTTTTTCGAATTTGAGATCTTTCTGCAATGGGCACTTTTCATACTATAAGCAGTTTTTCCTAACAAATGCAAGATATAACATGGGCTATCTCCGCAAGGAAACATCAGATCTGCACAACTCATGGTTTTTTGGTCTTCGGGGAGGATGGGGAACATGAATATGTGTTTGTTTTTCGAATTTGAGATCTTTCTGCAATGGGCACTTTTCATACTATAAGCAGTTTTTCCTAACAAATGCAAGCTATTACATTGGAAATCTCCGCAAGGAAACATCAGATCTGCTCAACTCATGGTTTTTTGGTCTTCAGGGAGGAGGGGGAACATGAATATGTGTTTGTTTTTCGAATTTGAGCTCTTTCTGCAATGGGCACTTTTCATACTACATGCAGTTTTTCCTAACAAATGCATGATATAACATGGGCTATCTCCGCAAGGAAACATCAGATCTGCACAACTCATGGTTTTTTGGTCTTCGGGGAGGAGGGGGAACATGAATATGTGTTTGTTTTTCGAATTTGAGATCTTTCTGCAATGGGCACTTTTCATACTATAAGCAGTTTTTCCTAACAAATGCAAGATTTAACATTTGCTATCTCCGCAAGGAAACATCAGATCTGCTCAACCCATGGATTTTTGGTCTTCGGGGAGGATGGGGAACATGAATATGTGTTTCTTTTTCGAATTTGAGCTCTTTCTGCAATGGGCACTTTTCATACTATAAGCAGTTTTTCCTAACAAATGCAAGATATAACATTGGCTATCTCCGCAAGGAAACATGAGATCTGCAAACGTTATTGTTTTTTGGTCTTCGGGGAGGATGGGGAACATGAATATGTTTTTGTTTTTCGAATTTGAGCTCTATCTGCAATGGGCACTTTTCATACTATAAGCAGTTTTTCCTAACAAATGCAAGATATAACATGGGCTATCTCCGCAAGGAAACATGAGATCTGCAAACGTTATGGTTTTTTGGTCTTCGGGGAGGATGGGGAACATGAATATGTTTTTGTTTTTCGAATTTGAGCTCTATCTGAAATGAGCACTTTTCATGCTCTAAGCAGTTTTTCCTAACAAATGCAAGATATAACATGGGCTATCTCCGCAAGGAAACATCAGATCTGCAAACGTTATGGTTTTTTGGTCTTCGGGGAGGATGGGGAACATGAATATGTTTTTGTTTTTCGAATTTGAGCTCTATCTGAAATGAGCACTTTTCATGCTCTAAGCAGTTTTTCCTAACAAATGCAAGATATAACATTGGCTATCTCCGCAAGGAAACATCAGATCTGCACAACTCATGGTTTTTTGGTCTTCGGGGAGGATGGGGAACATGAATATGTGATTGTTTTTCGAATTTGAGCTCTTTCTGCAATGGGCACTTTTCATACTATAAGCAGTTTTTCCTAACAAATGCAAGATATAACATGGGCTATCTCCGCAAGGAAACATGAGATCTGCAAAAGTAATGGTTTTTTGTTCTTCGGGGAGGATGGGGAACATGAATATGTGTTTGTTTTTCGAATTTGACCTCTATCTGAAATGAGCACTTTTCATGCTCTAAGCAGTTTTTCCTAACAAATGCAAGATATAACATTGGCTATCTCTGCAAGGAAACATCAGATCTGCACAACTCATGGTTTTTTGGTCTTCGGGGAGGATGGGGAACATGAATATGTGATTGTTTTTCGAATTTGAGCTCTTTCTGCAATGGGCACTTTTCATGCTATAAGCAGTTTTTCCTAACAAATGCAAGATATAACATTGGCTATCTCCGCAAGGAAACATCAGATCTGCACAACTCATGGTTTTTTGGTCTTCGGGGAGGATGGGGAACATGAATATGTGATTGTTTTTCGAATTTGAGATCTTTCTGCAATGGGCACTTTTCATACTATAAGCAGTTTTTCCTAACAAATGCAAGATTTAACATTGGCTATCTCCGCAAGGAAATATCAGATCTGCTCAACCCATGGTTTTTTGGTCTTCGGGGAGGATGGGGAACATGAATATGTGTTTCTTTTTCGAATTTGAGCTCTTTGTGCAATGGGCACTTTTCATACTATAAGCAGTTTTTCCTAACAAATGCAAGATATAACATGGGCTATCTCCGCAAGGAAACATGAGATCTGCAAACGTTATGGTTTTTTGGTCTTCGGGGAGGATGGGGAACATGAATATGTTTTTGTTTTTCGAATTTGAGCTCTATCTGAAATGAGCACTTTTCATGCTCTAAGCAGTTTTTCCTAATAAATGCAAGATATAACATTGGCTATCTCCGCAAGGAAACATCAGATCTGCACAACTCATGGTTTTTTGGTCTTCGGGGAGTATGGGGAACATGAATATGTGTTTGTTTTTCGAATTTGAGCTCTATCTGAAATGAGCACTTTTCATGCTCTAAGCAGTTTTTCCTAACAAATGCAAGATATAACATTGGCTATCTCCACAAGGAAACATCAGATCTGCACAACTCATGGTTTTTTGGTCTTCGGGAAGGATGGGGAACATGAATATGTGTTTGTTTTTCGAATTTGAGATCTTTCTGCAATGGGCACTTTTCATACTATAAGCAGTTTTTCCTAACAAATGCAAGCTATTACATTGGCAATCTCCGCAAGGAAACATCAGATCTGCTCAACTCATGGTTTTTTGGTCTTCGGGGAGGAGGGGGAACATGAATATGTGATTGTTTTTCGAATTTGAGCTCTTTCTGCAATGGGCACTTTTCATGCTATAAGCAGTTTTTCCTAACAAATGCAAGATATAACATTGGCTATCTCCGCAAGGAAACATCAGATCTGCACAACTCATGGTTTCTTGGTCTTCGGGGAGGATGGGGAACATGAATATGTGTTTGTTTTTCGAATTTGAGATCTTTCTGCAATTGGCACTTTTCATACTATAAGCAGTTTTTCCTAACAAATGCAAGCTATTACATTGGCAATCTCCGCAAGGAAACATCAGATCTGCTCAACTCATGGTTTTTTGGTCTTCGGGGAGGAGGGGGAACATGAATATGTGTTTGTTTTTCGAATTTGAGCTCTTTCTGCAATGGGCACTTTTCATACTATAAGCAGTTTTTCCTAACAAATGCATGATATAACATGGGCTATCTACGCAAGGAAACATGAGATCTGCAAACGTTATGGTTTTTTGGTCTTCGGGGAGGAGGGGGAACATGAATATGTGATTGTTTTTCGAATTTGAGATCTTTCTGCAATGGGCACTTTTCATACTATAAGCAGTTTTTCCTAACAAATGCAAGATATAACATGGGCTATCTCCGCAAGGAAACATCAGATCTGCACAACTCATGGTTTTTTGGTCTTCGGGGAGGATGGGGAACATGAATATGTGTTTGTTTTTCGAATTTGAGATCTTTCTGCAATGGGCACTTTTCATACTATAAGCAGTTTTTCCTAACAAATGCAAGCTATTACATTGGCAATCTCCGCAAGGAAACATCAGATCTGCTCAACTCATGGTTTTTTGGTCTTCAGGGAGGAGGGGGAACATGAATATGTGTTTGTTTTTCGAATTTGAGCTCTTTCTGCAATGGGCACTTTTCATACTACATGCAGTTTTTCCTAACAAATGCATGATATAACATGGGCTATCTCCGCAAGGAAACATCAGATCTGCACAACTCATGGTTTTTTGGTCTTCGGGGAGGAGGGGGAACATGAATATGTGTTTGTTTTTCGAATTTGAGATCTTTCTGCAATGGGCACTTTTCATACTATAAGCAGTTTTTCCTAACAAATGCAAGATTTAACATTTGCTATCTCCGCAAGGAAACATCAGATCTGCTCAACCCATGGATTTTTGGTCTTCGGGGAGGATGGGGAACATGAATATGTGTTTCTTTTTCGAATTTGAGCTCTTTCTGCAATGGGCACTTTTCATACTATAAGCAGTTTTTCCTAACAAATGCAAGATATAACATTGGCTATCTCCGCAAGGAAACATGAGATCTGCAAACGTTATTGTTTTTTGGTCTTCGGGGAGGATGGGGAACATGAATATTTTTTTGTTTTTCGAATTTGAGCTCTATCTGCAATGGGCACTTTTCATACTATAAGCTGTTTTTCCTAACAAATGCAAGATATAACATGGGCTATCTCCGCAAGGAAACATGAGATCTGCAAACGTTATGGTTTTTTGGTCTTCGGGGAGGATGGGGAACATGAATATGTTTTTGTTTTTCGAATTTGAGCTCTATCTGAAATGAGCACATTTCATGCTCTAAGCAGTTTTTCCTAACAAATGCAAGATATAACATTGGCTATCTCCGCAAGGAAACATCAGATCTGCACAACTCATGGTTTTTTGGTCTTCGGGGAGGATGGGGAACATGAATATGTGATTGTTTTTCGAATTTGAGATCTTTCTGCAATGGGCACTTTTCATACTATAAGCAGTTTTTCCTAACAAATGCAAGATTTAACATTGGCTATCTCCGCAAGGAAATATCAGATCTGCTCAACCCATGGTTTTTTGGTCTTCGGGGAGGATGGGGAACATGAATATGTGTTTCTTTTTCGAATTTGAGCTCTTTGTGCAATGGGCACTTTTCATACTATAAGCAGTTTTTCCTAACAAATGCAAGATATAACATGGGCTATCTCCGCAAGGAAACATGAGATCTGCAAACGTTATGGTTTTTTGGTCTTCGGGGAGGATGGGGAACATGAATATGTTTTTGTTTTTCGAATTTGAGCTCTATCTGAAATGAGCACTTTTCATGCTCTAAGCAGTTTTTCCTAATAAATGCAAGATATAACATTGGCTATCTCCACAAGGAAACATCAGATCTGCACAACTCATGGTTTTTTGGTCTTCGGGGAGGATGGGGAACATGAATATGTGTTTGTTTTTCGAATTTGAGCTCTATCTGAAATGAGCACTTTTCATGCTCTAAGCAGTTTTTCCTAACAAATGCAAGATATAACATTGGCTATCTCCACAAGGAAACATCAGATCTGCACAACTCATGGTTTTTTGGTCTTCGGGAAGGATGGGGAACATGAATATGTGATTGTTTTTCGAATTTGAGCTATTTCTGCAATGGGCACTTTTCATGCTATAAGCAGTTTTTCCTAACAAATGCAAGATATAACATTGGCTATCTCCGCAAGGAAACATCAGATCTGCACAACTCATGGTTTTTTGGTCTTCGGGGAGGATGGGGAACATGAATATGTGTTTGTTTTTCGAATTTGAGATCTTTCTGCAATGGGCACTTTTCATACTATAAGCAGTTTTTCCTAACAAATGCAAGCTATTACATTGGCAATCTCCGCAAGGAAACATCAGATCTGCTCAACTCATGGTTTTTTGGTCTTCGGGGAGGAGGGGGAACATGAATATGTGTTTGTTTTTCGAATTTGAGCTCTTTCTGCAATGGGCACTTTTCATACTATAAGCAGTTTTTCCTAACAAATGCATGATATAACATGGGCTATCTCCGCAAGGAAACATCAGATCTGCACAACTCATGGTTTTTTGGTCTTCGGGGAGGAGGGGGAACATGAATATGTGTTTGTTTTTCGAATTTGAGATCTTTCTGCAATGGGCACTTTTCATACTATAAGCAGTTTTTCCTAACAAATGCAAGATTTAACATTGGCTATCTCCGCAAGGAAACATGAGATCTGCAAACGTTATTGTTTTTTGGTCTTCGGGGAGGATGGGGAACATGAATATGTTTTTGTTTTTCGAATTTGAGCTCTATCTGCAATGGGCACTTTTCATACTATAAGCAGTTTTTCCTAACAAATGCAAGATATAACATGGGCTATCTCAGCAAGGAAACATGAGATCTGCAAACGTTATGGTTTTTTGGTCTTCGGGGAGGATGGGGAACATGAATATGTTTTTGTTTTTCGAATTTGAGCTCTATCTGAAATGAGCACTTTTCATGCTATAAGCAGTTTTTCCTAACAAATGCAAGATATAACATGGGCTATCTCCGCAAGGAAACATGAGATCTGCAAACGTTATGGTTTTTTGGTCTTCGGGGAGGATGGGGAACATGAATATGTTTTTGTTTTTCGAATTTGACCTCTATCTTAAATGAGCACTTTTCATGCTCTAAGCAGTTTTTCCTAACAAATGCAAGATATAACATTGGCTATCTCCGCAAGGAAACATCAGATCTGCACAACTCATGGTTTTTTGGTCTTCGGGGAGGAGGGGGAACATGAATATGTGTTTGTTTTTCGAATTTGACCTCTATCTGAAATGAGCACTTTTCATGCTCTAAGCAGTTTTTCCTAACAAATGCAAGATATAACATTGGCTATCTCCGCAAGGAAACATCAGATCTGCACAACTCATGGTTTTTTGGTCTTCGGGGAGGATGGGGAACATGAATATGTGATTGTTTTTCGAATTTGAGCTCTTTCTGCAATGGGCACTTTTCATGCTATAAGCAGTTTTTCCTAACAAATGCAAGATATAACATTGGCTATCTCCGCAAGGAAACATCAGATCTGCACAACTCATGGTTTCTTGGTCTTCGGGGAGGATGGGGAACATGAATATGTGTTTGTTTTTCGAATTTGAAATCTTTCTGCAATTGGCACTTTTCATACTATAAGCAGTTTTTCCTAACAAATGCAAGCTATTACATTGGCAATCTCCGCAAGGAAACATCAGATCTGCTCAACTCATGGTTTTTTGGTCTTCGGGGAGGAGGGGGAACATGAATATGTGTTTGTTTTTCGAATTTGAGCTCTTTCTGCAATGGGCACTTTTCATACTATAAGCAGTTTTTCCTAACAAATGCATGATATAACATGGGCTATCTACGCAAGGAAACATGAGATCTGCAAACGTTATGGTTTTTTGGTCTTCGGGGAGGAGGGGGAACATGAATATTTTTTTGTTTTTCGAATTTGAGCTCTATCTGAAATGAGCACTTTTCATGCTCTAAGCAGTTTTTCCTAACAAATGCAAGATATAACATTGGCTTTCTCCGCAAGGAAACATCAGATCTGCACAACTCATGGTTTTTTGGTCTTCGGGGAGGATGGGGAACATGAATATGTGATTGTTTTTCGAATTTGAGCTCTTTCTGCAATGGGCACTTTTCATGCTATAAGCAGTTTTTCCTAACAAATGCAAGATATAACATTGGCTATCTCCGCAAGGAAACATCAGATCTGCACAACTCATGGTTTCTTGGTCTTCGGGGAGGATGGGGAACATGAATATGTGTTTGTTTTTCGAATTTGAGATCTTTCTGCAATTGGCACTTTTCATACTATAAGCAGTTTTTCCTAACAAATGCAAGCTATTACATTGGCAATCTCCGCAAGGAAACATCAGATCTGCTCAACTCATGGTTTTTTGGTCTTCGGGGAGGAGGGGGAACATGAATATGTGTTTGTTTTTCGAATTTGAGCTCTTTCTGCAATGGGCACTTTTCATACTATAAGCAGTTTTTCCTAACAAATGCATGATATAACATGGGCTATCTACGCAAGGAAACATGAGATCTGCAAACGTTATGGTTTTTTGGTCTTCGGGGAGGAGGGGGAACATGAATATTTTTTTGTTTTTCGAATTTGAGCTCTATCTGAAATGAGCACTTTTCATGCTCTAAGCAGTTTTTCCTAACAAATGCAAGATATAACATTGGCTTTCTCCGCAAGGAAACATCAGATCTGCACAACTCATGGTTTTTTGGTCTTCGGGGAGGATGGGGAACATGAATATGTGATTGTTTTTCGAATTTGAGATCTTTCTGCAATGGGCACTTTTCATACTATAAGCAGTTTTTCCTAACAAATGCATGATATAACATGGGCTATCTCCGCAAGGAAACATCAGATCTGCACAACTCATGGTTTTTTGGTCTTCGGGGAGGAGGGGGAACATGAATATGTGTTTGTTTTTCGAATTTGAGATCTTTCTGCAATGGGCACTTTTCATACTATAAGCAGTTTTTCCTAACAAATGCAAGATTTAACATTGGCTATCTCCGCAAGGAAACATGAGATCTGCAAACGTTATTGTTTTTTGGTCTTCGGGGAGGATGGGGAACATGAATATGTTTTTGTTTTTCGAATTTGAGCTCTATCTGCAATGGGCACTTTTCATACTATAAGCAGTTTTTCCTAACAAATGCAAGATATAACATGGGCTATCTCAGCAAGGAAACATGAGATCTGCAAACGTTATGGTTTTTTGGTCTTCGGGGAGGATGGGGAACATGAATATGTTTTTGTTTTTCGAATTTGAGCTCTATCTGAAATGAGCACTTTTCATGCTATAAGCAGTTTTTCCTAACAAATGCAAGATATAACATGGGCTATCTCCGCAAGGAAACATGAGATCTGCAAACGTTATGGTTTTTTGGTCTTCGGGGAGGATGGGGAACATGAATATGTTTTTGTTTTTCGAATTTGACCTCTATCTTAAATGAGCACTTTTCATGCTCTAAGCAGTTTTTCCTAACAAATGCAAGATATAACATTGGCTATCTCCGCAAGGAAACATCAGATCTGCACAACTCATGGTTTTTTGGTCTTCGGGGAGGAGGGGGAACATGAATATGTGTTTGTTTTTCGAATTTGACCTCTATCTGAAATGAGCACTTTTCATGCTCTAAGCAGTTTTTCCTAACAAATGCAAGATATAACATTGGCTATCTCCGCAAGGAAACATCAGATCTGCACAACTCATGGTTTTTTGGTCTTCGGGGAGGATGGGGAACATGAATATGTGATTGTTTTTCGAATTTGAGCTCTTTCTGCAATGGGCACTTTTCATGCTATAAGCAGTTTTTCCTAACAAATGCAAGATATAACATTGGCTATCTCCGCAAGGAAACATCAGATCTGCACAACTCATGGTTTCTTGGTCTTCGGGGAGGATGGGGAACATGAATATGTGATTGTTTTTCGAATTTGAAATCTTTCTGCAATTGGCACTTTTCATACTATAAGCAGTTTTTCCTAACAAATGCAAGCTATTACATTGGCAATCTCCGCAAGGAAACATCAGATCTGCTCAACTCATGGTTTTTTGGTCTTCGGGGAGGAGGGGGAACATGAATATGTGTTTGTTTTTCGAATTTGAGCTCTTTCTGCAATGGGCACTTTTCATACTATAAGCAGTTTTTCCTAACAAATGCATGATATAACATGGGCTATCTACGCAAGGAAACATGAGATCTGCAAACGTTATGGTTTTTTGGTCTTCGGGGAGGAGGGGGAACATGAATATTTTTTTGTTTTTCGAATTTGAGCTCTATCTGAAATGAGCACTTTTCATGCTCTAAGCAGTTTTTCCTAACAAATGCAAGATATAACATTGGCTTTCTCCGCAAGGAAACATCAGATCTGCACAACTCATGGTTTTTTGGTCTTCGGGGAGGATGGGGAACATGAATATGTGATTGTTTTTCGAATTTGAGCTCTTTCTGCAATGGGCACTTTTCATGCTATAAGCAGTTTTTCCTAACAAATGCAAGATATAACATTGGCTATCTCCGCAAGGAAACATCAGATCTGCACAACTCATGGTTTCTTGGTCTTCGGGGAGGATGGGGAACATGAATATGTGTTTGTTTTTCGAATTTGAGATCTTTCTGCAATTGGCACTTTTCATACTATAAGCAGTTTTTCCTAACAAATGCAAGCTATTACATTGGCAATCTCCGCAAGGAAACATCAGATCTGCTCAACTCATGGTTTTTTGGTCTTCGGGGAGGAGGGGGAACATGAATATGTGTTTGTTTTTCGAATTTGAGCTCTTTCTGCAATGGGCACTTTTCATACTATAAGCAGTTTTTCCTAACAAATGCATGATATAACATGGGCTATCTACGCAAGGAAACATGAGATCTGCAAACGTTATGGTTTTTTGGTCTTCGGGGAGGAGGGGGAACATGAATATTTTTTTGTTTTTCGAATTTGAGCTCTATCTGAAATGAGCACTTTTCATGCTCTAAGCAGTTTTTCCTAACAAATGCAAGATATAACATTGGCTTTCTCCGCAAGGAAACATCAGATCTGCACAACTCATGGTTTTTTGGTCTTCGGGGAGGATGGGGAACATGAATATGTGATTGTTTTTCGAATTTGAGATCTTTCTGCAATGGGCACTTTTCATACTATAAGCAGTTTTTCCTAACAAATGCAAGATATAACATGGGCTATCTCCGCAAGGAAACATCAGATCTGCACAACTCATGGTTTTTTGGTCTTCGGGGAGGATGGGGAACATGAATATGTGTTTGTTTTTCGAATTTGAGATCTTTCTGCAATGGGCACTTTTCATACTATAAGCAGTTTTTCCTAACAAATGCAAGCTATTACATTGGAAATCTCCGCAAGGAAACATCAGATCTGCACAACTCATGGTTTTTTGGTCTTCGGGGAGGAGGGGGAACATGAATATGTGTTTGTTTTTCGAATTTGAGATCTTTCTGCAATGGGCACTTTTCATACTATAAGCAGTTTTTCCTAACAAATGCAAGATTTAACATTTGCTATCTCCGCAAGGAAACATCAGATCTGCTCAACCCATGGATTTTTGGTCTTCGGGGAGGATGGGGAACATGAATATGTGTTTCTTTTTCGAATTTGAGCTCTTTCTGCAATGGGCACTTTTCATACTATAAGCAGTTTTTCCTAACAAATGCAAGATATAACATTGGCTATCTCCGCAAGGAAACATGAGATCTGCAAACGTTATTGTTTTTTGGTCTTCGGGGAGGATGGGGAACATGAATATGTTTTTGTTTTTCGAATTTGAGCTCTATCTGCAATGGGCACTTTTCATACTATAAGCAGTTTTTCCTAACAAATGCAAGATATAACATGGGCTATCTCCGCAAGGAAACATGAGATCTGCAAACGTTATGGTTTTTTGGTCTTCGGGGAGGATGGGGAACATGAATATGTGTTTGTTTTTCGAATTTGAGCTCTATCTGAAATGAGCACTTTTCATGCTATAAGCAGTTTTTCCTAACAAATGCAAGATATAACATGGGCTATCTCCGCAAGGAAACATCAGATCTGCAAACGTTATGGTTTTTTGGTCTTCGGGGAGGATGGGGAACATGAATATGTTTTTGTTTTTCGAATTTGAGCTCTATCTGAAATGAGCACTTTTCATGCTCTAAGCAGTTTTTCCTAACAAATGCAAGATATAACATTGGCTATCTCCGCAAGGAAACATCAGATCTGCACAACTCATGGTTTTTTGGTCTTCGGGGAGGATGGGGAACATGAATATGTGATTGTTTTTCGAATTTGAGCTCTTTCTGCAATGGGCACTTTTCATACTATAAGCAGTTTTTCCTAACAAATGCAAGATATAACATGGGCTATCTCCGCAAGGAAACATGAGATCTGCAAAAGTAATGGTTTTTTGTTCTTCGGGGAGGATGGGGAACATGAATATGTGTTTGTTTTTCGAATTTGACCTCTATCTGAAATGAGCACTTTTCATGCTCTAAGCAGTTTTTCCTAACAAATGCAAGATATAACATTGGCTATCTCTGCAAGGAAACATCAGATCTGCACAACTCATGGTTTTTTGGTCTTCGGGGAGGATGGGGAACATGAATATGTGATTGTTTTTCGAATTTGAGCTCTTTCTGCAATGGGCACTTTTCATGCTATAAGCAGTTTTTCCTAACAAATGCAAGATATAACATTGGCTATCTCCGCAAGGAAACATCAGATCTGCACAACTCATGGTTTTTTGGTCTTCGGGGAGGATGGGGAACATGAATATGTGATTGTTTTTCGAATTTGAGATCTTTCTGCAATGGGCACTTTTCATACTATAAGCAGTTTTTCCTAACAAATGCAAGATTTAACATTGGCTATCTCCGCAAGGAAATATCAGATCTGCTCAACCCATGGTTTTTTGGTCTTCGGGGAGGATGGGGAACATGAATATGTGTTTGTTTTTCGAATTTGAGATCTTTCTGCAATGGGCACTTTTCATACTATAAGCAGTTTTTCCTAACAAATGCAAGCTATTACATTGGCAATCTCCGCAAGGAAACATCAGATCTGCTCAACTCATGGTTTTTTGGTCTTCGGGGAGGAGGGGGAACATGAATATGTGTTTGTTTTTCGAATTTGAGCTCTTTCTGCAATGGGCACTTTTCATACTATAAGCAGTTTTTCCTAACAAATGCATGATATAACATGGGCTATCTCCGCAAGGAAACATCAGATCTGCACAACTCATGGTTTTTTGGTCTTCGGGGAGGAGGGGGAACATGAATATGTGTTTGTTTTTCGAATTTGAGATCTTTCTGCAATGGGCACTTTTCATACTATAAGCAGTTTTTCCTAACAAATGCAAGATTTAACATTGGCTATCTCCGCAAGGAAACATGAGATCTGCAAACGTTATTGTTTTTTGGTCTTCGGGGAGGATGGGGAACATGAATATGTTTTTGTTTTTCGAATTTGAGCTCTATCTGCAATGGGCACTTTTCATACTATAAGCAGTTTTTCCTAACAAATGCAAGATATAACATGGGCTATCTCCGCAAGGAAACATGAGATCTGCAAACGTTATGGTTTTTTGGTCTTCGGGGAGGATGGGGAACATGAATATGTTTTTGTTTTTCGAATTTGACCTCTATCTTAAATGAGCACTTTTCATGCTCTAAGCAGTTTTTCCTAACAAATGCAAGATATAACATTGGCTATCTCTGCAAGGAAACATCAGATCTGCACAACTCATGGTTTTTTGGTCTTCGGGGAGGAGGGGGAACATGAATATGTGTTTGTTTTTCGAATTTGACCTCTATCTGAAATGAGCACTTTTCATGCTCTAAGCAGTTTTTCCTAACAAATGCAAGATATAACATTGGCTATCTCCGCAAGGAAACATCAGATCTGCACAACTCATGGTTTTTTGGTCTTCGGGGAGGATGGGGAACATGAATATGTGATTGTTTTTCGAATTTGAGCTCTTTCTGCAATGGGCACTTTTCATGCTATAAGCAGTTTTTCCTAACAAATGCAAGATATAACATTGGCTATCTCCGCAAGGAAACATCAGATCTGCACAACTCATGGTTTCTTGGTCTTCGGGGAGGATGGGGAACATGAATATGTGTTTGTTTTTCGAATTTGAGATCTTTCTGCAATTGGCACTTTTCATACTATAAGCAGTTTTTCCTAACAAATGCAAGCTATTACATTGGCAATCTCCGCAAGGAAACATCAGATCTGCTCAACTCATGGTTTTTTGGTCTTCGGGGAGGAGGGGGAACATGAATATGTGTTTGTTTTTCGAATTTGAGCTCTTTCTGCAATGGGCACTTTTCATACTATAAGCAGTTTTTCCTAACAAATGCATGATATAACATGGGCTATCTACGCAAGGAAACATGAGATCTGCAAACGTTATGGTTTTTTGGTCTTCGGGGAGGAGGGGGAACATGAATATTTTTTTGTTTTTCGAATTTGAGCTCTATCTGAAATGAGCACTTTTCATGCTCTAAGCAGTTTTTCCTAACAAATGCAAGATATAACATTGGCTTTCTCCGCAAGGAAACATCAGATCTGCACAACTCATGGTTTTTTGGTCTTCGGGGAGGATGGGGAACATGAATATGTGATTGTTTTTCGAATTTGAGATCTTTCTGCAATGGGCACTTTTCATACTATAAGCAGTTTTTCCTAACAAATGCAAGATATAACATGGGCTATCTCCGCAAGGAAACATCAGATCTGCACAACTCATGGTTTTTTGGTCTTCGGGGAGGATGGGGAACATGAATATGTGTTTGTTTTTCGAATTTGAGATCTTTCTGCAATGGGCACTTTTCATACTATAAGCAGTTTTTCCTAACAAATGCAAGCTATTACATTGGAAATCTCCGCAAGGAAACATCAGATCTGCTCAACTCATGGTTTTTTGGTCTTCAGGGAGGAGGGGGAACATGAATATGTGTTTGTTTTTCGAATTTGAGCTCTTTCTGCAATGGGCACTTTTCATACTACATGCAGTTTTTCCTAACAAATGCATGATATAACATGGGCTATCTCCGCAAGGAAACATCAGATCTGCACAACTCATGGTTTTTTGGTCTTCGGGGAGGAGGGGGAACATGAATATGTGTTTGTTTTTCGAATTTGAGATCTTTCTGCAATGGGCACTTTTCATACTATAAGCAGTTTTTCCTAACAAATGCAAGCTATTACATTGGCAATCTCCGCAAGGAAACATCAGATCTGCTCAACTCATGGTTTTTTGGTCTTCGGGGAGGAGGGGGAACATGAATATGTGTTTGTTTTTCGAATTTGAGCTCTTTCTGCAATGGGCACTTTTCATACTATAAGCAGTTTTTCCTAACAAATGCATGATATAACATGGGCTATCTACGCAAGGAAACATGAGATCTGCAAACGTTATGGTTTTTTGGTCTTCGGGGAGGAGGGGGAACATGAATATTTTTTTGTTTTTCGAATTTGAGCTCTATCTGAAATGAGCACTTTTCATGCTCTAAGCAGTTTTTCCTAACAAATGCAAGATATAACATTGGCTTTCTCCGCAAGGAAACATCAGATCTGCACAACTCATGGTTTTTTGGTCTTCGGGGAGGATGGGGAACATGAATATGTGATTGTTTTTCGAATTTGAGATCTTTCTGCAATGGGCACTTTTCATACTATAAGCAGTTTTTCCTAACAAATGCAAGATATAACATGGGCTATCTCCGCAAGGAAACATCAGATCTGCACAACTCATGGTTTTTTGGTCTTCGGGGAGGATGGGGAACATGAATATGTGTTTGTTTTTCGAATTTGAGATCTTTCTGCAATGGGCACTTTTCATACTATAAGCAGTTTTTCCTAACAAATGCAAGATATAACATTGGCTTTCTCCGCAAGGAAACATCAGATCTGCACAACTCATGGTTTTTTGGTCTTCGGGGAGGAGGGGGAACATGAATATGTGTTTGTTTTTCGAATTTGAGATCTTTCTGCAATGGGCACTTTTCATACTATAAGCAGTTTTTCCTAACAAATGCAAGATTTAACATTTGCTATCTCCGCAAGGAAACATCAGATCTGCTCAACCCATGGATTTTTGGTCTTCGGGGAGGATGGGGAACATGAATATGTGTTTCTTTTTCGAATTTGAGCTCTTTCTGCAATGGGCACTTTTCATACTATAAGCAGTTTTTCCTAACAAATGCAAGATATAACATTGGCTATCTCCGCAAGGAAACATGAGATCTGCAAACGTTATTGTTTTTTGGTCTTCGGGGAGGATGGGGAACATGAATATGTTTTTGTTTTTCGAATTTGAGCTCTATCTGCAATGGGCACTTTTCATACTATAAGCAGTTTTTCCTAACAAATGCAAGATATAACATGGGCTATCTCCGCAAGGAAACATGAGATCTGCAAACGTTATGGTTTTTTGGTCTTCGGGGAGGATGGGGAACATGAATATGTTTTTGTTTTTCGAATTTGAGCTCTATCTGAAATGAGCACTTTTCATGCTATAAGCAGTTTTTCCTAACAAATGCAAGATATAACATGGGCTATCTCCGCAAGGAAACATCAGATCTGCAAACGTTATGGTTTTTTGGTCTTCGGGGAGGATGGGGAACATGAATATGTTTTTGTTTTTCGAATTTGAGCTCTATCTGAAATGAGCACTTTTCATGCTCTAAGCAGTTTTTCCTAACAAATGCAAGATATAACATGGGCTATCTCCACAAGGAAACATCAGATCTGCACAACTCATGGTTTTTTGGTCTTCGGGAAGGATGGGGAACATGAATATGTGATTGTTTTTCGAATTTGAGCTATTTCTGCAATGGGCACTTTTCATGCTATAAGCAGTTTTTCCTAACAAATGCAAGATATAACATTGGCAATCTCCGCAAGGAAACATCAGATCTGCTCAACTCATGGTTTTTTGGTCTTCGGGGAGGAGGGGGAACATGAATATGTGTTTGTTTTTCGAATTTGAGATCTTTCTGCAATGGGCACTTTTCATACTATAAGCAGTTTTTCCTAACAAATGCATGATATAACATGGGCTATCTCCGCAAGGAAACATCAGATCTGCACAACTCATGGTTTTTTGGTCTTCGGGGAGGAGGGGGAACATGAATATGTGTTTGTTTTTCGAATTTGAGATCTTTCTGCAATGGGCACTTTTCATACTATAAGCAGTTTTTCCTAACAAATGCAAGATTTAACATTGGCTATCTCCGCAAGGAAACATGAGATCTGCAAACGTTATTGTTTTTTGGTCTTCGGGGAGGATGGGGAACATGAATATGTTTTTGTTTTTCGAATTTGAGCTCTATCTGCAATGGGCACTTTTCATACTATAAGCAGTTTTTCCTAACAAATGCAAGATATAACATGGGCTATCTCAGCAAGGAAACATGAGATCTGCAAACGTTATGGTTTTTTGGTCTTCGGGGAGGATGGGGAACATGAATATGTTTTTGTTTTTCGAATTTGAGCTCTATCTGAAATGAGCACTTTTCATGCTATAAGCAGTTTTTCCTAACAAATGCAAGATATAACATGGGCTATCTCCGCAAGGAAACATGAGATCTGCAAACGTTATGGTTTTTTGGTCTTCGGGGAGGATGGGGAACATGAATATGTTTTTGTTTTTCGAATTTGACCTCTATCTTAAATGAGCACTTTTCATGCTCTAAGCAGTTTTTCCTAACAAATGCAAGATATAACATTGGCTATCTCTGCAAGGAAACATCAGATCTGCACAACTCATGGTTTTTTGGTCTTCGGGGAGGAGGGGGAACATGAATATGTGTTTGTTTTTCGAATTTGACCTCTATCTGAAATGAGCACTTTTCATGCTCTAAGCAGTTTTTCCTAACAAATGCAAGATATAACATTGGCTATCTCCGCAAGGAAACATCAGATCTGCACAACTCATGGTTTTTTGGTCTTCGGGGAGGATGGGGAACATGAATATGTGATTGTTTTTCGAATTTGAGCTCTTTCTGCAATGGGCACTTTTCATGCTATAAGCAGTTTTTCCTAACAAATGCAAGATATAACATTGGCTATCTCCGCAAGGAAACATCAGATCTGCACAACTCATGGTTTCTTGGTCTTCGGGGAGGATGGGGAACATGAATATGTGTTTGTTTTTCGAATTTGAGATCTTTCTGCAATTGGCACTTTTCATACTATAAGCAGTTTTTCCTAACAAATGCAAGCTATTACATTGGCAATCTCCGCAAGGAAACATCAGATCTGCTCAACTCATGGTTTTTTGGTCTTCGGGGAGGAGGGGGAACATGAATATGTGTTTGTTTTTCGAATTTGAGCTCTTTCTGCAATGGGCACTTTTCATACTATAAGCAGTTTTTCCTAACAAATGCATGATATAACATGGGCTATCTACGCAAGGAAACATGAGATCTGCAAACGTTATGGTTTTTTGGTCTTCGGGGAGGAGGGGGAACATGAATATTTTTTTGTTTTTCGAATTTGAGCTCTATCTGAAATGAGCACTTTTCATGCTCTAAGCAGTTTTTCCTAACAAATGCAAGATATAACATTGGCTTTCTCCGCAAGGAAACATCAGATCTGCACAACTCATGGTTTTTTGGTCTTCGGGGAGGATGGGGAACATGAATATGTGATTGTTTTTCGAATTTGAGATCTTTCTGCAATGGGCACTTTTCATACTATAAGCAGTTTTTCCTAACAAATGCAAGATATAACATGGGCTATCTCCGCAAGGAAACATCAGATCTGCACAACTCATGGTTTTTTGGTCTTCGGGGAGGATGGGGAACATGAATATGTGTTTGTTTTTCGAATTTGAGATCTTTCTGCAATGGGCACTTTTCATACTATAAGCAGTTTTTCCTAACAAATGCAAGCTATTACATTGGAAATCTCCGCAAGGAAACATCAGATCTGCTCAACTCATGGTTTTTTGGTCTTCAGGGAGGAGGGGGAACATGAATATGTGTTTGTTTTTCGAATTTGAGCTCTTTCTGCAATGGGCACTTTTCATACTACATGCAGTTTTTCCTAACAAATGCATGATATAACATGGGCTATCTCCGCAAGGAAACATCAGATCTGCACAACTCATGGTTTTTTGGTCTTCGGGGAGGAGGGTGAACATGAATATGTGTTTGTTTTTCGAATTTGAGATCTTTCTGCAATGGGCACTTTTCATACTATAAGCAGTTTTTCCTAACAAATGCAAGCTATTACATTGGCAATCTCCGCAAGGAAACATCAGATCTGCTCAACTCATGGTTTTTTGGTCTTCGGGGAGGAGGGGGAACATGAATATGTGATTGTTTTTCGAATTTGAGCTCTTTCTGCAATGGGCACTTTTCATGCTATAAGCAGTTTTTCCTAACAAATGCAAGATATAACATTGGCTATCTCCGCAAGGAAACATCAGATCTGCACAACTCATGGTTTCTTGGTCTTCGGGGAGGATGGGGAACATGAATATGTGTTTGTTTTTCGAATTTGAGATCTTTCTGCAATTGGCACTTTTCATACTATAAGCAGTTTTTCCTAACAAATGCAAGCTATTACATTGGCAATCTCCGCAAGAAAACATCAGATCTGCTCAACTCATGGTTTTTTGGTCTTCGGGGAGGAGGGGGAACATGAATATGTGTTTGTTTTTCGAATTTGAGCTCTTTCTGCAATGGGCACTTTTCATACTATAAGCAGATTTTCCTAACAAATGCATGATATAACATGGGCTATCTACGCAAGGAAACATGAGATCTGCAAACGTTATGGTTTTTTGGTCTTCGGGGAGGAGGGGGAACATGAATATTTTTTTGTTTTTCGAATTTGAGCTCTATCTGAAATGAGCACTTTTCATGCTCTAAGCAGTTTTTCCTAACAAATGCAAGATATAACATTGGCTTTCTCCGCAAGGAAACATCAGATCTGCACAACTCATGGTTTTTTGGTCTTCGGGGAGGATGGGGAACATGAATATGTGATTGTTTTTCGAATTTGAGATCTTTCTGCAATGGGCACTTTTCATACTATAAGCAGTTTTTCCTAACAAATGCAAGATATAACATGGGCTATCTCCGCAAGGAAACATCAGATCTGCACAACTCATGGTTTTTTGGTCTTCGGGGAGGATGGGGAACATGAATATGTGTTTGTTTTTCGAATTTGAGATCTTTCTGCAATGGGCACTTTTCATACTATAAGCAGTTTTTCCTAACAAATGCAAGCTATTACATTGGAAATCTCCGCAAGGAAACATCAGATCTGCTCAACTCATGGTTTTTTGGTCTTCAGGGAGGAGGGGGAACATGAATATGTGTTTGTTTTTCGAATTTGAGCTCTTTCTGCAATGGGCACTTTTCATACTACATGCAGTTTTTCCTAACAAATGCATGATATAACATGGGCTATCTCCGCAAGGAAACATCAGATCTGCACAACTCATGGTTTTTTGGTCTTCGGGGAGGAGGGGGAACATGAATATGTGTTTGTTTTTCGAATTTGAGATCTTTCTGCAATGGGCACTTTTCATACTATAAGCAGTTTTTCCTAACAAATGCAAGATTTAACATTTGCTATCTCCGCAAGGAAACATCAGATCTGCTCAACCCATGGATTTTTGGTCTTCGGGGAGGATGGGGAACATGAATATGTGTTTCTTTTTCGAATTTGAGCTCTTTCTGCAATGGGCACTTTTCATACTATAAGCAGTTTTTCCTAACAAATGCAAGATATAACATTGGCTATCTCCGCAAGGAAACATGAGATCTGCAAACGTTATTGTTTTTTGGTCTTCGGGGAGGATGGGGAACATGAATATGTTTTTGTTTTTCGAATTTGAGCTCTATCTGCAATGGGCACTTTTCATACTATAAGCAGTTTTTCCTAACAAATGCAAGATATAACATGGGCTATCTCCGCAAGGAAACATGAGATCTGCAAACGTTATGGTTTTTTGGTCTTCGGGGAGGATGGGGAACATGAATATGTTTTTGTTTTTCGAATTTGAGCTCTATCTGAAATGAGCACTTTTCATGCTATAAGCAGTTTTTCCTAACAAATGCAAGATATAACATGGGCTATCTCCGCAAGGAAACATCAGATCTGCAAACGTTATGGTTTTTTGGTCTTCGGGGAGGATGGGGAACATGAATATGTTTTTGTTTTTCGAATTTGAGCTCTATCTGAAATGAGCACTTTTCATGCTCTAAGCAGTTTTTCCTAACAAATGCAAGATATAACATTGGCTATCTCCGCAAGGAAACATCAGATCTGCACAACTCATGGTTTTTTGGTCTTCGGGGAGGATGGGGAACATGAATATGTGATTGTTTTTCGAATTTGAGCTCTTTCTGCAATGGGCACTTTTCATACTATAAGCAGTTTTTCCTAACAAATGCAAGATATAACATGGGCTATCTCCGCAAGGAAACATGAGATCTGCAAAAGTAATGGTTTTTTGTTCTTCGGGGAGGATGGGGAACATGAATATGTGTTTGTTTTTCGAATTTGACCTCTATCTGAAATGAGCACTTTTCATGCTCTAAGCAGTTTTTCCTAACAAATGCAAGATATAACATTGGCTATCTCTGCAAGGAAACATCAGATCTGCACAACTCATGGTTTTTTGGTCTTCGGGGAGGATGGGGAACATGAATATGTGATTGTTTTTCGAATTTGAGCTCTTTCTGCAATGGGCACTTTTCATGCTATAAGCAGTTTTTCCTAACAAATGCAAGATATAACATTGGCTATCTCCGCAAGGAAACATCAGATCTGCACAACTCATGGTTTTTTGGTCTTCGGGGAGGATGGGGAACATGAATATGTTTTTGTTTTTCGAATTTGAGCTCTATCTGAAATGAGCACTTTTCATGCTCTAAGCAGTTTTTCCTAATAAATGCAAGATATAACATTGGCTATCTCCGCAAGGAAACATCAGATCTGCACAACTCATGGTTTTTTGGTCTTCGGGGAGGATGGGGAACATGAATATGTGTTTGTTTTTCGAATTTGAGCTCTATCTGAAATGAGCACTTTTCATGCTCTAAGCAGTTTTTCCTAACAAATGCAAGATATAACATTGGCTATCTCCACAAGGAAACATCAGATCTGCACAACTCATGGTTTTTTGGTCTTCGGGAAGGATGGGGAACATGAATATGTGATTGTTTTTCGAATTTGAGCTATTTCTGCAATGGGCACTTTTCATGCTATAAGCAGTTTTTCCTAACAAATGCAAGATATAACATTGGCTATCTCCGCAAGGAAACATCAGATCTGCACAACTCATGGTTTTTTGGTCTTCGGGGAGGATGGGGAACATGAATATGTGTTTGTTTTTCGAATTTGAGATCTTTCTGCAATGGGCACTTTTCATACTATAAGCAGTTTTTCCTAACAAATGCAAGCTATTACATTGGCAATCTCCGCAAGGAAACATCAGATCTGCTCAACTCATGGTTTTTTGGTCTTCGGGGAGCAGGGGGAACATGAATATGTGTTTGTTTTTCGAATTTGAGCTCTTTCTGCAATGGGCACTTTTCATACTATAAGCAGTTTTTCCTAACAAATGCATGATATAACATGGGCTATCTCCGCAAGGAAACATCAGATCTGCACAACTCATGGTTTTTTGGTCTTCGGGGAGGAGGGGGAACATGAATATGTGTTTGTTTTTCGAATTTGAGATCTTTCTGCAATGGGCACTTTTCATACTATAAGCAGTTTTTCCTAACAAATGCAAGATTTAACATTGGCTATCTCCGCAAGGAAACATGAGATCTGCAAACGTTATTGTTTTTTGGTCTTCGGGGAGGATGGGGAACATGAATATGTTTTTGTTTTAAGAATTTGAGCTCTATGTGCAATGGGCACTTTTCATACTATAAGCAGTTTTTCCTAACAAATGCAAGATATAACATGGGCTATCTCAGCAAGGAAACATGAGATCTGCAAACGTTATGGTTTTTTGGTCTTCGGGGAGGATGGGGAACATGAATATGTTTTTGTTTTTCGAATTTGAGCTCTATCTGAAATGAGCACTTTTCATGCTATAAGCAGTTTTTCCTAACAAATGCAAGATATAACATGGGCTATCTCCGCAAGGAAACATGAGATCTGCAAACGTTATGGTTTTTTGGTCTTCGGGGAGGATGGGGAACATGAATATGTTTTTGTTTTTCGAATTTGACCTCTATCTTAAATGAGCACTTTTCATGCTCTAAGCAGTTTTTCCTAACAAATGCAAGATATAACATTGGCTATCTCTGCAAGGAAACATCAGATCTGCACAACTCATGGTTTTTTGGTCTTCGGGGAGGAGGGGGAACATGAATATGTGTTTGTTTTTCGAATTTGACCTCTATCTGAAATGAGCACTTTTCATGCTCTAAGCAGTTTTTCCTAACAAATGCAAGATATAACATTGGCTATCTCCGCAAGGAAACATCAGATCTGCACAACTCATGGTTTTTTGGTCTTCGGGGAGGATGGGGAACATGAATATGTGATTGTTTTTCGAATTTGAGCTCTTTCTGCAATGGGCACTTTTCATGCTATAAGCAGTTTTTCCTAACAAATGCAAGATATAACATTGGCTATCTCCGCAAGGAAACATCAGATCTGCACAACTCATGGTTTCTTGGTCTTCGGGGAGGATGGGGAACATGAATATGTGTTTGTTTTTCGAATTTGAGATCTTTCTGCAATTGGCACTTTTCATACTATAAGCAGTTTTTCCTAACAAATGCAAGCTATTACATTGGCAATCTCCGCAAGGAAACATCAGATCTGCTCAACTCATGGTTTTTTGGTCTTCGGGGAGGAGGGGGAACATGAATATGTGTTTGTTTTTCGAATTTGAGCTCTTTCTGCAATGGGCACTTTTCATACTATAAGCAGTTTTTCCTAACAAATGCATGATATAACATGGGCTATCTACGCAAGGAAACATGAGATCTGCAAACGTTATGGTTTTTTGGTCTTCGGGGAGGAGGGGGAACATGAATATTTTTTTGTTTTTCGAATTTGAGCTCTATCTGAAATGAGCACTTTTCATGCTCTAAGCAGTTTTTCCTAACAAATGCAAGATATAACATTGGCTTTCTCCGCAAGGAAACATCAGATCTGCACAACTCATGGTTTTTTGGTCTTCGGGGAGGATGGGGAACATGAATATGTGATTGTTTTTCGAATTTGAGATCTTTCTGCAATGGGCACTTTTCATACTATAAGCAGTTTTTCCTAACAAATGCAAGATATAACATGGGCTATCTCCGCAAGGAAACATGAGATCTGCAAAAGTTATGGTTTTTTGTTCTTCGGGGAGGATGGGGAACATGAATATGTGTTTGTTTTTCGAATTTGACCTCTATCTGAAATGAGCACTTTTCATGCTCTAAGCAGTTTTTCCTAACAAATGCAAGATATAACATTGGCTATCTCCGCAAGGAAACATCAGATCTGCACAACTCATGGTTTTTTTGTCTTCGGGAAGGATGGGGAACATGAATATGTGATTGTTTTTCGAATTTGAGCTATTTCTGCAATGGGCACTTTTCATGCTATAAGCAGTTTTTCCTAACAAATGCAAGATATAACATTGGCTATCTCCGCAAGGAAACATCAGATCTGCACAACTCATGGTTTTTTGGTCTTCGGGGAGGATGGGGAACATGAATATGTGTTTGTTTTTCGAATTTGAGATCTTTCTGCAATGGGCACTTTTCATACTATAAGCAGTTTTTCCTAACAAATGCAAGCTATTACATTGGAAATCTCCGCAAGGAAACATCAGATCTGCTCAACTCATGGTTTTTTGGTCTTCAGGGAGGAGGGGGAACATGAATATGTGTTTGTTTTTCGAATTTGAGCTCTTTCTGCAATGGGCACTTTTCATACTACATGCAGTTTTTCCTAACAAATGCAAGATTTAACATTGGCTATCTCCGCAAGGAAACATCAGATCTGCTCAACCCATGGTTTTTTGGTCTTCGGGGAGGATGGGGAACATGAATATGTGTTTCTTTTTCGAATTTGAGCTCTTTCTGCAATGGGCACTTTTCATACTAAAAGCAGTTTTTCCTAACAAATGCAAGATATAACATTGGCTATCTCCGCAAGGAAACATGAGATCTGCAAACGTTATTGTTTTTTGGTCTTCGGGGAGGATGGGGAACATGAATATGTTTTTGTTTTTCGAATTTGAGCTCTATCTGCAATGGGCACTTTTCATACTATAAGCAGTTTTTCCTAACAAATGCAAGATATAACATGGGCTATCTCCGCAAGGAAACATGAGATCTGCAAACGTTATGGTTTTTTGGTCTTCGGGGAGGATGGGGAACATGAATATGTTTTTGTTTTTCGAATTTGAGCTCTATCTGAAATGAGCACTTTTCATGCTATAAGCAGTTTTTCCTAACAAATGCAAGATATAACATGGGCTATCTCCGCAAGGAAACATGAGATCTGCAAACGTTATGGTTTTTTGGTCTTCGGGGAGGATGGGGAACATGAATATGTTTTTGTTTTTCGAATTTGAGCTCTATCTGAAATGAGCACTTTTCATGCTCTAAGCAGTTTTTCCTAACAAATGCAAGATATAACATTGGCTATCTCCGCAAGGAAACATCAGATCTGCACAACTCATGGTTTTTTGGTCTTCGGGGAGGATGGGGAACATGAATATGTGATTGTTTTTCGAATTTGAGCTCTTTCTGCAATGGGCACTTTTCATACTATAAGCAGTTTTTCCTAACAAATGCAAGATATAACATGGGCTATCTCCGCAAGGAAACATGAGATCTGCAAAAGTAATGGTTTTTTGTTCTTCGGGGAGGATGGGGAACATGAATATGTGTTTGTTTTTCGAATTTGACCTCTATCTGAAATGAGCACTTTTCATGCTCTAAGCAGTTTTTCCTAACAAATGCAAGATATAACATTGGCTATCTCTGCAAGGAAACATCAGATCTGCACAACTCATGGTTTTTTGGTCTTCGGGGAGGATGGGGAACATGAATATGTGATTGTTTTTCGAATTTGAGCTCTTTCTGCAATGGGCACTTTTCATGCTATAAGCAGTTTTTCCTAACAAATGCAAGATATAACATTGGCTATCTCCGCAAGGAAACATCAGATCTGCACAACTCATGGTTTTTTGGTCTTCGGGGAGGATGGGGAACATGAATATGTGTTTGTTTTTCGAATTTGAGATCTTTCTGCAATGGGCACTTTTCATACTATAAGCAGTTTTTCCTAACAAATGCAAGATATAACATTGGCTATCTCCGCAAGGAAACATCAGATCTGCACAACTCATGGTTTTTTGGTCTTCGGGGAGGATGGGGAACATGAATATGTGTTTGTTTTTCGAATTTGACCTCTATCTGAAATGAGCACTTTTCATGCTCTAAGCAGTTTTTCCTAACAAATGCAAGATATAACATTGGCTATCTCCGCAAGGAAACATCAGATCTGCACAACTCATGGTTTGTTGGTCTTCGGGGAGGAGGGGGAACATGAATATGTGTTTGTTTTTCGAATTTGACCTCTATCTGAAATGAGCACTTTTCATGCTCTAAGCAGTTTTTCCTAACAAATGCAAGATATAACATTGGCTATCTCCGCAAGGAAACATCAGATCTGCACAACTCATGGTTTTTTGGTCTTCGGGGAGGATGGGGAACATGAATATGTGTTTCTTTTTCGAATTTGAGCTCTTTCTGCAATGGGCACTTTTCATACTATAAGCAGTTTTTCCTAACAAATGCAAGATATAACATGGGCTATCTCCGCAAGGAAACATGAGATCTGCAAACGTTATGGTTTTTTGGTCTTCGGGGAGGATGGGGAACATGAATATGTTTTTGTTTTTCGAATTTGAGCTCTATCTGAAATGAGCACTTTTCATGCTCTAAGCAGTTTTTCCTAACAAATGCAAGATATAACATTGGCTATCTCCGCAAGGAAACATCAGATCTGCACAACTCATGGTTTTTTGGTCTTCGGGGAGGATGGGGAACATGAATATGTGATTGTTTTTCGAATTTGAGCTCTTTCTGCAATGGGCACTTTTCATACTATAAGCAGTTTTTCCTAACAAATGCAAGATATAACATGGGCTATCTCCGCAAGGAAACATGAGATCTGCAAAAGTAATGGTTTTTTGTTCTTCGGGGAGGATGGGGAACATGAATATGTGTTTGTTTTTCGAATTTGACCTCTATCTGAAATGAGCACTTTTCATGCTCAAAGCAGTTTTTCCTAACAAATGCAAGATATCATTGGCTATCTCCGCAAGGAAACATCAGATCTGCACAACTCATGGTTTTTTGGTCTTCGGGGAGGATGGGGAACATGAATATGTGATTGTTTTTCGAATTTGAGCTCTTTCTGCAATGGTCACTTTTCATACTATAAGCAGTTTTTCCTAACAAATGCAAGATATAACATGGGCTATCTCCGCAAGGAAACATGAGATCTGCAAAAGTTATGGTTTTTTGTTCTTCGGGGAGGATGGGGAACATGAATATGTGTTTGTTTTTCGAATTTGACCTCTATCTGAAATGAGCACTTTTCATGCTCTAAGCAGTTTTTCCTAACAAATGCAAGATATAACATTGGCTATCTCCGCAAGGAAACATCAGATCTGCACAACTCATGGTTTTTTGGTCTTCGGGGAGGATGGGGAACATGAATATGTGATTGTTTTTCGAATTTGAGCTCTTTCTGCAATGGGCACTTTTCATGCTATAAGCAGTTTTTCCTAACAAATGCAAGATATAACATTGGCTATCTCCGCAAGGAAACATCAGATCTGCACAACTCATGGTTTCTTGGTCTTCGGGGAGGATGGGGAACATGAATATGTGTTTGTTTTTCGAATTTGAGATCTTTCTGCAATGGGCACTTTTCATACTATAAGCAGTTTTTCCTAACAAATGCAAGCTATTACATTGGCAATCTCCGCAAGGAAACATCAGATCTGCTCAACTCATGGTTTTTTGGTCTTCGGGGAGGAGGGGGAACATGAATATGTGTTTGTTTTTCGAATTTGAACTCTTTCTGCAATGGGCACTTTTCATACTATAAGCAGTTTTTCCTAACAAATGCATGATATAACATGGGCTATCTACGCAAGGAAACATGAGATCTGCAAACGTTATGGTTTTTTGGTCTTCGGGGAGGAGGGGGAACATGAATATTTTTTTGTTTTTCGAATTTGAGCTCTATCTGAAATGAGCACTTTTCATGCTCTAAGCAGTTTTTCCTAACAAATGCAAGATATAACATTGGCTTTCTCCGCAAGGAAACATCAGATCTGCACAACTCATGGTTTTTTGGTCTTCGGGGAGGATGGGGAACATGAATATGTGATTGTTTTTCGAATTTGAGCTCTTTCTGCAATGGGCACTTTTCATACTATAAGCAGTTTTTCCTAACAAATGCAAGATATAACATGGGCTATCTCCGCAAGGAAACATGAGATCTGCAAAAGTAATGGTTTTTTGTTCTTCGGGGAGGATGGGGAACATGAATATGTGTTTGTTTTTCGAATTTGACCTCTATCTGAAATGAGCACTTTTCATGCTCTAAGCAGTTTTTCCTAACAAATGCAAGATATAACATTGGCTATCTCCGCAAGGAAACATCAGATCTGCACAACTCATGGTTTTTTGGTCTTCGGGGAGGATGGGGAACATGAATATGTGATTGTTTTTCGAATTTGAGCTCTTTCTGCAATGGGCACTTTTCATGCTATAAGCAGTTTTTCCTAACAAATGCAAGATATAACATTGGCTATCTCCGCAAGGAAACATCAGATCTGCACAACTCATGGTTTTTTGGTCTTCGGGGAGGATGGGGAACATGAATATGTGTTTGTTTTTCGAATTTGAGATCTTTCTGCAATGGGCACTTTTCATGCTCTAAGCAGTTTTTCCTAACAAATGCAAGATATAACATTGGCTATCTACGCAAGGAAACATCAGATCTGCACAACTCATGGTTTTTTGGTCTTCGGGGAGGAGGGGGAACATGAATATGTGTTTGTTTTTCGAATTTGACCTCTATCTGAAATGAGCACTTTTCATGCTCTAAGCAGTTTTTCCTAACAAATGCAAGATATAACATTGGCTATCTCCGCAAGGAAACATCAGATCTGCACAACTCATGGTTTTTTGGTCTTCGGGGAGGAGGGGGAACATGAATATGTGTTTGTTTTTCGAATTTGAGATCTTTCTGCAATGGGCACTTTTCATACTATAAGCAGTTTTTCCTAACAAATGCAAGATTTAACATTGGCTATCTCCGCAAGGAAACATCAGATCTGCTCAACCCATGGTTTTTTGGTCTTCGGGGAGGATGGGGAACATGAATATGTGTTTCTTTTTCGAATTTGAGCTCTTTCTGCAATGGGCACTTTTCATACTATAAGCAGTTTTTCCTAACAAATGCAAGATATAACATTGGCTATCTCCGCAAGGAAACATGAGATCTGCAAACGTTATTGTTTTTTGGTCTTCGGGGAGGATGGGGAACATGAATATGTTTTTGTTTTTCGAATTTGAGCTCTATCTGCAATGGGCACTTTTCATACTATAAGCAGTTTTTCCTAACAAATGCAAGATATAACATGGGCTATCTCCGCAAGGAAACATGAGATCTGCAAACGTTATGGTTTTTTGGTCTTCGGGGAGGATGGGGAACATGAATATGTTTTTGTTTTTCGAATTTGAGCTCTATCTGAAATGAGCACTTTTCATGCTATAAGCAGTTTTTCCTAACAAATGCAAGATATAACATGGGCTATCTCCGCAAGGAAACATGAGATCTGCAAACGTTATGGTTTTTTGGTCTTCAGGGAGGATGGGGAACATGAATATGTTTCTGTTTTTCGAATTTGAGCTCTATCTGAAATGAGCACTTTTCATGCTCTAAGCAGTTTTTCCTAACAAATGCAAGATATAACATTGGCTATCTCCGCAAGGAAACATCAGATCTGCACAACTCATGGTTTTTTGGTCTTCGGGGAGGATGGGGAACATGAATATGTGATTGTTTTTCGAATTTGAGCTCTTTCTGCAATGGGCACTTTTCATGCTATAAGCAGTTTTTCCTAACAAATGCAAGATATAACATTGGCTATCTCCGCAAGGAAACATCAGATCTGCACAACTCATGGTTTTTTGGTCTTCGGGGAGGATGGGGAACATGAATATGTGTTTGTTTTTCGAATTTGAGCTCTTTCTGCAATGGGCACTTTTCATACTATAAGCAGTTTTTCCTAACAAATGCATGATATAACATGGGCTATCTACGCAAGGAAACATGAGATCTGCAAACGTTATGGTTTTTTGGTCTTCGGGGAGGATGGGGAACATGAATATGTTTTTGTTTTTCGAATTTGAGCTCTATCTGAAATGAGCACTTTTCATGCTCTAAGCAGTTTTTCCTAACAAATGCAAGATATAACATTGGCTTTCTCCGCAAGGAAACATCAGATCTGCACAACTCATGGTTTTTTGGTCTTCAGGGAGGATGGGGAACATGAATATGTGATTGTTTTTCGAATTTGAGATCTTTCTGCAATGGGCACTTTTCATACTATAAGCAGTTTTTCCTAACAAATGCAAGATATAACATGGGCTATCTCCGCAAGGAAACATGAGATCTGCAAAAGTTATGGTTTTTTGTTCTTCGGGGAGGATGGGGAACATGAATATGTGTTTGTTTTTCGAATTTGACCTCTATCTGAAATGAGCACTTTTCATGCTCTAAGCAGTTTTTCCTAACAAATGCAAGATATAACATTGGCTATCTCCGCAAGGAAACATCAGATCTGCACAACTCATGGTTTTTTGGTCTTCCGGAAGGATGGGGAACATGAATATGTGATTGTTTTTCGAATTTGAGCTATTTCTGCAATGGGCACTTTTCATGCTATAAGCAGTTTTTCCTAACAAATGCAAGATATAACATTGGCTATCTCCGCAAGGAAACATCAGATCTGCACAACTCATGGTTTTTTGGTCTTCGGGGAGGATGGGGAACATGAATATGTGTTTGTTTTTCGAATTTGAGATCTTTCTGCAATGGGCACTTTTCATACTATAAGCAGTTTTTCCTAACAAATGCAAGATATAACATGGGCTATCTCCGCAAGGAAACATGAGATCTGCAAAAGTTATGGTTTTTTGTTCTTCGGGGAGGATGGGGAACATGAATATGTGTTTGTTTTTCGAATTTGACCTCTATCTGAAATGAGCACTTTTCATGCTCTAAGCAGTTTTTCCTAACAAATGCAAGATATAACATTGGCTATCTCCGCAAGGAAACATCAGATCTGCACAACTCATGGTTTTTTGGTCTTCGGGAAGGATGGGGAACATGAATATGTGATTGTTTTTCGAATTTGAGCTATTTCTGCAATGGGCACTTTTCATGCTATAAGCAGTTTTTCCTAACAAATGCAAGATATAACATTGGCTATCTCCGCAAGGAAACATCAGATCTGCACAACTCATTGTTTTTTGGTCTTCGGGAAGGATGGGGAACATGAATATGTGATTGTTTTTCGAATTTGAGCTATTTCTGCAATGGGCACTTTTCATGCTATAAGCAGTTTTTCCTAACAAATGCAAGATTTAACATTGGCTATCTCCGCAAGGAAACATCAGATCTGCTCAACCCATGGTTTTTTGGTCTTCGGGGAGGATGGGGAACATGAATATGTGTTTCTTTTTCGAATTTGAGCTCTTTCTGCAATGGGCACTTTTCATACTATAAGCAGTTTTTCCTAACAAATGCAAGATATAACATTGGCTATCTCCCCAAGGAAACATGAGATCTGCAAACGTTATTGTTTTTTGGTCTTCGGGGAGGATGGGGAACATGAATATGTGATTGTTTTTCGAATTTGAGCTCTTTCTGCAATGGGCACTTTTCATACTATAAGCAGTTTTTCCTAACAAATGCAAGATATAACATGGGCTATCTCCGCAAGGAAACATGAGATCTGCAAAAGTAATGGTTTTTTGTTCTTCGGGGAGGATGGGGAACATGAATATGTGTTTGTTTTTCGAATTTGACCTCTATCTGAAATGAGCACTTTTCATGCTCTAAGCAGTTTTTCCTAACAAATGCAAGATATAACATTGGCTATCTCCGCAAGGAAACATCAGATCTGCACAACTCATGGTTTTTTGGTCTTCGGGGAGGATGGGGAACATGAATATGTGATTGTTTTTCGAATTTGAGCTCTTTCTGCAATGGGCACTTTTCATGCTATAAGCAGTTTTTCCTAACAAATGCAAGATATAACATTGGCTATCTCCGCAAGGAAACATCAGATCTGCACAACTCATGGTTTTTTGGTCTTCGGGGAGGATGGGGAACATGAATATGTGTTTGTTTTTCGAATTTGAGCTCTTTCTGCAATGGGCACTTTTCATACTATAAGCAGTTTTTCCTAACAAATGCATGATATAACATGGGCTATCTACGCAAGGAAACATGAGATCTGCAAACGTTATGGTTTTTTGGTCTTCGGGGAGGATGGGGAACATGAATATGTGTTTGTTTTTCGAATTTGACCTCTATCTGAAATGAGAACTTTTCATGCTCTAAGCAGTTTTTCCTTACAAATGCATGATATAACATGGGCTATCTACGCAAGGAAACATGAGATCTGCAAACGTTATGGTTTTTTGGTCTTCGGGGAGTAGGGGGAACATGAATATTTTTTTGTTTTTCGAATTTGAGCTCTATCTGAAATGAGCACTTTTCATGCTCTAAGCAGTTTTTCCTAACAAATGCAAGATATAACATTGGCTTTCTCCGCAAGGAAACATCAGATCTGCACAACTCATGGTTTTTTGGTCTTCGGGGAGGATGGGGAACATGAATATGTGATTGTTTTTCGAATTTGAGCTCTTTCTGCAATGGGCACTTTTCATACTATAAGCAGTTTTTCCTAACAAATGCAAGATATAACATGGGCTATCTCCGCAAGGAAACATGAGATCTGCAAAAGTAATGGTTTTTTGTTCTTCGGGGAGGATGGGGAACATGAATATGTGTTTGTTTTTCGAATTTGACCTCTATCTGAAATGAGCACTTTTCATGCTCTAAGCAGTTTTTCCTAACAAATGCAAGATATAACATTGGCTATCTCCGCAAGGAAACATCAGATCTGCACAACTCATGGTTTTTTGGTCTTCGGGGAGGAGGGGGAACATGAATATGTGTTTGTTTTTCGAATTTGACCTCTATCTGAAATGAGCACTTTTCATGCTCTAAGCAGTTTTTCCTAACAAATGCAAGATATAACATTGGCTATCTCCGCAAGGAAACATCAGATCTGCACAACTCATGGTTTTTTGGTCTTCGGGGAGGAGGGGGAACATGAATATGTGTTTGTTTTTCGAATTTGAGATCTTTCTGCAATGGGCACTTTTCATACTATAAGCAGTTTTTCCTAACAAATGCAAGATTTAACATTGGCTATCTCCGCAAGGAAACATCAGATCTGCTCAACCCATGGTTTTTTGGTCTTCGGGGAGGATGGGGAACATGAATATGTGTTTCTTTTTCGAATTTGAGCTCTTTCTGCAATGGGCACTTTTCATACTATAAGCAGTTTTTCCTAACAAATGCAAGATATAACATTGGCTATCTCCGCAAGGAAACATGAGATCTGCAAACGTTATTGTTTTTTGGTCTTCGGGGAGGATGGGGAACATGAATATGTTTTTGTTTTTCGAATTTGAGCTCTATCTGCAATGGGCACTTTTCATACTATAAGCAGTTTTTCCTAACAAATGCAAGATATAACATGGGCTATCTCCGCAAGGAAACATGAGATCTGCAAACGTTATGGTTTTTTGGTCTTCGGGGAGGATGGGGAACATGAATATGTTTTTGTTTTTCGAATTTGAGCTCTATCTGAAATGAGCACTTTTCATGCTATAAGCAGTTTTTCCTAACAAATGCAAGATATAACATGGGCTATCTCCGCAAGGAAACATGAGATCTGCAAACGTTATGGTTTTTTGGTCTTCGGGGAGGATGGGGAACATGAATATGTTTCTGTTTTTCGAATTTGAGCTCTATCTGAAATGAGCACTTTTCATGCTCTAAGCAGTTTTTCCTAACAAATGCAAGATATAACATTGGCTATCTCCGCAAGGAAACATCAGATCTGCACAACTCATGGTTTTTTGGTCTTCGGGGAGGATGGGGAACATGAATATGTGATTGTTTTTCGAATTTGAGATCTTTCTGCAATGGGCACTTTTCATACTATAAGCAGTTTTTCCTAACAAATGCAAGATATAACATGGGCTATCTCCGCAAGGAAACATGAGATCTGCAAAAGTTATGGTTTTTTGTTCTTCGGGGAGGATGGGGAACATGAATATGTGTTTGTTTTTCGAATTTGACCTCTATCTGAAATGAGCACTTTTCATGCTCTAAGCAGTTTTTCCTAACAAATGCAAGATATAACATTGGCTATCTCCGCAAGGAAACATCAGATCTGCACAACTCATGGTTTTTTGGTCTTCCGGAAGGATGGGGAACATGAATATGTGATTGTTTTTCGAATTTGAGCTATTTCTGCAATGGGCACTTTTCATGCTATAAGCAGTTTTTCCTAACAAATGCAAGATATAACATTGGCTATCTCCGCAAGGAAACATCAGATCTGCACAACTCATGGTTTTTTGGTCTTCGGGGAGGATGGGGAACATGAATATGTGTTTGTTTTTCGAATTTGAGATCTTTCTGCAATGGGCACTTTTCATACTATAAGCAGTTTTTCCTAACAAATGCAAGATATAACATGGGCTATCTCCGCAAGGAAACATGAGATCTGCAAAAGTTATGGTTTTTTGTTCTTCGGGGAGGATGGGGAACATGAATATGTGTTTGTTTTTCGAATTTGACCTCTATCTGAAATGAGCACTTTTCATGCTCTAAGCAGTTTTTCCTAACAAATGCAAGATATAACATTGGCTATCTCCGCAAGGAAACATCAGATCTGCACAACTCATGGTTTTTTGGTCTTCGGGAAGGATGGGGAACATGAATATGTGATTGTTTTACGAATTTGAGCTATTTCTGCAATGGGCACTTTTCATGCTATAAGCAGTTTTTCCTAACAAATGCAAGATATAACATTGGCTATCTCCGCAAGGAAACATCAGATCTGCACAACTCATTGTTTTTTGGTCTTCGGGAAGGATGGGGAACATGAATATGTGATTGTTTTTCGAATTTGAGCTATTTCTGCAATGGGCACTTTTCATGCTATAAGCAGTTTTTCCTAACAAATGCAAGATATAACATTGGCTATCTCCGCAACGAAACATCAGATCTGCACAACTCATGGTTTTTTGGTCTTCGGGGAGGAGGGGGAACATGAATATGTGTTTGTTTTTCGAATTTGAGATCTTTCTGCAATGGGCACTTTTCATACTATAAGCAGTTTTTCCTAACAAATGCAAGATTTAACATTGGCTATCTCCGCAAGGAAACATCAGATCTGCTCAACCCATGGTTTTTTGGTCTTCGGGGAGGATGGGGAACATGAATATGTGTTTCTTTTTCGAATTTGAGCTCTTTCTGCAATGGGCACTTTTCATACTATAAGCAGTTTTTCCTAACAAATGCAAGATATAACATTGGCTATCTCCGCAAGGAAACATGAGATCTGCAAACGTTATTGTTTTTTGGTCTTCGGGGAGGATGGGGAACATGAATATGTGATTGTTTTTCGAATTTGAGCTCTTTCTGCAATGGGCACTTTTCATACTATAAGCAGTTTTTCCTAACAAATGCAAGATATAACATGGGCTATCTCCGCAAGGAAACATGAGATCTGCAAAAGTAATGGTTTTTTGTTCTTCGGGGAGGATGGGGAACATGAATATGTGTTTGTTTTTCGAATTTGACCTCTATCTGAAATGAGCACTTTTCATGCTCTAAGCAGTTTTTCCTAACAAATGCAAGATATAACATTGGCTATCTCCGCAAGGAAACATCAGATCTGCACAACTCATGGTTTTTTGGTCTTCGGGGAGGATGGGGAACATGAATATGTGATTGTTTTTCGAATTTGAGCTCTTTCTGCAATGGGCACTTTTCATGCTATAAGCAGTTTTTCCTAACAAATGCAAGATATAACATTGGCTATCTCCGCAAGGAAACATCAGATCTGCACAACTCATGGTTTTTTGGTCTTCGGGGAGGATGGGGAACATGAATATGTGTTTGTTTTTCGAATTTGAGCTCTTTCTGCAATGGGCACTTTTCATACTATAAGCAGTTTTTCCTAACAAATGCATGATATAACATGGGCTATCTACGCAAGGAAACATGAGATCTGCAAACGTTATGGTTTTTTGGTCTTCGGGGAGGATGGGGAACATGAATATGTGTTTGTTTTTCGAATTTGACCTCTATCTGAAATGAGAACTTTTCATGCTCTAAGCAGTTTTTCCTAACAAATGCAAGATATAACATTGGCTATCTCCGCAAGGAAACATCAGATCTGCACAACTCATGGTTTTTTGGTCTTCGGGGAGGATGGGGAACATGAATATGTGTTTGTTTTTCGAATTTGAGATCTTTCTGCAATGGGCACTTTTCATACTATAAGCAGTTTTTCCTAACAAATGCAAGCTATTACATTGGCAATCTCCGCAAGGAAACATCAGATCTGCTCAACTCATGGTTTTTTGGTCTTCGGGGAGGAGGGGGAACATGAATATGTGTTTGTTTTTCGAATTTGAGCTCTTTCTGCAATGGGCACTTTTCATACTATAAGCAGTTTTTCCTAACAAATGCAAGATATAACATGGGCTATCTCCGCAAGGAAACATGAGATCTGCAAAAGTTATGGTTTTTTGTTCTTCGGGGAGGATGGGGAACATGAATATGTGTTTGTTTTTCGAATTTGACCTCTATCTGAAATGAGCACTTTTCATGCTCTAAGCAGTTTTTCCTAACAAATGCAAGATATAACATTGGCTATCTCCGCAAGGAAACATCAGATCTGCACAACTCATGGTTTTTTGGTCTTCCGGAAGGATGGGGAACATGAATATGTGATTGTTTTTCGAATTTGAGCTATTTCTGCAATGGGCACTTTTCATGCTATAAGCAGTTTTTCCTAACAAATGCAAGATATAACATTGGCTATCTCCGCAAGGAAACATCAGATCTGCACAACTCATGGTTTTTTGGTCTTCGGGGAGGATGGGGAACATGAATATGTGTTTGTTTTTCGAATTTGAGATCTTTCTGCAATGGGCACTTTTCATACTATAAGCAGTTTTTCCTAACAAATGCAAGCTATTACATTGGCAATCTCCGCAAGGAAACATCAGATCTGCTCAACTCATGGTTTTTTGGTCTTCGGGGAGGAGGGGGAACATGAATATGTTTTTGTTTTTCGAATTTGAGCTCTATCTGAAATGAGCACTTTTCATGCTCTAAGCAATTTTTCCTAACAAAAGCAAGATATAACATTGGCTATCTCCGCAAAGAAACATCAGATCTGCACAACTCATGGTTTTTTGGTCTTCGGGGAGGATGGGGAACATGAATATGTGATTGTTTTTCGAATTTGAGCTCTTTCTGCAATGGGCACTTTTCATACTATAAGCAGTTTTTCCTAACAAATGCAAGATATAACGGGCTATCTCCGCAAGGAAACATCAGATCTGCACAACTCATGGTTTTTTGGTCTTCGGGGAGGAGGGGGAACATGAATATGTGTTTGTTTTTCGAATTTGAGATCTTTCTGCAATGGGCACTTTTCATACTATAAGCAGTTTTTCCTAACAAATGCAAGATTTAACATTGGCTATCTCCGCAAGGAAACATCAGATCTGCTCAACCCATGGTTTTTTAGTCTTCGGGGAGGATGGGGAACATGAATATGTGTTTCTTTTTCGAATTTGAGCTCTTTCTGCAATGGGCACTTTTCATACTATAAGCAGTTTTTCCTAACAAATGCAAGATATAACATGGGCTATCTCCGCAAGGAAACATGAGATCTGCAAAAGTTATGGTTTTTTGTTCTTCTGGGAGGATGGGGAACATGAATATGTGTTTGTTTTTCGAATTTGACCTCTATCTGAAATGAGCACTTTTCATGCTCTAAGCAGTTTTTCCTAACAAATGCAAGATATAACATTGGCTATCTCCGCAAGGAAACATCAGATCTGCACAACTCATGGTTTTTTGGTCTTCGGGGAGGATGGGGAACATGAATATGTGTTTGTTTTTCGAATTTGAGCTCTTTCTGCAATGGGCACTTTTCATGCTCTAAGCAATTTTTCCTAACAAATGCAAGATATAACATTGGCTATCTCCGCAAGGAAACATCAGATCTGCACAACTCATGGTTTTTTGGTCTTCGGGGAGGATGGGGAACATGAATATGTGATTGTTTTTCGAATTTGAGCTCTTTCTGCAATGGGCACTTTTCATACTATAAGCAGTTTTTCCTAACAAATGCAAGATATAACATGGGCTATCTCCGCAAGGAAACATCAGATCTGCACAACTCATGGTTTTTTGGTCTTCGGGGAGGAGGGGGAACATGAATATGTGTTTGTTTTTCGAATTTGAGATCTTTCTGCAATGGGCACTTTTCATACTATAAGCAGTTTTTCCTAACAAATGCAAGATTTAACATTGGCTATCTCCGCAAGGAAACATCAGATCTGCTCAACCCATGGTTTTTTGGTCTTCGGGGAGGATGGGGAACATGAATATGTGATTGTTTTTCGAATTTGAGCTCTTTCTGCAATGGGCACTTTTCATACTATAAGCAGTTTTTCCTAACAAATGCAAGATATAACATGGGCTATCTCCGCAAGGAAACATCAGATCTGCACAACTCATGGTTTTTTGGTCTTCGGGGAGGAGGGGGAACATGAATATGTGTTTGTTTTTCGAATTTGAGCTCTTTCTGCAATGGGCACTTTTCATACTATAAGCAGTTTTTCCTAACAAATGCATGATATAACATGGGCTATCTACGCAAGGAAACATGAGATCTGCAAACGTTATGGTTTTTTGGTCTTCGGGGAGGATGGGGAACATGAATATGTTTTTGTTTTTCGAATTTGAGCTCTATCTGAAATGAGCACTTTTCATGCTCTAAGTAGTTTTTCCTAACAAATGCAAGATATAACATTGGCTTTCTCCGCAAGGAAACATCAGATCTGCACAACTCATGGTTTTTTGGTCTTCGGGGAGGATGGCGAACATGAATATGTGATTGTTTTTCGAATTTGAGCTCTTTCTGCAATGGGCACTTTTCATACTATAAGCAGTTTTTCCTAACAAATGCAAGTTATAACATGGGCTATCTCCGCAAGGAAACATGAGATCTGCAAAAGTTATTGTTTTTTGGTCTTCGGGGAGGATGGGGAACATGAATATGTTTTTGTTTTTCGAATTTGAGCTCTATCTGAAATGAGCACTTTTCATGCTCTAAGCAATTTTTCCTAACAAAAGCAAGATATAACATTGGCTATCTCCGCAAGGAAACATCAGATCTGCACAACTCATGGTTTTTTGGTCTTCGGGGAGGATGGGGAACATGAATATGTGATTGTTTTTCGAATTTGAGCTCTTTCTGCAATGGGCACTTTTCATACTATAAGCAGTTTTTCCTAACAAATGCAAGATATAACGGGCTATCTCCGCAAGGAAACATCAGATCTGCACAACTCATGGTTTTTTGGTCTTCGGGGAGGAGGGGGAACATGAATATGTGTTTGTTTTTCGAATTTGAGATCTTTCTGCAATGGGCACTTTTCATACTATAAGCAGTTTTTCCTAACAAATGCAAGATTTAACATTGGCTATCTCCGCAAGGAAACATCAGATCTGCTCAACCCATGGTTTTTTGGTCTTCGGGGAGGATGGGGAACATGAATATGTGTTTCTTTTTCGAATTTGAGCTCTTTCTGCAATGGGCACTTTTCATACTATAAGCAGTTTTTCCTAACAAATGCAAGATATAACATTGGCTATCTCCGCAAGGAAACATCAGATCTGCACAACTCATGGTTTTTTGGTCTTCGGGGAGGATGGGGAACATGAATATGTGTTTGTTTTTCGAATTTGAGCTCTTTCTGCAATGGGCACTTTTCATGCTCTAAGCAATTTTTCCTAACAAATGCAAGATATAACATTGGCTATCTCCGCAAGGAAACATCAGATCTGCACAACTCATGGTTTTTTGGTCTTCGGGGAGGATGGGGAACATGAATATGTGATTGTTTTTCGAATTTGAGCTCTTTCTGCAATGGGCACTTTTCATACTATAAGCAGTTTTTCCTAACAAATGCAAGATATAACATGGGCTATCTCCGCAAGGAAACATCAGATCTGCACAACTCATGGTTTTTTGGTCTTCGGGGAGGAGGGGGAACATGAATATGTGTTTGTTTTTCGAATTTGAGATCTTTCTGCAATGGGCACTTTTCATACTATAAGCAGTTTTTCCTAACAAATGCAAGATTTAACATTGGCTATCTCCGCAAGGAAACATCAGATCTGCTCAACCCATGGTTTTTTGGTCTTCGGGGAGGATGGGGAACATGAATATGTGTTTCTTTTTCGAATTTGAGCTCTTTCTGCAATGGGCACTTTTCATACTATAAGCAGTTTTTCCTAACAAATGCAAGATATAACATGGGCTATCTCCGCAAGGAAACATGAGATCTGCAAAAGTTATGGTTTTTTGTTCTTCGGGGAGGATGGGGAACATGAATATGTGTTTGTTTTTCGAATTTGACCTCTATCTGAAATGAGCACTTTTCATGCTCTAAGCAGTTTTTCCTAACAAATGCAAGATATAACATTGGCTATCTCCGCAAGGAAACATCAGATCTGCACAACTCATGGTTTTTTGGTCTTCGGGGAGGATGGGGAACATGAATATGTGTTTGTTTTTCGAATTTGAGCTCTTTCTGCAATGGGCACTTTTCATACTACATGCAGTTTTTCCTAACAAATGCAAGATATAACATGGGCTATCTCCGCAAGGAAACATGAGATCTGCAAACGTTATGGTTTTTTGGTCTTCGGGGAGGATGGGGAACATGAATATGTTTTTGTTTTTCGAATTTGAGCTCTATCTGAAATGAGCACTTTTCATGCTCTAAGCAGTTTTTCCTAACAAATGCAAGATATAACATTGGCTATCTCCGCAAGGAAACATCAGATCTGCACAACTCATGGTTTTTTGGTCTTCGGGGAGGATGGGGAACATGAATATGTGATTGTTTTTCGAATTTGAGATCTTTCTGCAATGGGCACTTTTCATGCTATAAGCAGTTTTTCCTAACACATGCAAGATATAACATTGGCTATCTCCGCAAGGAAACATCAGATCTGCACAACTCATGGTTTTTTGGTCTTCGGGGAGGATGGGGAACATGAATATGTGATTGTTTTTCGAATTTGAGCTCTTTCTGCAATGGGCACTTTTCATACTATAAGCAGTTTTTCCTAACAAATGCATGATATAACATGGGCTATCTACGCAAGGAAACATGTGATCTGCAAACGTTATGGTTTTTTGGTCTTCGGGGAGGATGGGGAACATGAATACGTTTTTGTTTTTCGAATTTGAGCTCTATCTGAAAATGAGCACTTTTCATGCTCTAAGCAGTTTTTCCTAACAAACGCAAGATATAACATTGGCTTTCTCCGCAAGGAAACATCAGATCTGCACAACTCATGGTTTTTTGGTCTTCGGGGAGGATGGGGAACATGAATATGTGATTGTTTTTCGAATTTGAGATCTTTCTGCAATGGGCACTTTTCATACTATAAGCAGTTTTTCCTAACAAATGCAAGATATAACATGGGCTATCTCCGCAAGGAAACATGAGATCTGCAAAAGTTATGGTTTTTTGTTCTTCGGGGAGGATGGGGAACATGAATATGTGTTTGTTTTTCGAATTTGACCTCTATCTGAAATGAGCACTTTTCATGCTCTAAGCAGTTTTTCCTAACAAATGCAAGATATAACATTGGCTATCTCCGCAAGGAAACATCAGATCTGCACAACTCATGGTTTTTTGGTCTTTGGGAAGGATGGGGAACATGAATATGTGATTGTTTTTCGAATTTGAGCTATTTCTGCAATGGGCACTTTTCATGCTATAAGCAGTTTTTCCTAACAAATGCAAGATATAACATTGGCTATCTCCGCAAGGAAACATCAGATCTGCACAACTCATGGTTTTTTGGTCTTCGGGGAGGATGGGGAACATGAATATGTGTTTGTTTTTCGAATTTGAGATCTTTCTGCAATGGGCACTTTTCATGCTATAAGCAGTTTTTCCTAACAAATGCAAGATATAACATTGGCTATCTCCGCAAGGAAACATCAGATCTGCACAACTCATTGTTTTTTGGTCTTCGGGGAGGATGGGGAACATGAATATGTGTTTGTTTTTCGAATTTGAGATCTTTCTGCAATGGGCACTTTTCATACTATAAGCAGTTTTTCCTAACAAATGCATGATATAACATGGGCTATCTCCGCAAGGAAACATCAGATCTGCACAACTCATGGTTTTTTGGTCTTCGGGGAGGAGGGGGAACATGAATATGTGTTTGTTTTTCGAATTTGAGATCTTTCTGCAATGGGCACTTTTCATACTATAAGCAGTTTTTCCTAACAAATGCAAGATATAACATTGGCTATCTCCGCAAGGAAACATGAGATCTGCAAACGTTATTGTTTTTTGGTCTTCGGGGAGGATGGGGAACATGAATATGTTTTTGTTTTTCGAATTTGAGCTCTATCTGCAATGGGCACTTTTCATACTATAAGCAGTTTTTCCTAACAAATGCAAGATATAACATGGGCTATCTCCGCAAGGAAACATGAGATCTGCAAACGTTATGGTTTTTTGGTCTTCGGGGAGGATGGGGAACATGAATATGTTTTTGTTTTTCGAATTTGAGCTCTATCTGAAATGAGCACTTTTCATGCTATAAGCAGTTTTTCCTAACAAATGCAAGATATAACATGGGCTATCTCCGCAAGGAAACATGAGATCTGCAAACGTTATGGTTTTTTGGTCTTCGGGGAGGATGGGGAACATGAATATGTTTTTGTTTTTCGAATTTGAGCTCTATCTGAAATGAGCACTTTTCATGCTCTAAGCAGTTTTCCCAACAAATGCAAGATATAACATTGGCTATCTCCGCAAGGAAACATCAGATCTGCACAACTCATGGTTTTTTGGTCTTCGGGGAGGATGGGGAACATGAATATGTGATTGTTTTTCGAATTTGAGCTCTTTCTGCAATGGGCACTTTTCATACTATAAGCAGTTTTTCCTAACAAATGCAAGATATAACGGGCTATCTCCGCAAGGAAACATCAGATCTGCACAACTCATGGTTTTTTGGTCTTCGGGGAGGAGGGGGAACATGAATATGTGTTTGTTTTTCGAATTTGAGATCTTTCTGCAATGGGCACTTTTCATACTATAAGCAGTTTTTCCTAACAAATGCAAGATTTAACATTGGCTATCTCCGCAAGGAAACATCAGATCTGCTCAACCCATGGTTTTTTGGTCTTCGGGGAGGATGGGGAACATGAATATGTGTTTCTTTTTCGAATTTGAGCTCTTTCTGCAATGGGCACTTTTCATACTATAAGCAGTTTTTCCTAACAAATGCAAGATATAACATGGGCTATCTCCGCAAGGAAACATGAGATCTGCAAAAGTTATGGTTTTTTGTTCTTCTGGGAGGATGGGGAACATGAATATGTGTTTGTTTTTCGAATTTGACCTCTATCTGAAATGAGCACTTTTCATGCTCTAAGCAGTTTTTCCTAACAAATGCAAGATATAACATTGGCTATCTCCGCAAGGAAACATCAGATCTGCACAACTCATGGTTTTTTGGTCTTCGGGGAGGATGGGGAACATGAATATGTGTTTGTTTTTCGAATTTGAGCTCTTTCTGCAATGGGCACTTTTCATGCTCTAAGCAATTTTTCCTAACAAATGCAAGATATAACATTGGCTATCTCCGCAAGGAAACATCAGATCTGCACAACTCATGGTTTTTTGGTCTTCGGGGAGGATGGGGAACATGAATATGTGATTGTTTTTCGAATTTGAGCTCTTTCTGCAATGGGCACTTTTCATACTATAAGCAGTTTTTCCTAACAAATGCAAGATATAAGATGGGCTATCTCCGCAAGGAAACATCAGATCTGCACAACTCATGGTTTTTTGGTCTTCGGGGAGGAGGGGGAACATGAATATGTGTTTGTTTTTCGAATTTGAGATCTTTCTGCAATGGGCACTTTTCATACTATAAGCAGTTTTTCCTAACAAATGCAAGATTTAACATTGGCTATCTCCGCAAGGAAACATCAGATCTGCTCAACCCATGGTTTTTTGGTCTTCGGGGAGGATGGGGAACATGAATATGTGATTGTTTTTCGAATTTGAGCTCTTTCTGCAATGGGCACTTTTCATACTATAAGCAGTTTTTCCTAACAAATGCAAGATATAACATGGGCTATCTCCGCAAGGAAACATCAGATCTGCACAACTCATGGTTTTTTGGTCTTCGGGGAGGAGGGGGAACATGAATATGTGTTTGTTTTTCGAATTTGAGCTATTTCTGCAATGGGCACTTTTCATACTATAAGCAGTTTTTCCTAACAAATGCATGATATAACATGGGCTATCTACGCAAGGAAACATGAGATCTGCAAACGTTATGGTTTTTTGGTCTTCGGGGAGGATGGGGAACATGAATATGTTTTTGTTTTTCGAATTTGAGCTCTATCTGAAATGAGCACTTTTCATGCTCTAAGTAGTTTTTCCTAACAAATGCAAGATATAACATTGGCTTTCTCCGCAAGGAAACATCAGATCTGCACAACTCATGGTTTTTTGGTCTTCGGGGAGGATGGCGAACATGAATATGTGATTGTTTTTCGAATTTGAGCTCTTTCTGCAATGGGCACTTTTCATACTATAAGCAGTTTTTCCTAACAAATGCAAGTTATAACATGGGCTATCTCCGCAAGGAAACATGAGATCTGCAAAAGTTATTGTTTTTTGGTCTTCGGGGAGGATGGGGAACATGAATATGTTTTTGTTTTTCGAATTTGAGCTCTATCTGAAATGAGCACTTTTCATGCTCTAAGCAATTTTTCCTAACAAAAGCAAGATATAACATTGGCTATCTCCGCAAGGAAACATCAGATCTGCACAACTCATGGTTTTTTGGTCTTCGGGGAGGATGGGGAACATGAATATGTGATTGTTTTTCGAATTTGAGCTCTTTCTGCAATGGGCACTTTTCATACTATAAGCAGTTTTTCCTAACAAATGCAAGATATAACGGGCTATCTCCGCAAGGAAACATCAGATCTGCACAACTCATGGTTTTTTGGTCTTCGGGGAGGAGGGGGAACATGAATATGTGTTTGTTTTTCGAATTTGAGATCTTTCTGCAATGGGCACTTTTCATACTATAAGCAGTTTTTCCTAACAAATGCAAGATTTAACATTGGCTATCTCCGCAAGGAAACATCAGATCTGCTCAACCCATGGTTTTTTGGTGTTCGGGGAGGATGGGGAACATGAATATGTGTTTCTTTTTCGAATTTGAGCTCTTTCTGCAATGGGCACTTTTCATACTATAAGCAGTTTTTCCTAACAAATGCAAGATATAACATGGGCTATCTCCGCAAGGAAACATGAGATCTGCAAAAGTTATGGTTTTTTGTTCTTCGGGGAGGATGGGGAACAAGAATATGTGTTTGTTTTTCGAATTTGACATCTATCTGAAATGAGCACTTTTCATGCTCTAAGCAGTTTTTCCTAACAAATGCAAGATATAACATTGGCTATCTCCGCAAGGAAACATCAGATCTGCACAACTCATGGTTTTTTGGTCTTCGGGGAGGATGGGGAACATGAATATGTGTTTGTTTTTCGAATTTGAGCTCTTTCTGCAATGGGCACTTTTCATGCTCTAAGCAATTTTTCCTAACAAATGCAAGATATAACATTGGCTATCTCCGCAAGGAAACATCAGATCTGCACAACTCATGGTTTTTTGGTCTTCGGGGAGGATGGGGAACATGAATATGTGATTGTTTTTCGAATTTGAGCTCTTTCTGCAATGGGCACTTTTCATACTATAAGCAGTTTTTCCTAACAAATGCAAGATATAACATGGGCTATCTCCGCAAGGAAACATCAGATCTGCACAACTCATGGTTTTTTGGTCTTCGGGGAGGAGGGGGAACATGAATATGTGTTTGTTTTTCGAATTTGAGATCTTTCTGCAATGGGCACTTTTCATACTATAAGCAGTTTTTCCTAACAAATGCAAGATTTAACATTGGCTATCTCCGCAAGGAAACATCAGATCTGCTCAACCCATGGTTTTTTGGTCTTCGGGGAGGATGGGGAACATGAATATGTGTTTCTTTTTCGAATTTGAGCTCTTTCTGCAATGGGCACTTTTCATACTATAAGCAGTTTTTCCTAACAAATGCAAGATATAACATGGGCTATCTCCGCAAGGAAACATGAGATCTGCAAAAGTTATGGTTTTTTGTTCTTCGGGGAGGATGGGGAACATGAATATGTGTTTGTTTTTCGAATTTGACCTCTATCTGAAATGAGCACTTTTCATGCTCTAAGCAGTTTTTCCTAACAAATGCAAGATATAACATTGGCTATCTCCGCAAGGAAACATCAGATCTGCACAACTCATGGTTTTTTGGTCTTCGGGGAGGATGGGGAACATGTTTTTGTTTTTCGAATTTGAGATCTTTCTGCAATGGGCACTTTTCATACTATAAGCAGTTTTTCCTAACAAATGCAAGCTATTACATTGGCAATCTCCGCAAGGAAACATCAGATCTGCTCAACTCATGGTTTTTTGGTCTTCGGGGAGGAGGGGGAACATGAATATGTGTTTGTTTTTCGAATTTGAGCTCTTTCTGCAATGGGCACTTTTCATACTATAAGCAGTTTTTCCTAACAAATGCAAGATATAACATGGGCTATCTCCGCAAGGAAACATGAGATCTGCAAACGTTATGGTTTTTTGGTCTTCGGAGAGGATGGGGAACATGAATATGTTTTTGTTTTTCGAATTTGAGCTCTATCTGAAATGAGCACTTTTCATGCTCTAAGCAGTTTTTCCTAACAAATGCAAGATATAACATTGGCTATCTCCGCAAGGAAACATCAGATCTGCACAACTCATGGTTTTTTGGTCTTCGGGGAGGATGGGGAACATGAATATGTGATTGTTTTTCGAATTTGAGATCTTTCTGCAATGGGCACTTTTCATGCTATAAGCAGTTTTTCCTAACACATGCAAGATATAACATTGGCTATCTCCGCAAGGAAACATCAGATCTGCACAACTCATGGTTTTTTGGTCTTCGGGGAGGATGGGGAACATGAATATGTGATTGTTTTTCGAATTTGAGCTCTTTCTGCAATGGGCACTTTTCATACTATAAGCAGTTTTTCCTAACAAATGCATGATATAACATGGGCTATCTACGCAAGGAAACATGTGATCTGCAAACGTTATGGTTTTTTGGTCTTCGGGGAGGATGGGGAACATGAATACGTTTTTGTTTTTCGAATTTGAGCTCTATCTGAAATGAGCACTTTTCATGCTCTAAGCAGTTTTTCCTAACAAACGCAAGATATAACATTGGCTTTCTCCGCAAGGAAACATCAGATCTGCACAACTCATGGTTTTTTGGTCTTCGGGGAGGATGGGGAACATGAATATGTGATTGTTTTTCGAATTTGAGATCTTTCTGCAATGGGCACTTTTCATACTATAAGCAGTTTTTCCTAACAAATGCAAGATATAACATGGGCTATCTCCGCAAGGAAACATGAGATCTGCAAAAGTTATGGTTTTTTGTTCTTCGGGGAGGATGGGGAACATGAATATGTGTTTGTTTTTCGAATTTGACCTCTATCTGAAATGAGCACTTTTCATGCTCTAAGCAGTTTTTCCTAACAAATGCAAGATATAACATTGGCTATCTCCGCAAGGAAACATCAGATCTGCACAACTCATGGTTTTTTGGTCTTTGGGAAGGATGGGGAACATGAATATGTGATTGTTTTTCGAATTTGAGCTATTTCTGCAATGGGCACTTTTCATGCTATAAGCAGTTTTTCCTAACAAATGCAAGATATAACATTGGCTATCTCCGCAAGGAAACATCAGATCTGCACAACTCATGGTTTTTTGGTCTTCGGGGAGGATGGGGAACATGAATATGTGTTTGTTTTTCGAATTTGAGATCTTTCTGCAATGGGCACTTTTCATGCTATAAGCAGTTTTTCCTAACAAATGCAAGATATAACATTGGCTATCTCCGCAAGGAAACATCAGATCTGCACAACTCATTGTTTTTTGGTCTTCGGGGAGGATGGGGAACATGAATATGTGTTTGTTTTTCGAATTTGAGATCTTTCTGCAATGGGCACTTTTCATACTATAAGCAGTTTTTCCTAACAAATGCATGATATAACATGGGCTATCTCCGCAAGGAAACATCAGATCTGCACAACTCATGGTTTTTTGGTCTTCGGGGAGGAGGGGGAACATGAATATGTGTTTGTTTTTCGAATTTGAGATCTTTCTGCAATGGGCACTTTTCATACTATAAGCAGTTTTTCCTAACAAATGCAAGATTTAACATTGGCTATCTCCGCAAGGAAACATCAGATCTGCTCAACCCATGGTTTTTTGGTCTTCGGGGAGGATGGGGAACATGAATATGTGTTTCTTTTTCGAATTTGAGCTCTTTCTGCAATGGGCACTTTTCATACTATAAGCAGTTTTTCCTAACAAATGCAAGATATAACATTGGCTATCTCCGCAAGGAAACATGAGATCTGCAAACGTTATTGTTTTTTGGTCTTCGGGGAGGATGGGGAACATGAATATGTTTTTGTTTTTCGAATTTGAGCTCTATCTGCAATGGGCACTTTTCATACTATAAGCAGTTTTTCCTAACAAATGCAAGATATAACATGGGCTATCTCCGCAAGGAAACATGAGATCTGCAAACGTTATGGTTTTTTGGTCTTCGGGGAGGATGGGGAACATGAATATGTTTTTGTTTTTCGAATTTGAGCTCTATCTGAAATGAGCACTTTTCATGCTCTAAGCAGTTTTTCCTAACAAATGCAAGATATAACATTGGCTATCTCCGCAAGGAAACATCAGATCTGCACAACTCATGGTTTTTTGGTCTTCGGGGAGGATGGGGAACATGAATATGTGATTGTTTTTCGAATTTGAGCTCTTTCTGCAATGGGCACTTTTCATACTATAAGCAGTTTTTCCTAACAAATGCAAGATATAACATGGGCTATCTCCGCAAGGAAACATGAGATCTGCAAAAGTAATGGTTTTTTGTTCTTCGGGGAGGATGGGGAACATGAATATGTGTTTGTTTTTCGAATTTGACCTCTATCTGAAATGAGCACTTTTCATGCTCTAAGCAGTTTTTCCTAACAAATGCAAGATATAACATTGGCTATCTCCGCAAGGAAACATCAGATCTGCACAACTCATGGTTTTTTGGTCTTCGGGGAGGATGGGGAACATGAATATGTGTTTGTTTTTCGAATTTGAGCTCTTTCTGCAATGGGCACTTTTCATGCTATAAGCAGTTTTTCCTAACAAATGCAAGATATAACATTGGCTATCTCCGCAAGGAAACATCAGATCTGCACAACTCATGGTTTTTTGGTCTTCGGGGAGGATGGGGAACATGAATATGTGTTTGTTTTTCGAATTTGAGCTCTTTCTGCAATGGGCACTTTTCATACTATAAGCAGTTTTTCCTAACAAATGAATGATATAACATGGGCTATCTACGCAAGGAAACATGAGATCTGCAAACGTTATGGTTTTTTGGTCTTCGGGGAGGATGGGGAACATGAATATGTTTTTGTTTTTCGAATTTGAGCTCTATCTGAAATGAGCACTTTTCATGCTCTAAGCAGTTTTTCCTAACAAATGAAAGATATAACATTGGCTTTCTCCGCAAGGAAACATCAGATCTGCACAACTCATGGTTTTTTGGTCTTCGGGAAGGATGGGGAACATGAATATGTGATTGTTTTTCGAATTTGAGCTATTTCTGCAATGGGCACTTTTCATGCTATAAGCAGTTTTTCCTAACAAATGCAAGCTATTACATTGGCAATCTCCGCAAGGAAACATCAGATCTGCTCAACTCATGGTTTTTTGGTCTTCGGGGAGGAGGGGGAACATGAATATGTGTTTGTTTTTCGAATTTGAGCTCTTTCTGCAATGGGCACTTTTCATACTATAAGCAGTTTTACCTAACAAATGCATGATATAACATGGGCTATCTCCGCAAGGAAACATCAGATCTGCACAACTCATGGTTTTTTGGTCTTCGGGGAGGAGGGGGAACATGAATATGTGTTTGTTTTTCGAATTTGAGATCTTTCTGCAATGGGCACTTTTCATGCTATAAGCAGTTTTTCCTAACAAATGCAAGATATAACATGGGCTATCTCCGCAAGGAAACATGAGATCTGCAAACGTTATGGTTTTTTGGTCTTCGGGGAGGATGGGGAACATGAATATGTTTTTGTTTTTCGAATTTGAGCTCTATCTGAAATGAGCACTTTTCATGCTCTAAGCAGTTTTTCCTAACAAATGCAAGATATAACATTGGCTATCTCCGCAAGGAAACATCAGATCTGCACAACTCATGGTTTTTTGGTCTTCGGGGAGGATGGGGAACATGAATATGTGATTGTTTTTCGAATTTGAGCTCTTTCTGCAATGGGCACTTTTCATACTATAAGCAGTTTTTCCTAACAAATGCATGATATAACATGGGCTATCTACGCAAGGAAACATGTGATCTGCAAACGTCATGGTTTTTTGGTCTTCGGGGAGGATGGGGAACATGAATACGTTTTTGTTTTTCGAATTTGAGCTCTATCTGAAATGAGCACTTTTCATGCTCTAAGCAGTTTTTCCTAACAAACGCAAGATATAACATTGGCTTTCTCCGCAAGGAAACATCAGATCTGCACAACTCATGGTTTTTTGGTCTTCGGGGAGGATGGGGAACATGAATATGTGATTGTTTTTCGAATTTGAGATCTTTCTGCAATGGGCACTTTTCATACTATAAGCAGTTTTTCCTAACAAATGCAAGATATAACATGGGCTATCTCCGCAAGGAAACATCAGATCTGCACAACTCATGGTTTTTTGTTCTTCGGGGAGGATGGGGAACATGAATATGTGTTTGTTTTTCGAATTTGACCTCTATCTGAAATGAGCACTTTTCATGCTCTAAGCAGTTTTTCCTAACAAATGCAAGATATAACATTGGCTATCTCCGCAAGGAAACATCAGATCTGCACAACTCATGGTTTTTTGGTCTTTGGGAAGGATGGGGAACATGAATATGTGATTGTTTTTCGAATTTGAGCTATTTCTGCAATGGGCACTTTTCATGCTATAAGCAGTTTTTCCTAACAAATGCAAGATATAACATTGGCTATCTCCGCAAGGAAACATCAGATCTGCACAACTCATTGTTTTTTGGTCTTCGGGGAGGATGGGGAACATGAATATGTGTTTGTTTTTCGAATTTGAGATCTTTCTGCAATGGGCACTTTTCATACTATAAGCAGTTTTTCCTAACAAATGCATGATATAACATGGGCTATCTCCGCAAGGAAACATCAGATCTGCACAACTCATGGTTTTTTGGTCTTCGGGGAGGAGGGGGAACATGAATATGTGTTTGTTTTTCGAATTTGAGATCTTTCTGCAATGGGCACTTTTCATACTATAAGCAGTTTTTCCTAACAAATGCAAGATTTAACATTGGCTATCTCCGCAAGGAAACATCAGATCTGCTCAACCCATGGTTTTTTGGTCTTCGGGGAGGATGGGGAACATGAATATGTGATTGTTTTTCGAATTTGAGCTCTTTCTGCAATGGGCACTTTTCATACTATAAGCAGTTTTTCCTAACAAATGCAAGATATAACATGGGCTATCTCCGCAAGGAAACATCAGATCTGCACAACTCATGGTTTTTTGGTCTTCGGGGAGGAGGGGGAACATGAATATGTGTTTGTTTTTCGAATTTGAGATCTTTCTGCAATGGGCACTTTTCATACTATAAGCAGTTTTTCCTAACAAATGCAAGATTTAACATTGGCTATCTCCGCAAGGAAACATCAGATCTGCTCAACCCATGGTTTTTTGGTCTTCGGGGAGGATGGGGAACATGAATATGTGTTTCTTTTTCGAATTTGAGCTCTTTCTGCAATGGGCACTTTTCATACTATAAGCAGTCTTTCCTAACAAATGCAAGATATAACATGGGCTATCTCCGCAAGGAAACATGAGATCTGCAAAAGTTATGGTTTTTTGTTCTTCGGGGAGGATGGGGAACATGAATATGTGTTTGTTTTTCGAATTTGACCTCTATCTGAAATGAGCACTTTTCATGCTCTAAGCAGTTTTTCCTAACAAATGCAAGATATAACATTGGCTATCTCCGCAAGGAAACATCAGATCTGCACAACTCATGGTTTTTTGGTCTTCGGGGAGGATGGGGAACATGAATATGTGTTTGTTTTTCGAATTTGAGCTCTTTCTGCAATGGGCACTTTTCATGCTCTAAGCAATTTTTCCTAACAAATGCAAGATATAACATTGGCTATCTCCGCAAGGAAACATCAGATCTGCACAACTCATGGTTTTTTGGTCTTCGGGGAGGATGGGGAACATGAATATGTGATTGTTTTTCGAATTTGAGCTCTTTCTGCAATGGGCACTTTTCATACTATAAGCAGTTTTTCCTAACAAATGCAAGATATAACATGGGCTATCTCCGCAAGGAAACATCAGATCTGCACAACTCATGGTTTTTTGGTCTTCGGGGAGGAGGGGGAACATGAATATGTGTTTGTTTTTCGAATTTGAGATCTTTCTGCAATGGGCACTTTTCATACTATAAGCAGTTTTTCCTAACAAATGCAAGATTTAACATTGGCTATCTCCGCAAGGAAACATCAGATCTGCTCAACCCATGGTTTTTTGGTCTTCGGGGAGGATGGGGAACATGAATATGTGTTTCTTTTTCGAATTTGAGCTCTTTCTGCAATGGGCACTTTTCATACTATAAGCAGTTTTTCCTAACAAATGCAAGATATAACATGGGCTATCTCCGCAAGGAAACATGAGATCTGCAAAAGTTATGGTTTTTTGTTCTTCGGGGAGGATGGGGAACATGAATATGTGTTTGTTTTTCGAATTTGACCTCTATCTGAAATGAGCACTTTTCATGCTCTAAGCAGTTTTTCCTAACAAATGCAAGATATAACATTGGCTATCTCCGCAAGGAAACATCAGATCTGCACAACTCATGGTTTTTTGGTCTTCGGGGAGGATGGGGAACATGTTTTTGTTTTTCGAATTTGAGATCTTTCTGCAATGGGCACTTTTCATACTATAAGCAGTTTTTCCTAACAAATGCAAGCTATTACATTGGCAATCTCCGCAAGGAAACATCAGATCTGCTCAACTCATGGTTTTTTGGTCTTCGGGGAGGAGGGGGAACATGAATATGTGTTTGTTTTTCGAATTTGAGCTCTTTCTGCAATGGGCACTTTTCATACTATAAGCAGTTTTTCCTAACAAATGCAAGATATAACATGGGCTATCTCCGCAAGGAAACATGAGATCTGCAAACGTTATGGTTTTTTGGTCTTCGGAGAGGATGGGGAACATGAATATGTTTTTGTTTTTCGAATTTGAGCTCTATCTGAAATGAGCACTTTTCATGCTCTAAGCAGTTTTTCCTAACAAATGCAAGATATAACATTGGCTATCTCCGCAAGGAAACATCAGATCTGCACAACTCATGGTTTTTTGGTCTTCGGGGAGGATGGGGAACATGAATATGTGATTGTTTTTCGAATTTGAGATCTTTCTGCAATGGGCACTTTTCATGCTATAAGCAGTTTTTCCTAACACATGCAAGATATAACATTGGCTATCTCCGCAAGGAAACATCAGATCTGCACAACTCATGGTTTTTTGGTCTTCGGGGAGGATGGGGAACATGAATATGTGATTGTTTTTCGAATTTGAGCTCTTTCTGCAATGGGCACTTTTCATACTATAAGCAGTTTTTCCTAACAAATGCAAGATATAACATGGGCTATCTCCGCAAGGAAACATCAGATCTGCACAACTCATGGTTTTTTGGTCTTCGGGGAGGAGGGGGAACATGAATATGTGTTTGTTTTTCGAATTTGAGATCTTTCTGCAATGGGCACTTTTCATACTATAAGCAGTTTTTCCTAACAAATGCAAGATTTAACATTGGCTATCTCCGCAAGGAAACATCAGATCTGCTCAACCCATGGTTTTTTGGTCTTCGGGGAGGATGGGGAACATGAATATGTGTTTCTTTTTCGAATTTGAGCTCTTTCTGCAATGGGCACTTTTCATACTATAAGCAGTTTTTCCTAACAAATGCAAGATATAACATGGGCTATCTCCGCAAGGAAACATGAGATCTGCAAAAGTTATGGTTTTTTGTTCTTCGGGGAGGATGGGGAACATGAATATGTGTTTGTTTTTCGAATTTGACCTCTATCTGAAATGAGCACTTTTCATGCTCTAAGCAGTTTTTCCTAACAAATGCAAGATATAACATTGGCTATCTCCGCAAGGAAACATCAGATCTGCACAACTCATGGTTTTTTGGTCTTCGGGGAGGATGGGGAACATGTTTTTGTTTTTCGAATTTGAGATCTTTCTGCAATGGGCACTTTTCATACTATAAGCAGTTTTTCCTAACAAATGCAAGCTATTACATTGGCAATCTCCGCAAGGAAACATCAGATCTGCTCAACTCATGGTTTTTTGGTCTTCGGGGAGGAGGGGGAACATGAATATGTGTTTGTTTTTCGAATTTGAGCTCTTTCTGCAATGGGCACTTTTCATACTATAAGCAGTTTTTCCTAACAAATGCAAGATATAACATGGGCTATCTCCGCAAGGAAACATGAGATCTGCAAACGTTATGGTTTTTTGGTCTTCGGAGAGGATGGGGAACATGAATATGTTTTTGTTTTTCGAATTTGAGCTCTATCTGAAATGAGCACTTTTCATGCTCTAAGCAGTTTTTCCTAACAAATGCAAGATATAACATTGGCTATCTCCGCAAGGAAACATCAGATCTGCACAACTCATGGTTTTTTGGTCTTCGGGGAGGATGGGGAACATGAATATGTGATTGTTTTTCGAATTTGAGATCTTTCTGCAATGGGCACTTTTCATGCTATAAGCAGTTTTTCCTAACACATGCAAGATATAACATTGGCTATCTCCGCAAGGAAACATCAGATCTGCACAACTCATGGTTTTTTGGTCTTCGGGGAGGATGGGGAACATGAATATGTGATTGTTTTTCGAATTTGAGCTCTTTCTGCAATGGGCACTTTTCATACTATAAGCAGTTTTTCCTAACAAATGCAAGATATAACATGGGCTATCTCCGCAAGGAAACATGAGATCTGCAAAAGTAATGGTTTTTTGTTCTTCGGGGAGGATGGGGAACATGAATATGTGTTTGTTTTTCGAATTTGACCTCTATCTGAAATGAGCACTTTTCATGCTCTAAGCAGTTTTTCCTAACAAATGCAAGATATAACATTGGCTATCTCCGCAAGGAAACATCAGATCTGCACAACTCATGGTTTTTTGGTCTTTGGGAAGGATGGGGAACATGAATATGTGATTGTTTTTCGAATTTGAGCTATTTCTGCAATGGGCACTTTTCATGCTATAAGCAGTTTTTCCTAACAAATGCAAGATATAACATTGGCTATCTCCGCAAGGAAACATCAGATCTGCACAACTCATGGTTTTTTGGTCTTCGGGGAGGATGGGGAACATGAATATGTGTTTGTTTTTCGAATTTGAGATCTTTCTGCAATGGGCACTTTTCATGCTATAAGCAGTTTTTCCTAACAAATGCAAGATATAACATTGGCTATCTCCGCAAGGAAACATCAGATCTGCACAACTCATTGTTTTTTGGTCTTCGGGGAGGATGGGGAACATGAATATGTGTTTGTTTTTCAAATTTGAGATCTTTCTGCAATGGGCACTTTTCATACTATAAGCAGTTTTTCCTAACAAATGCATGATATAACATGGGCTATCTCCGCAAGGAAACATCAGATCTGCACAACTCATGGTTTTTTGGTCTTCGGGGAGGAGGGGGAACATGAATATGTGTTTGTTTTTCGAATTTGAGATCTTTCTGCAATGGGCACTTTTCATACTATAAGCAGTTTTTCCTAACAAATGCAAGATTTAACATTGGCTATCTCCGCAAGGAAACATCAGATCTGCTCAACCCATGGTTTTTTGGTCTTCGGGGAGGATGGGGAACATGAATATGTGTTTCTTTTTCGAATTTGAGCTCTTTCTGCAATGGGCACTTTTCATACTATAAGCAGTTTTTCCTAACAAATGCAAGATATAACATTGGCTATCTCCGCAAGGAAACATGAGATCTGCAAACGTTATTGTTTTTTGGTCTTCGGGGAGGATGGGGAACATGAATATGTTTTTGTTTTTCGAATTTGAGCTCTATCTGCAATGGGCACTTTTCATACTATAAGCAGTTTTTCCTAACAAATGCAAGATATAACATGGGCTATCTCCGCAAGGAAACATGAGATCTGCAAACGTTATGGTTTTTTGGTCTTCGGGGAGGATGGGGAACATGAATATGTTTTTGTTTTTCGAATTTGAGCTCTATCTGAAATGAGCACTTTTCATGCTCTAAGCAGTTTTTCCTAACAAATGCAAGATATAACATTGGCTATCTCCGCAAGGAAACATCAGATCTGCACAACTCATGGTTTTTTGGTCTTCGGGGAGGATGGGGAACATGAATATGTGATTGTTTTTCGAATTTGAGCTCTTTCTGCAATGGGCACTTTTCATACTATAAGCAGTTTTTCCTAACAAATGCAAGATATAACATGGGCTATCTCCGCAAGGAAACATGAGATCTGCAAAAGTAATGGTTTTTTGTTCTTCGGGGAGGATGGGGAACATGAATATGTGTTTGTTTTTCGAATTTGACCTCTATCTGAAATGAGCACTTTTCATGCTCTAAGCAGTTTTTCCTAACAAATGCAAGATATAACATTGGCTATCTCCGCAAGGAAACATCAGATCTGCACAACTCATGGTTTTTTGGTCTTCGGGGAGGATGGGGAACATGAATATGTGTTTGTTTTTCGAATTTGAGCTCTTTCTGCAATGGGCACTTTTCATGCTATAAGCAGTTTTTCCTAACAAATGCAAGATATAACATTGGCTATCTCCGCAAGGAAAGATCAGATCTGCACAACTCATGGTTTTTTGGTCTTCGGGGAGGATGGGGAACATGAATATGTGTTTGTTTTTCGAATTTGAGCTCTTTCTGCAATGGGCACTTTTCATACTATAAGCAGTTTTTCCTAACAAATGAATGATATAACATGGGCTATCTACGCAAGGAAACATGAGATCTGCAAACGTTATGGTTTTTTGGTCTTCGGGGAGGATGGGGAACATGAATATGTTTTTGTTTTTCGAATTTGAGCTCTATCTGAAATGAGCACTTTTCATGCTCTAAGCAGTTTTTCCTAACAAATGAAAGATATAACATTGGCTTTCTCCGCAAGGAAACATCAGATCTGCACAACTCATGGTTTTTTGGTCTTCGGGAAGGATGGGGAACATGAATATGTGATTGTTTTTCGAATTTGAGCTATTTCTGCAATGGGCACTTTTCATGCTATAAGCAGTTTTTCCTAACAAATGCAAGCTATTACATTGGCAATCTCCGCAAGGAAACATCAGATCTGCTCAACTCATGGTTTTTTGGTCTTCGGGGAGGAGGGGGAACATGAATATGTGTTTGTTTTTCGAATTTGAGCTCTTTCTGCAATGGGCACTTTTCATACTATAAGCAGTTTTACCTAACAAATGCATGATATAACATGGGCTATCTCCGCAAGGAAACATCAGATCTGCACAACTCATGGTTTTTTGGTCTTCGGGGAGGAGGGGGAACATGAATATGTGTTTGTTTTTCGAATTTGAGATCTTTCTGCAATGGGCACTTTTCATGCTATAAGCAGTTTTTCCTAACAAATGCAAGATATAACATGGGCTATCTCCGCAAGGAAACATGAGATCTGCAAACGTTATGGTTTTTTGGTCTTCGGGGAGGATGGGGAACATGAATATGTTTTTGTTTTTCGAATTTGAGCTCTATCTGAAATGAGCACTTTTCATGCTCTAAGCAGTTTTTCCTAACAAATGCAAGATATAACATTGGCTATCTCCGCAAGGAAACATCAGATCTGCACAACTCATGGTTTTTTGGTCTTCGGGGAGGATGGGGAACATGAATATGTGATTGTTTTTCGAATTTGAGCTCTTTCTGCAATGGGCACTTTTCATACTATAAGCAGTTTTTCCTAACAAATGCATGATATAACATGGGCTATCTACGCAAGGAAACATGTGATCTGCAAACGTCATGGTTTTTTGGTCTTCGGGGAGGATGGGGAACATGAATACGTTTTTGTTTTTCGAATTTGAGCTCTATCTGAAATGAGCACTTTTCATGCTCTAAGCAGTTTTTCCTAACAAACGCAAGATATAACATTGGCTTTCTCCGCAAGGAAACATCAGATCTGCACAACTCATGGTTTTTTGGTCTTCGGGGAGGATGGGGAACATGAATATGTGATTGTTTTTCGAATTTGAGATCTTTCTGCAATGGGCACTTTTCATACTATAAGCAGTTTTTCCTAACAAATGCAAGATATAACATGGGCTATCTCCGCAAGGAAACATCAGATCTGCACAACTCATGGTTTTTTGTTCTTCGGGGAGGATGGGGAACATGAATATGTGTTTGTTTTTCGAATTTGACCTCTATCTGAAATGAGCACTTTTCATGCTCTAAGCAGTTTTTCCTAACAAATGCAAGATATAACATTGGCTATCTCCGCAAGGAAACATCAGATCTGCACAACTCATGGTTTTTTGGTCTTTGGGAAGGATGGGGAACATGAATATGTGATTGTTTTTCGAATTTGAGCTATTTCTGCAATGGGCACTTTTCATGCTATAAGCAGTTTTTCCTAACAAATGCAAGATATAACATTGGCTATCTCCGCAAGGAAACATCAGATCTGCACAACTCATGGTTTTTTGGTCTTCGGGGAGGATGGGGAACATGAATATGTGTTTGTTTTTCGAATTTGAGATCTTTCTGCAATGGGCACTTTTCATGCTATAAGCAGTTTTTCCTAACAAATGCAAGATATAACATTGGCTATCTCCGCAAGGAAACATCAGATCTGCACAACTCATTGTTTTTTGGTCTTCGGGGAGGATGGGGAACATGAATATGTGTTTGTTTTTCGAATTTGAGATCTTTCTGCAATGGGCACTTTTCATACTATAAGCAGTTTTTCCTAACAAATGCATGATATAACATGGGCTATCTCCGCAAGGAAACATCAGATCTGCACAACTCATGGTTTTTTGGTCTTCGGGGAGGAGGGGGAACATGAATATGTGTTTGTTTTTCGAATTTGAGATCTTTCTGCAATGGGCACTTTTCATACTATAAGCAGTTTTTCCTAACAAATGCAAGATTTAACATTGGCTATCTCCGCAAGGAAACATCAGATCTGCTCAACCCATGGTTTTTTGGTCTTCGGGGAGGATGGGGAACATGAATATGTGTTTCTTTTTCGAATTTGAGCTCTTTCTGCAATGGGCACTTTTCATACTATAAGCAGTTTTTCCTAACAAATGCAAGATATAACATGGGCTATCTCCGCAAGGAAATATGAGATCTGCAAAAGTTATGGTTTTTTGTTCTTCGGGGAGGATGGGGAACATGAATATGTGTTTGTTTTTCGAATTTGACCTCTATCTGAAATGAGCACTTTTCATGCTCTAAGCAGTTTTTCCTAACAAATGCAAGATATAACATTGGCTATCTCCGCAAGGAAACATCAGATCTGCACAACTCATGGTTTTTTGGTCTTCGGGGAGGATGGGGAACATGAATATGTGTTTGTTTTTCGAATTTGAGCTCTTTCTGCAATGGGCACTTTTCATGCTCTAAGCAATTTTTCCTAACAAATGCAAGATATAACATTGGCTATCTCCGCAAGGAAACATCAGATCTGCA